>NC_142009.1:60130656-60504063 GCF_049901735.1 Notechis scutatus | reverse complement strand
GAATATCTCGTATAAAATGATGGAAAAATAGTCAAATGAATGTTTAATAATTGATATTATATAAGCACAAGCTAGAGCGATAAGGTGAGTGTTGTGTCCCTGACTAGCTAAGTCTTCAACCTGGTCCGCATTTTGAGCGGGACCATCTTACTGTTCCCATTGGTTGGTGCCGTTTGACAGCAGACTATATAAGGAGCTGTCAAACGGCATCAGCCGGGGGCAGTTGGGGCTCGGCTCCAGCCAGCCGGCTGCCAGCCCAGCTGGGCAGCCACGTTAATCTGTTACTGCTTCAAATAAAGAAACGTTATTCTTCAGCTCCTGTGTCTGCCTGGTGTGTCCGTCTAGACCAATACAACACTGGCGACGAAGGTGGGATGTCAGAAGAGACACCCAGGCAAGAAGCTAAGTCACTGAAGAAAGAGCTGAAGCCACAGAATGTCTGGAGCCGCAGACAGTCTCTGCGTGCGCCAAATTTAAAGAGCCTCCTCAGCTGAGGAAAAGAAGTCTCCTGAGCTGAGAAAAGAAGTCTCCTGAGCTGAGGAAAGAAAGTCTCCCTGAGCTGAAAAGAAAGTCTCCTGAGCTGAGGAGAAAGTCTCCTGAGCTGAGGAAAAGAAAGTCTCCCTGAGCTGAGAAGAGAGTCTCCCTGAGCTGAGGAGAAAGTCTCCCTGAGCTGAGGAGAAAGTCACTGCCTGACAGGCACTCTAGCCTCCCGTGCGAAGGCACCCCGTTAGCGCTACAAAAGCGCAGAAGTCTGAAAGCCTCCCAGCCGAGGAACAGACGTCGCCTCAAGGCCCGTGAAGGCTGGCGAAACTCCCCGTTGGCGCTACCAAAAGCGCAGAAGTCTGAAAAGCCTCCCCAGTCGAGGAACAGACGTCGCCTCAAGGCCTGTGAAGGCTGGCGAAAAACCCCCACCCGTGGGCGCTACAAGAGCGCAAAAGCCTACAGCCTCTAGCAGAGGTCCAGACTTCGCCTCAAGGCCGTGAAGGCCGGCGAGACTACGCTTCCACCCTCCCCACCGCTCCGGCCGCCGTTACCGTCGCTGCGCCGCCGCCGCGCGACCCGACAGCCGCTCCCGCCAGGACGCTGAGCGCTCCGCTGCAGCCGCTCCCGCCGAGGACGCCGCTGCGGCCTCCGCTCTTCTGCAGCCGCCGCGCCTCCGCTCTTCAGCTGCCGCCGTGGCCTCCGCTGCCGCCGCCGCCAGCCTCCGCTTCAGCCGCCGCCGCTGCCTCCGCTTCAGCCGCCGCCGCTGCCTCCGCTCTTCAGCCGCCGCGCGCCTCCGCTACGCCGCCGCGCCTCCGCTCTTCAGCCGCCGCCGCGGCCTCCGCTCTTCAGCCGCCACCGCGGCCTCCGCTGCCGCGGCCTCCGCTCTTCAGCCGCCGCCAGCCTCCGCTCTGCCGCCGCCGCGGCTCCGCTTCTGCCGCCGCCGTCGCGGGCCTCCGCAGCCGCCGCCTTGCTCCGCGCCGCCGCGCGCCTCCGCTGGCCGCCGCCGCGGCCTCCGTTTCTTCTGCCGCCGCTGCCTTCGCGCTGCCGCCGCCGCTGCCTCCGTTTCTTCTGCCGCCGCCGCCTGCCTCCGCAGCTGTCGCTCTCTCCAGCCGCCGCCTCTCTCGCGCCGCCGCGCGACCTCCGCTGCAATCGCCTCCCGTCCCGCCGCCGCCGCTGCCGCCTCCGCCGTGGCCGCCGACAGCCCGAGCGCTCCTCGACTCCCACCGGCTGCCGAGAGATGGGCCACTGCCGGTGCAGCTTTTCACCATTGTGGACTGGGTGCAGCCATTGGCTCTGCAGAGATGCAGCCCTCCGGGGTTGAGCATGGCTGGTGTGCGTTTCCATGATTCACTGAACTGTTGAGACCTTTTCTTCGTTCTCTCGGGTTGTTAAATAAAATTCTCTCTGCCCCCCTTCCCAATGACTCTGGGGGATGGATCCGGTATTTAGGGGGTGGTGGGTGTCAGGCGTTGAACAAGGAGGTGCGCACCCACCATTAGAGTCCTTCCATGCACCCACCTCCAGGGTATCTCCCACCTTGGGCTTGTCTCCTTGACATTAGCACTACACTCCCCAGGGGCGAAAGCTAGGTGGGTGGGAGGTTGGACTGTCATTACCCTAGGGGGGCCAGGAGAGCACGAAGGCCTGCTCCCCTTTTTTTCAGCCTTAGGCCCTGACCATCATAGTCAGCTCCCTAACTCAGTGGTCCCCACATACCCCTTCACGCAAGCCACAGCTAGACCTGCCATCTCTGCAGCGTTGGTTCCAAGGCAGGCAGCTGTCAGTATTTGACCCACAACCCTTGGGATGTGGGGGCCCCTACTCCGCCACAGGCGGGAGGACACCTGGGCAGGGTTGCTTGCCACGTTTGTCAGGGTCTCCTTCCCAGGCCAGGTGCTCTTCCTGGCCACTAGTTCAATTTCCTCACTAGTTCAATTTCCTTGTTATACCATTGTATTCCCAAAAGGCTGGCAGCGCATGTCCTTAGCTAGGGGAAAGGGGTGTTGTGTCCCTGACTAGCTAAGTCTTCAACCTGGTCCGCATTTTGAGCGGGACCATCTTACTGTTCCCATTGGTTGGTGCCGTTTGACAGCAGACTATATAAGGAGCTGTCAAACGGCATCAGCCGGGGGCAGTTGGGGCCCGGCTCCAGCCAGCCGGCTGCCAGCCCAGCTGGGCAGCCACGTTAATCTGTTACTGCTTCAAATAAAGAAACGTTATTCTTCAGCTCCTGTGTCTGCCTGGTGTGTCCGTCTAGACCAATACAACAGTGAGAATTTATATAACTTGTGAGTAATGGTAAAAAAAGGATAGCACAAAAGATTGTAACCAACTGACACACTGTATGTATATAATTGAAAGAGGGTTTTATGTTTTTATGTTTTGTTCGTATGTTTGTTGTAAAAAATAAAAACTTTGTTTAAAAAAAAAAAGAAATAAAAGAAGGAACTCCTTTTCAGCGCAGTACCAAGTGGTTGCCCAGTACTGCTTCCAAAGCATGAAAAATGACAATAGTTCAATCTTATTCCAGCATGATCCTTCACCAAATATATGTGGGATTTATTCTCTGTCAAAGACAGCATCAGATGAATTGGAGGGCAAAGTTCAAGAGGAAGCTAGAAAAGATCTCTGGCCCATTCTCATCAATAGAACCAATTTGCTGCTTTACAATCTGCTCCTGATATTTCTCTCCTTCCTCTTTCCTTAGTGGAACAGAACAATGGGACCATGCAGACAAAGAAGCAGCTAGAATTGGGTATGGAAAATTGGGTGGGGAATAACAAAGTTATTTGATTCTTTTGTTTTAAAATCCAATCTGGATTTTGGAGGTTTTGCCCATTCCAGGAAAAATAAATCAGTCAACCTCAATTCTGTCTCCTCCAAATGACATATTTCCTCCGGAGTCTTTTAGTTTTTTTTTTAAAAGATCCTTAAAGCAAAGCATGTATGAGCTGCAATCTTTATATTTTCAGATCTTTAACTCTCGAGTTATACTTTGTAATAGAGCACATGAAGACAAAATAAGTATGCATATCTTTTTCCATTATGTCTTCTAGCCTTTATGATGTAAACAATCATTTGGAGTCAGGTGAGCATAATGAATAGTTTTAGGGTGTTTTTAAGCACATTCACAAAATAGCTGCCATAATGGCCTTACATATTCACAAAATGATTAACAAGATGGGTGTGACCAGATAAATAGGCTCATTCTCCAAATATTCTTTACCATCCTCTGAAACCTGCTCTAATTCCAGCTTCCTTAGTTTTTTTTTTCTTGGCATTCTCCCAAACAACACCCAAGGCTGAAATCTGGTGATGTAAGGCTCAGAGACATCCAGAAAAAAAGGTAACAGTTTAATGCATTTATTAAAATATCAACTAAATGCATATGATATAAACAAGAACTTGGGAACTTATCTATTTATATAGTTGTTCATTGATATGATGGTGCTCATTGTCATTCAGTTTAAGAGACATCTCCTTTTAGCATTTTGGCAGTTTCTCAAAGATCACCATCATGGATCAAGCCAACTTATGGATGAATGAAAAATAGACTTCTCTGCAACTATCACTGATCTAAAGATTTGTAGTTCTGTTCTTCTGTAGATTGTCTAATCTTTTTGCAATGAAACTCCTAGGGACATCATCAAAATCAGCCCCTCTTCCATTTTAGACTAACTTGCAGTCTGGAGCTTTTGATCTTTTGTTGAAAGGAAATGCCAGTTATAGTGTTCTGTAATTCAATATTTGGGCTTAGTGATCTCTATTGGAGCTTGCTTTTTCTCTTTCTGGACTCTTGTGATCAGGTCAGTTATTGAGTAAGTCATGTTTACTGATGATAATAACTTCACTTCCTATAACCCAGTTACATCTACTGAGAAAGGTATTTTTACTTACTAATTATCTAAATTTAATTTCAAAATTAAATCTACCATTATAACTTGTTCACACTGCTTTCAGTTCCCATTGTACACTTCTGTACTTCTCCCTCCTAAATTCATGGTATACAAATGGATGTTAACATAGCAACCTTAAGAAAGCCATATTTGTTTGCAGAATGCATCAGCATTTTTCTTCTGTAGAATTTTACTGATGAGCTTCTGTACATTATTAGGATATTACACACACAAAATGTGCACAGTCTCACTTATATGGAAGACCATGTTTCTTGCTTTATAAAGGTAATGCTCTGATAGAAATCCAATCCAAGGTCAGTTTAAAGAACCATAAGAAAAGAAAGTAGGAGCCTTAGCATTGATCATCATCTGTTAGCAACAAGGAAATCTATTAGGCAAGTACAAATTATCTAACTGGAATTTCCTGCTGGGATGAGATGTGCATATTTCCATGTATTGTAGCTACTATTGATGCATCCATTGGCACACATGTATTGGGATACTCATAGTTTATACAAGTAACTGTCCTTTTGATGCTAATTTTTCTTCTTCTTTGGTTAAGCAGAAGAGCTCAGTCACCCAACACAGGCTAATTTTGTTGTTTGTTTGTGCAATGCTCATTTGTGTATTTTGTTGAGTTGTACAAAGATGATGTAAAACAAATAGAGGCATGTTGGTTCTGCAATAAAGATTGCTGTTGTTATTTTGATTTGTTCCTACATTTGGAGGGAATAAAGGCATTTGTTTTGAAAGCCATGTTACACTTTAAAGGAGAATGTTTGTAGCTCAGAGTTGAAATGAGGGTTGTCCTCTGAGCTTGATTATTTTCTTGCAGACATTTCATTACCCAAACTAGGTAATGTCATTAGTGCTAGTAAGGAGTGAGAGTGAGTAAAGTGAGAGCAAACCCCACTCCCTACTAACACTAAATACTAACACAGATGCTTTTACTTAGTTTGGGCAATAAAATGTCTATAAGAAAACAGCCAAGCGGAGAGACCACCAAGGACCCTTCATGTGATGATTTTCATCATGCCACAGTTTTTTCTCCCCTCTAGCATAGCATTGAATTGAAAATAAATCTATTTATCTGGGATATTAAAACTTGAGATAAATTTGGAGAAGACTTTTATAATCCATGAATGCCAGAGGATGTTTAGCAAACTCTAACAAAACAGTAAATATGAGGTTAGTCAATAATAAATACAAATACATTGCAACTGTTGAAGTCTAGAAACATAAGAACAAATTATACTAATTGTAACAATTGTGGATGGAGTAAACAAATATAAATAAGTAAGATCTATAACTTGCAATATTGGTTTGTGTTGAGATAAATGCTTGTTTGAACACGTTGCATATTTTTCTTGGAAAATATCAAAAGGAAGGATGTGGGAGATACACAATACATGGGCTTCAAAGTAGAAATGCATTTCCCTTCCAATATTTTTTAATATGGTCATAAAAATGTAATCTTTCAAATATTAAAAAAAAACTCTTATGAAAAATTCAGCCTAACCTTCAAGGTTTTTTTTAAAAAAAGTAACTAGAAAACTGTCTTTCAACATCCTTTTTAAACATGGCTCCTTAAAAAATTAAATATATGTCAGAGAGCAAGTAAAAATATCACCTTACACCATTTACATTTTAAAATTGCTTTCCTTCAAGCCATTCATCCAAATATACCAGCAAGGGTTCTCTTTTTGAAATGGGAATCAGAGAATCTTCTTAGTCATTCTAGCCTGCTTGGGAAATCAGTCCTACAGCTCATATTTCATTAAAACGCCATTTCAATGTTATTATTCAGCAACTTGCCTGAAGAAATGGAAGGAAGCAGGAATGTAATTCATATTCCTACTCTTTCTATCATTATCTCCTCTTCTGTCATTCCCCACAAATGTTTGTGCATAAAAATCTGGAAAAGGCTTCCATGTAGACATTTAGGCCAAGATTCAGTTTTCCTTAGAATCACCACTGCCTTGTTTGGTTCCTCTAAAAGTCCATGTAAAGAAGCAACCCAATTATAGATGTAATCTTTGCATTATGTAGTTTCACCCTCTATAGCAGGAAGGTTAGCATGAAGTTAACAGAACTTTGGAAATGGAGTGATTACATGAACTGGTCTATGCAATTTTCTTGGCAACATTTTTGGGGAAGTGATTTCCCCAAAAAATCCATTGCCATGGTGGTGCAGCACTACAGGCCATTTCTGCTGACTGTCAGCTGCTTCCAATTTGGTAGTTCAATTTTCACCAGGTTCAAAGTTTAGCCTTCCATCCTCCTGAAGTGGGTAAAATAAGGACCCAGCTTGTTGGGGGCAATATGCTGACTCTGTAAACTGCTTAGAGAAGGCTGTAAAGCATTGTAGAGTGGTATATAAGTCTAAGTGCTATTGCTATTTGTCATTGCTTTTTTCCTATGGCTAATAGATAATGTCTAGTTCAAACTCACTCAGCTGGTTTCATGCCTAATGCAGGATTAGAACTCCCAATCTCTCAATTTCTACTTTGGTACCTTAAGCGGCTATTAATTTGGAAATGGTCTTTGTAGCAGTAAGCAAGCAGTAATATCATTGTACCATGCATTACAGTATGAGGTGTGACTTAGCATCTCTTGGGAGATATCTTTGTGAAGTCTGCACAAAGGGAGGTACAGTATTCCAAAGACTCTTTCCTAATGATGCTTCCTGAAGACTCTTATAGTAAACAATGCCTGCTTCTGGTAAATTTCCTTAAGAAGCCTAGAATATGCTAGAACAGGGGTCATCAACCTTTTGGACCTCAGGGACCACCAAACTCATAATTTTAAATCCCAGGGACTACTAACCGGTTCTGTGGGCGTGGCCTAATTTGTGGGTGTGGCTTGATGGTCATGTGACTGGCTGGGCTTGTATGTAAATATTATAAATATTTATATAAGTATTGAATTTTTTATTTAAAAAAGGACAACTTTTACCCAAAATCAGGCAAAGTAGGCAGGCAGATTGAGTTGCGCACAGAATCATCCAGTGATCTATCTATCTACCATCAGCTACCTGAGTCTGTCACTTAAAATTTGCCTGCCGTGAGTCTGCAGTGAATAATAGAATCTTCAGTCCTAAGGGAGGTTCAGCTGTGCTTAAAAGCAGAGCCGAAGATCTAAAGACTAGTTAGAAAGCAAGAAATCCAACGATTTCCTGCTTCCTAGCTAATCTAAATTTCCAACATAGCAGAACAGCTGATGGTTGGAAAAAGGAAAAAAAATAGCAATTTAGCAGGCAAGTTTGCCCGGTAAGGAGTAAGTGGGCAGGGAGGTTTCCCACGGGCGATATGGGCGGTGCAGCCTTGTGTTTCTGTGCAGCCTGGATTAATTGCTTTGGGAGTGCTCTGGGGGTGAGATTTCTTTGTGGCCCACCAAAATTTTCTTGGGGCCCACCAGTGGGTCACGGCCCATCGGTTGGTGACCGCTGTGCTAGAACACAGCAAGCCACATACTGCTGCCCTCTCTGCAAAATGGATATTGTGGCTTGAAATTTCTTAGACAAAAGGTTTATTTTGTTTTATTTGTTGTTCTGCTTTCCTCATTAATTGAGTTGACACTCCTGTGTGTACATTAAATAATGTCAAAATACAATAAAGCAAAGTAGAAGTTGAGTGACATTTGTTGACATTTTCCAAAGAGGAAAAACAAGTTAACATTGCAGCTAAATGTTAAAAGGTCTGGGAGTTAATGTCTTTACTCATCAGTGTGGCTCTGGGTTGGCTGCATGCAGCCAGAAAATATATTTATATTTCCTAACAGAAATTTTTATTCATTTAGTTTAATGTATTTCTAAAATATTAATGAAAAATAAGAATGGAACAAAACCCTGTTATCGTAATCCTATTATTTTCATAAAACATCAGCTTCAAATAGGAGGAAATAGTCAGCTTTTTTATTTTGGTTTTGCTTTTAAACCCAGAGAAATGTTTACATATACAAAATTACATTATGTTTTTCCCGTTCCACATATACAATTTTAAATTGATATCTCAAAGAAATCTGAACTATGGTTTAGAAGTGTGTGTGTGTGTGTGTGTGTGTGTGTGTGTGTGTGTGTGTGTGTGTGAAATCCTGAGAATTAAATAACATTTTAATGTCTTTTGATAACTTTACTCTCGGCATGAAATGCCTTATTGCCTTTTTTTAAAAAAGAGGCATGATTTTTTTATACGCATCTTTTTATTTTGCACAAAACTCTTCAACTAATCTGGAATTTAACGTGGATATTTCTCACCAATAGAGCAATATTATTGCTAATACTATAGAATTTGGTTCAAAACAGAATGGTAAGTCCATTTGCAGTAGATAACTGATAATGATGATGATGACGACGACTCAAGATGCTCTTAAGGAATAAGCATATGTGATCTGGAGAGATCAGTTCTGCTTCTGTGATAAGAACTTAACTGAACAGAACTGAACACAGTGAAATGTAATAATATTAGACCTGGAAACACCCTTTGGAAAACCTGTGACACTTACCTTGAAAGACAGTCACTGTCACTGTGGTTGTTGTCACCTAAAGGGGTGGTGGGAATTAACAGATAGGCCTTTGGGCGAAGCATGACATCCTTCCCTCCTCCTTTCCACAAAAGATCAGCCTGTTCCACCTCTCTCTATTGACTTGGAGCTTGTATGCTTGCAAATGCATATGTTGGAAGTTACTTGCAATCTGTTGTCTTGATCCTATCTGTGCAGAAAGCAAAACAAAGAAAGAAAATCATAGCAGAGACATGCCATAAAATTAATACACTAGTGCATGAAATCTTTTGAATGTCTGAACTGCATTTTAAGTAGAGGTATAGAGGACACAAAAGAAACACATATTCAAAGGTGGGCTGCTGGGGGTTCTCAGGGGTTTGAGAGAACCCCTAGCTAAGATTTGGTGCAGTTCAGGGAACCCTCAAATCCCACTCCTGGATGGCCCTGCCCATCCCACTCCACCCTTCCCAGGAGTTCCCACGTGGCCTGTTTTGGATGCAGATAAGTGCAGGGTGTGTGCAGATGCTCATGGAGGGTGAAAAATGGCCTCCTGGAAGTTCAGGAAGGTTGGAAATGGGCCCGTTTCTGGCTTCCAGAGAGCCTCCAGAGCCCCAGGAGGCCATTTTCGCCTTCCCAGAGGCTCGAGGAAAGCCCCCACGATGCAGGAGGCTGACTAGGCCATGCCCACCATGGACACTCATCCAGCAACCAGGCAGAAAACCCTTTGCTAAAATTTTTGAAGCCCACCCCTGCACCTATCCCTAACTCTAAGTTTCCCCAAGTTGTGTATAAAATGGCTTAGGCTACTTTCTGAGCTGAAGATTTTGTGATGAAGCAAGTTGGATAAGCTTTGTACATCCAAACTTCACTACAGCAACTGTGTGGGTAGGCATTATTTAAAGACAACAGAACACAGATTGTGACAGGGAACACTGATCTTAGGCACTGGAAATTTTCTTTTCTATTAGTTTCAGGATAATTTGATGGGCAATTTCTTTTCTTACTCATTGATAATGAAAACATTATCATTATGTTCTCTGTCTTATATTGGTATAAACAAAAGGATAATCAGAAGAAGAGAAGACCAATAAATTATGTTAGTAAAATAAGACAACAATTATATATCTGAATAATGCATTTGAAGGAATCGTTTTAGATATCAGTTGGATGATTGCTCATTTGTATGCTACATCAATTTTGCAATGAAAGCACAATTGATTAGACCCTTTTTCAGAGTCTGGTCAATTTCATTTCTCATATTAGCAAATAGGACTTCTGCCAACTTGAACAAACCAAACACCAGTTGTTTCAGTAAAACACCTAGGCTTTGTAGATAATTATCAGTAAGCTCAAGCTGAAAAATAAATCAATTGGTATCTCCATTTCACATCAGCACAAAGTGCTTGTGTAGTAAAGCAAGCTGTGTAGATCTTTAAGAGAGTGCTTCATTATGATGAAGCAACATCACTTGGCTGGTCTGCCTTGACTGGTGTTTGCAATAGCCAGAAGAGGTAAATCACATCACTTTTTGGCATGAGGAGTGTTGTGAATCAATAAAAGTTACTAGCATAAATGCAAATCAGGGTTTGGGAACCTGCATATCTGATTGGCCCTTATACAACAACTAGGGATTGGTCCATAGGTAGTCCCTGATTGGCCACTATTTGGACACTTCTCATTGGTTATAAGCTTAAACTTATTGCACATGTCATTGGTTAACAAGGTGAGATAACCCTATAAAAGGGTTGCTGTTGCCCATAGCCTTGCTCTGTTCTATTCTATTTACAATTATTAAAGAGTTGAAGTCACTGGTCAGATGTCTGGTCTCCATTATTCCCCAAACTTAACACTGGCGCGAAGGTGGGATCCGGAGACCGAAGAGCTGACTGAGTTACAGAGCAACCAACAGAGCACGTGGTCGAACACGCACCATCAACGGCAACATGGCCAGCGGTGCCGTACCACCCGCTCCATTCAACCCAGAGACCGAAGACTGGGAGGCATACATGGACCAGTTCCAGATGTTTCTGAAGACCAACAATTTAAAAGATGCAACAACCGGCAAAAAAAGAGCTATCTTTCTAACTCACTGCGGGCCTACCGTGTTTAAAATGGCAAAATCACTTGCCAAGCCAGCAGAGGTAAAAGAAATGGACTGGGATGTCCTCGAGCCCTTACTACGGGCTCATTACGCGCCCACCGTGCCAACCTTAGTCAGAAGACACGAATATTACCAGAGGGACCAACGGAAGGGCGAAAGCCTTGCCAATTACATCGCGGACCTCTGCAACCTTGGAGGCCTCTGCGGATTCGCCGACTTAGAAGAAGCCCTCCGAGACCGCCTGGTTCTAGGCCTAGAAGATGGCATGATCCAGAGCAAAATTATGGCTAAGGGGACATCAGCCTCAACGATGCCCTTAAAGAAGCCTCGGCAGCGGAGGTGACAAAGAAGTCGGCAGCCCGGATGCGCCGCACCAACGCACCGCTACGTAAACCGCCAATGATACCTCGCCTCGCTCAGAGAGACACCCGGTATTGACTCACCACGAAGACCTAGAATCCCCATCAGAAAGCGATGAGGAAGAGGTCAACCGACTCCGAACGGAATGAGACCAGTTCACACAACCCTCATTCCGACCGTGTGCAGGATCACCGACGATCCAGCTGCAAATTCCTCGACGCACTCTGCCGAAATTGCGGGAGACGAGGTCACATCGCAAGGTTTGCAGAAGCAAACAAAGCTCCAAACCCCGACAGGCCGAATGCCAATCTTCAGGATTCTTCAGCACACACCGAGAAAAACTGAACCACCAATGGGGAAACCACTCCTACAGAAACAAGCCGTCCACCACTTCCACCAGGCGTGAAGAACCCAGGCGGGAAGAGACCCACCAAACAATCACCATTGGCCACGCTACATCCCTTGATGCGGGAAAATCCGAGAAAAAGTCGCCATCGAAAACAAACCTTGCGTGATGGAGGTAGACTGGGATCTTCCTCTCGATGGTGTCGTGGAAAACGCTCCAACAGCTCATTCCAACGATTCGCCGCCAAGACCTTAGCCCTCAAAGGGTTATACTCAAAGACTATCAGGGCAACCGAATTCCGTCGTCGGGTCCCGCAGATTCCAGATCTCTTTCAAGGACCGTACCGTCGCTCTGCCACTGACTGTCGTGGACCGCGACAGGCCTAGTCTTTTAGGCCTTCAATGGTTCAGGCTGCTCGGAATTACTGTAGCCGAGTCCACCGAGCCGAGAGCAACGATTGGGAGGAGGCACTCATGCAAGAATTCCAAGACGTTTTCGCGAACGGACTAGGCAAGTACAAGGGGACCCCGATTTCGTTTAACTTGAACCCTGAGATAGCACCCATCCGCCTTAAGCCACGTCGGGTGCCATTCGCCTTGAAGCCTAAAATCGACGAACAACTCGATAAGCTAATAGCGCAGGGCGTGCTGGAACCCACCGACCACGCCCGTTGGGAAACCCCTATAGTGACGCCTATCAAGCCTGATGGGTCACTGAGAATTTGCGGAGACTACCGGGCCACCTTAAACCACGCACTACAGCAAAGTGCATATCCAGTGCCGGTAGTGCAACACTTGCTCCATTCCCTGGGTGGCGGGAAAGTTTTCGCTAAACTAGATCTAGCCCAGGCATATCAGCAATTGCCTGTAGACCCTACCACGGCAGAAGCGCAAACTATCGTAACGCATAGGGGCGCATTTAAATGCAACCGGCTCCAGTGTGGGGTAAGCATTGCCCCGGAATCTTTCAGAGTTTAATGGAAAGGTTGTTACAAGGGATCAGAGGGGTCGTACCATATTTTGACGATGTACTCATCGCCGCCCCTAACAAAGACATCTTAGAAAAACGACTCAGAGAGGTTTACGAAGATTCCAAAACGCAGGCCTCAGAGTTAAAAAGATAAATGCCAGTTATGTACCGAAAAAGTAGAATTTTTGGTATACCTCCTGGACAGCCAAGGAATCCATCCCACCGAAGACAAATTAAGGGCGATTAAAAAGGCCCCCACTCCAAGGAACAAGGCAGACTTACAGGCATTCCTTGGACTTATCAATTTCTATAATGTTTTTTACCACACAAAGCAACGGTAGCAGAACCATTGCATAGACTATTAGACAAAAAGCAACGTGGGTTTGGGGACAACGGGAACAATGTGCTTTCCAACAAGTAAAGAAATTGCTAACTTCTGATTCTGTACTTATGCAGTACAACGAGACTCTTCCGCTCACTATCACGTGTGACGCATCACCTTTGGGGTTGGGGCAATTCTGGCCCACGATTACCAAATGGAGCGGAAGCCCCCATCGCATTTTTTGCGAACCCTAGCTAAAGCTGAAAGAAATTATAGTCAGCTGGACAAGGAAGCTTTAGCTATTGTGGCTGCAGTTAAAAGATTTCATGAATATGTTTATGGCCGTGCGTTTACGATAATTACCGATCATAAACCGCTACTGGGGATCATTGCGAGTAATAAACCAACCCCGTATATATTGTCCCCCAGAATGACCCGTTGGTCTGAATTCTTGGCGGCCTACAACTACACCTTGCAACATCGCCCGGGAAATCAATTCTCCACGCTGATGCATTGAGCAGAACACCGCTCCCAGACTCTGTTGTAGATCCAGCCCCAACTATCTCAACACTACAGATCGAAGCTCTACACGCACCACCCTTGACGGCTAGAGACATTGCTTTTTCTGCAACACATCCTGCGCTGGTCAGATGTCTGGTCTCCATTATTCCCCAAACTTAACAAGGAGAGTCACTTTGCTTCCATGGCAGGACATTTTGCTGAGAGGAATCCAAGTTGCCCTACATAGGCCTAATAGTAATAGCATTTAGATGTATTACTGTTCAGAAAAGCAAAGATCTTCATAGATAGCATCTCCTTAGGACTCATACAACTCTTCTATGTGGCAACTCATTGCAATTACTTATATTTCTTCTCTCTTTTATCTCTTTTGGGTGACTGGCTTTCTCTTTAAAATTCATAAAGACACTGCAATTAAATACAGAGAAATTCAATTATGTTGCAAAACAATACTGTCACCAGTCATTGACTGTACTTAATACCAGCTCTATCATTTCATAACACATACAAAATGCATCTGTCTCTTAGATGCAATTTATAATGTTCCCCTTTTTTGATAACATGGAATTTGTAATGGAAGTAGTTGCACTTGTATAGTGGTAGAGCAAACTGAATGTTTAGTTCTGGTAGTGATTTTTTTAAAAAACTTTCAATGGTGAGGATTAGATTTTATTTCAGAATGATCCTCTTCATACCGGTATTATGTAGTCATTGTGCAGCTTCTAGCGAAGCAATAATTTTAAACATGACTTTTATCCACAACTAGAAAACTAGTCATCATATTGTTATCACATGTTTTTTTTTTCCTGTAAGGAAAGACAGGAAGTCCAGTATTCTCTTTGCCATGATTTTATCCTCAGAACAGTTCTTGAAGTACATCAAGCTAAGAGCTAAGTTTAAGAAGTCACTCAGTGAGAGTCAGAACTTTAGATCACATCCCATTTCATCCCAGATTTAGTCTTGGGCTCTTGCACCATCATCTGGGTATAGTAAAGATAAGAACTCAAGTCAAGTTTAGTTTCTGGAAAGTACGTAGATATGTCCATGGAATTGTCTTAGCAGTAATATGAAGTGATTTGCTATTGTGTTTTTCAAGATTTTTTCATAACTTCCTAATCTAGTGTACAACTCCTGATGATCTCTAACCCAAGTATTAACCAGCTTGATCTTGCATTGCATTCTGAGCATCAGTCAATATGTAAATGCTGCTACCTTTTGTGAGTTCAATCTAGTATCAAAATTTATTTTTGTACCTTTAGCTTCTCTGAAATCCAAGGATATACTACAATTAAATGTTACACAAGTAGAACAAAAAATAAGTGGGACATTGTCACTGTTTATTAATTCTGTTTTATTATTATTTTCTCACCATGAAACAGCAGAATGTTCCTCTTGTGTGTGGAGAACATCATGTTCATGATATGCAGATTACACTTATTTTTTAAATAAATGTTTGTCCATTACACTATGTAGATGCACACACAAATGCATCCCATTCATTGGCATAGTGTGAAGTACAGCACTCAGGAACTTGTGTTAGAAGGAAATTATGTAATGTATACAAATGGGAGAACTTCAGATAATCTGAGAATTTGTGCAATGTGAACATTGCTGTACAGGTAGTCCTTGCTCAACAACAGGTCATTAGTGACCATTCAAAGTTATGCCAGACCCAGCAAAGGATTTTGGAATTCTGACAGTGGCATACATGTATGTGTCACATGATTACATTTTGGGTCCTTGCTTACTTTTATGGCTAGTTGCAATGCTCCACATTGATGTGACTGCAATTTACAATGCTTTTTTTTTTGCTACTCTCCAGATTTTTGGCTGATTTTTTGAAAAAAAAATACCCATAGGAATGAATGGGTCTAAACATGATAGTGTACTTTTATTTATTTATTTATTTTATTTTGTCAAGTGATTATAAGATAACAGGCATAAACATAGTTATGAATACATGAAATGGATGCATATAAGAAAAAATAAAAAGAAACAATAGGACAGGGATGGTAGGCATATTGGTACACTTATGCACGCCCCTACAGACCTCTTAGGAAAGGGGTGAGGTCAATAGTAGACAGTCTAAGGTTAAAGTTTTGGGGGCTTGGAGAAGAAACCACAGAGTCAGGTAGAGTATTCCAGACATTGACCACTCTATTGCTGAAGTTGTATTTCCTGCAATCAAATTTGGTGTGGTTTACCTTGAGTTTGTATCTATTGTGTGCTCTTGTATTGTTATGGTTGAAGCTGAAGTATTCATTGACAGATAAATGTATGGTTTTATATAGTATACGTAGATTGGACCGAAGGAGGTGTAGTTCTAGGTTTTCTAGGTCTAGAATTTCAAGTCTGGCGGCATAAGGTATTCTGCAATGAGTAGAGGAGTGGAAAACTCTTCTTGTGAAATATTTCTGGACTTTCTCAACTGTGTTAATATCAGATACGTAATGTGGGTCCCAGACTGATGAGCTATATTCGCATATTGGTCTAGCAAATGTTTTGTATGGTCTAGTTAGTAGTGTGATATTACCAGAGAAAAAGCTATGCAGGATTAGGTTAACAACTCTTAATGCCATTTTGGCTATGTAGTTACAGTGGACTCTAGCAGTTAGATCATTAGAGATGAGTACTCCAAGATCCTTGACAGAGTTTGGATCATCAACAAGGTCTTGACTATTCAGCTTGTATTTTATTTTCTGATTTTTTTGCCAATATGTAAGACAGAGCATTTATTTGTTGAGATTTGAAGTTGCCATTTGTTTGACCATTCTGATACATAGTCAAAGTCTTTTTGAAGGGTAGCAATATTGTCTGTGGTGTTGAATAGCATTACATTGTCAGCAAAGAGAACACAGTTGCTCTTAATATGATGACAGAGGTCATTTATGTAGAGTATGAAGAGAGTTGGTCCTAGAACACTGCCTTGGGGGACACCACTGTTGACAGGTACAGAATTTGATAGGATGCTCCCAATTTTGACCATTTGTTATCTGTTTGACAGGAATGCTTCTATCCAGTTATGCAGGTGTCCAGAGAAACCATAATATTTTAGTTTTAGGAGTAATTTGTCATGTACCACTGAATCAAAGGCTGTACAGAAGTCCATGTAAATTGCGTCTATTGCTTTGCCCTGATCGAGTTGTGTAGTCCATATGTTTTTGCAGTGTAAGAGTTGCAGATTACAGGATAGTTTTTTTCTGAAACCAAATTGTTTATTAGAGAATAGGTTGTTTGTCTCTAAGTGGAGGATGGTGGATTGGTTAATAATTGATTTGATGACTTTACAGGTGACGCAGCATAAAGAGACTGGTCTGTAATTTTCAACTAGGCTGGGGTCTCCCTTTTTGAAGATGGGGATAACCGTGGCTAGTGACCATAGGTTTGGCAAGGAGCTGGTCCTGAAAGATTTTTCAAAGATTATGCTTAGAGGTTCAGCTATATACTTTCTGAGGGGATAGTGATAAAAAATTTTTAGACTGTGTGGATATGGATAGGCTTACACTAGAATTAAAAGATAGGGGTGAATCGGAATATTATTTGGTATGCATGGTACAATTGGCTAGATAATAAAGGTAAAGATTAACAATGTAATTATTAAATATTTGCGATGCTGTAGTGTTATAAAGAGTGTACATGTGTTATAAATTGTTGAGGTGTTCAATAAAAATATTGGGGGGGGGGGAGGAATGAATGGGCCTACTTTACAACTGCCACATCCACTTAACCATTGCTGCAAAACTGAATTGTAAAATCAGGTTGGTGGGTGTCTTGACTTACAACCATCATGGTTTATAGTAGAAATTATGACAGGCTCTATTATGATTGTAAGTTGAGCTCTCTTCCTGCAATTGTTTTCAGAATATATTGGCAATCAGAAAATAAAGAACCTTGGGTTCCATTCTAGTTTTGCTTGTGATGGTTCTATTGTTTTAGGTATAGAAATGTTAGCAAGGAAAAATGGAGCAAGCCATTCAAAAAAGCCATTAAAAAAAATCAGTCAGTGCTAAAATATAAGTGCTTATTTCTGCACTGAAGAAATGATAGAGTAGGTATGCTTTGGAACTCTGTGACAGTTGAACCTAGCTGTGCACACAACAGTGTATCTGATGAACTACAATATACTCTGAGGTTATCCTTGAACTACCCAGCATGATATACTTGCCCAAAGCACTATTTGTCCCTGTTATCTTAGTAATAAAAAAGAAGGGGAAAAACCATCCTCCAAACCAAGACAGAACAGAAATGACATTCTTCAGGCTAGTCCAGCATCACTAGGGAAAGTAATTTATTCTCTGATGCTATCAGCTGCTGGACTAGCTGAAGCAGACAGTACTAACAAGGTTGTAGACTAGAGTTGCCTTAGTGTTTTATAAGTTATTTGTAATCTAGCTCTCTGTCCATCAAACCCCAAGTTTCCAGTCACATTTTATCAACAAGCTTCTCCTGTTTTATGATAACCTGCCTTTTCTGCCCTTGTTGCTTCATATTAGCACCCCTTTCCATTAGCATTCTTGTTGTCAGATCCTGTTATTCACTTTCTGAAAAGATTATTATTGATGCTATTCATTTATTATTGTTAAAATTTGTTACAATCATCTACTCCAGCAAACTCCAGGTAGCTTAGAAAATCCAAATGAGCAATTTAAATAATTTGAAAATATAAAACAAAATGAACAGCCCAGAATAAAAGCAACCATAACCATAAATACAATAGGGCACACACTAACTTGCTAACTCTAGGCCCAGAGGGTGAAAATGGCCATCAATATAAATGTAAACAATTAATTTCCTGGATCAGAGGCCAGTCTGGAAATTGTTAGGAAGTTCTTAAGAACTAGATTAGAGAAAACGTGGGTCTAAACTAGCAGGGCTGTTACATTCTCTAACCTCAAAGATGAACAGATATTTTTTTCCCTGAAATCGATACCATTACCAGAAACATCAATATCAATATCGTTATCACCATCATTTTCTGGAGACACAGGAACTGTTGCTAATTATATACCTTTCTTTTATTTTAAGACATTTTCTATACTGGCAGAAACATTGTCTTCACACCAGGAGCAGAAATCCCAGTGTAAATATGCTGACTTCACTGAGTAGGCTGATCTGAGAATAAGTTCCTGAAATAAAACAGGCTGACCTTGAGAGCAGCATGGAAGATTGGTTGTATTTCCCCTTTCGTCTTCCCTGGGGGAACCAACCTAACGCTGAGTCCTAGCAAGACAATGTTCACAACAATTCAGCAAATCAGCTGAAAAGCAAACCCGATGCCTATGTGAAGCTGATGACCTTCTCTGTCTATCTCCCCAGAGTAATCACAATGTGAGGATTTATATCTTGCTGTGAGTCTATTGAATGGCACAAACAGCTTCAGGTGCCAGATCTGACTTGGATGCAATCTTGCACTTGTATATCACACATGGAGGGGGGAGGGGAAAGCAAAGAAGAAAGGGCCAAACATTTTGAAGATGGTGCCCTGCTGTTAGAAGACCTGAACAGCTGTCAGGCTGGCACAACAAGAGTCTTCATTCATATAATAAACAGTCAGGATATCATTTACAGAGCACCGAGTATGTTAAAAGATCGGGCTTGCTGCTATGAAAACAAAAACAAAATAGCATTTGGAAATAGTGGAAATAGTGAAATCAGCTATAAAAAATGAAATAGCAAAAAGGACATGTATAATGGTGAAACAGATATTTCACCCTTTTTCTAGGAAAGTGAAGATAGATAGGTACAAATAATATACCACTCCCATATTACGACTATATATTCAAACTTGTAAACAACAATAGACCCATTACAGATTTCTTTCACAGAAAATCTATGATTTAACAACTAGTTTCAGCTGTGGTACAATGGCAATAATCCATGGAGCCTCTCACTACCTGTCATCCTTGGTGAAAAAAGTTCGCCAAGTTAGTAAGCATTCAGGGAAGTTGTCTAAAAGATAACACACATTTGGAAAGTTGTGCCAAAAGAAAAGTAATCCAGGGACAAACAATACTGTACATATGAGATGTTGCCTAGCAAATAAATACTTATTTGTTTATCATACTAATATTCCACTTCCATCTAAATCGCTCAAGGCAGCATACATTTTATCTTTTTATAATAACAACACTCCAAGAGAGAAAAATAAAGTGGAGGAAAATGGCTTTAGCATCCATGTAAGAGCAATGCAGATTCAAATTAGATGTTTTGTTTTTTTCAATGGTTTACAGAGAAATTAGATGGAACAGAATGCCTTTGGAATATATGAAATTACTTGTTGAGATAAGTAGATTGAACTTTCTACATTTTGGGTTTTATCACTAAGCATTTATCCCAGCTTCAGTTACTGGTGGAAAGAGAAAGCTGAGGATTTTGCTTCTTTTTATGCTTTATTATGGAACCTACTGAAATATCTGTTCTTTCTTTTAACA
The DNA here is from genome assembly GCF_049901735.1 of Notechis scutatus. Classification (NCBI taxonomy): domain Eukaryota; kingdom Metazoa; phylum Chordata; class Lepidosauria; order Squamata; family Elapidae; genus Notechis; species Notechis scutatus. Next base: position 60,484,133 of record NC_142009.1, on the reverse strand, counting down.
ACAGAATGATTTTTCAATATCTGCTGTAAATCAATGCCATGAGATATATATATACATTATGGAAACAACAGCTCTTCAAGATAGGTCAGGTTAAGAAACAGGCATGACAGGGAAGCACTCCATTTTCGTAGGATAGAATACATAATCTTGAAACCCAGCAGAATCAAGGTGAGGTTTATTGTTTATTTAATTATTATTACTTATTTGGTATGCATATAGCCAACCATCTTACAGTAATGGTTCTAGGCAGCTTGCAATACTATAACTTTATATATACAACATTAACAACATCCAAGGAGGCAGTTCAAACCAAAGAATAGCCATATGATTAGTTTCAATCCTCATGTTAAGGAAAAGTCTATGTTTTAAGAAACCTCTGAAGAGCCAGCAGGTTGGGGACCAATCCAAACTTATGAGGAGTTTCTGAAAATCCTTCCTTCATTGCTTTTTCATTCCAAAATAAGTTCTATATTTCTGTACTTGAAACTATTCAGTTGTAGTTATAATTTATATTCAAGAAAAGTTTATACAATGGGATAATCTTACTTTAAAAACAAAGGGCAAACCTGTTTCCCTTATTACAGTGGATTATCTCAACCCTGAGGACTTTGGTTTTTTGTTTTTTTTTCCAGAATTGAGAAATTAGTTTGATTCACCTCAATGCCTTTAAAAATAATTTTAACATTATTTAAAATACTTGGTCCAAATGTTATTGCTGCTCATTCTAAAATTACAAAATGACTGAAGATAAAGAGAAGTTAACTATGACTTGTCACTATTCTTTCAAAAGGAAGAGGAACTATGTTGATGAAACTGACGGTAGTTATTTAGATGAAACCTGGAATAGTTTAAGTCCTGTTTTTGTATGTTAATGAAGGGTCATTTTAAGTAACATAAAATTTCATGGGTTTTTAAAATGAAGTTAATACTACCAAAGCCCAAAATTAACATACATATTAATAGAACTCTTAGACTGATTAGCATGTGTTAAAGATCCATAGGAACCTCTTGGCTATATCCTCAGCATTGGGAATCTCTCACAAGATCAAGAATTGAGGAATTTTCTGTTATGGAGGATAGCTAAAAATCAGGATACAACACAGGAACGAGAAATCTACCTCTATTTGCAATAGTAGACTGCTGATACTGTTCTTCAATATTTCATTTTTTAAAACAAGGTGGCAAAAATGAAATTTGGAACAGTATGATCATTTTTAAGTCATTCTATTCATAACATCATTTTCCAGCATTTCCCCAATTTTCTATTATAATAATTTTGAAATGTTATATTTTTCATATAAGTCTAGAAATTGAATAAATTTGTATAAATAAAACTAAAAATAAATAAATAAAATTAGGCCCACTTTTCAAGAATTCAAGCACATTTTGTTTTTGTTTTTTGGTCTGGTCTGTTTTAGTTTTGTTTTGGTGTTTTGTCCTTCCAGTTGGTAGTATTTGAATTAAAACTATTTTCAACATCAACCTTAATTAAAAAATGCTGAGAACAGCATATACCTGTTATTTATGATTTTAAAAAGTAAATACATTTTTGGAATAGAGGAGTTGATGTATAATGGAAGAAAGTGGAAACACATAAAATACTCTTCTTTGTTTGAACATTGTCAACACATCTTTGGTGTGGTCAAGAATTATTTTTCTTGATCAGAGAAAGCTAAAATATTTTCATTTCATAAAATATTTCATTGATATGCAAAATCAGTGCTAATTCATTTTATTTTGTAATGTATTTTGTTATGCATTTTTTTCATTTTTAGTCAGTGAACCATTGTCATCCAATGGACCACTCTTTATCATGGATGCACAAGGGCCTATGATGATGGACAAGACCAGAGGCACCAGTGCCTCTAGTCTTTTTCTTGTGCAGAAAGAAGAATGTTTGATGTATGGAGATGGAATTATTAATTGTTAAAATTAAGTTTAACTACAGTAAGGGAGGATGTTTGATGAGGGTCCATCAAATAATTCCATAAGACGTCAATCATTTATTTTGTATTTTATCAAAGGGCATCTCCTTTTGTCAGGCTAAGAGATGTACTGAACACATGAATACCATGTGCAGTTGTTGGGTTAAGCAAAAATGATTTAATTTCCATTGGTAGTGAATGAAAAATTAGCGTAAAATCCAAAATGACTATATATTAATATATCTAATCATATCAAATATTTAGTATGAATTAACAAATTATAATCTATGATCATTATGGTTATTGCATAGTCAACTAGATATTTAGATTTAATGAGACATTTTTATCCATCTACTGAGTCCTTCTCAAGGATCTGGGATGGGCTGTTTTGTCATTTGATGTTACTAAAGATATAGTACTTTCACAAAATATAAGGTGTTCCAAATAAAGCTGCCTTTTGCAATTGACTGGTGATGTTTTGTCAATACCAATGGTGTTCAAGTAGTGCTCAAGATGGCTTGGGATTACACCCAAGGCACCTATCACTATTGATATATTTTGCTGTAGTCATTCTACTTTTATTTGGAAGTCTTTGAGTTTGGGGATTATCATCATTGTTAATTTTATCAATTGAATAGAGTGACATGTTTCATATTAATTATGTGGTCTATATCACATTATTTAATTATATGCCACATAGAGTTATTTATTCCTTATGTCACAGGGAGTACTTTCAAGTCACATTTAGTCTACACTTAGCTTGTCATTCTTAGTGAAAACTGCACACATCATTAAATACACAGAATGAAACTTCCTTTCCATTTTTTAATGTTAGAGTAAATGTTCTGTTAACTTTTATTTCAAGGGGACATAATTATCTGGGAAAAAAGGTCCTAGAAGAAGATTTAGCCTTCCTGCCCATAACCAATGAAATGTTTATTTTTAAAAGAAGAAAATATTACTCTACTTCTCAAATTGCTTCATAAATTGGATGGAGATCATTTGAGATTAACAAAAATGAAATGAGAAAGAAAAGAAAGCTGTCAAACCCTTCCATAGGTCTTGGACCCTCTCAATGTAAGATTAAGGCAAATGTTACATTTTCTGCTTCTAATTTCCTCTATTTTTGACTGTTCAGCATTGCTTATGCTGGCTGTCAGTCTCAGCTAAAAAGTAATGTATCAGATAGTGCTCTGTAAAAGCACAGAGGCTTATGTTTTACTCTTGTCAATTCATTTCTGAGGAAGACATTGGACACATGAAGATTTTAAATGCTTGATTAAAATGGATAAATTTAACTCAGTTCTTGTCTCTCTTTTCCTGCATTATTATTTTCTTGTCCTTTATATCATTTATATAGCTAGTGTTATCTTTTCTACATGCCCTTCCTACAAACGAAATTTGCTGTCTTGCAATGCACTAGTGCAGAATACGTGTGGAAACACAACCATTTTAGAGAGTGTATAGTGACATTTTTGCGCCAAAAATGGGTGGATTCCTCATGCTCATAGGAAAGCCAATTCAATTACTCACTTTTGTAATTATGATAGTCATAATGTTGGTCATCATGCTCCTTCCTTCCTTCCTTCCTTCCTTCCTTCCTTCCTTCCTTCCTTCCTTCCTTCCTTCCATTTGCCTCCATGAAGGAGCCCTATTAACTTTTAAGGAGAGCAGATAAGATGTTCTGCATCTACACTATTGTGAGCCATTTGGTTCAGGTATAATTTAAATAGATTCTGAATGGGTAACTACAACTGTCAACTGCAATGTGCAAAAGCTCACACTAGATTCAATGCAGAATAAATGTGCAGCTCTTCTAACAAAATAATTTTTTAACAGAAAGACAGTTATACTGTCAGGCACAGGAAAAGGAAACAAAGATAAGGAATGTCATGTGGAAGATATAGTAAAAAAGATATTAAGAAACACCATTTTCTTTCTAGTTATTTCCCCTCCTTAGTCAACACTTAGTCCTGTGGAGTGATAAGACTTTAAAATGTTTCTATTTGGTCCAAATGTTCTAGTAGAGAAAAATGTGGGAGGAGACTGTACAAATCAGGACAATGTTTCTGTCCACAGTTATGGAATATAATTTCCCATTTGAGAGAAGAGAAGGAATACTGTGGCCCTTCTGTCAGATCAGAAACATAAGCTTCATAAGCCTTGGATATAAACGTGAAGCAATGTTGAAAATCACATCAATTATTTCTCCTTTGTCTCTTTCAGATATTTTAAGAATTTGATCCCCACAGGAACTTTTGTCAACACATTTATAGCTGCCTTTGCCACGCAATTACCTAACAATCTTTAAGTTGCATAAAAGGAGAGATAACTTTTCCATTAATTGGAAGACTAAATCCATCATGTAGATGGAAGTCATAGTACAGCTGTTTAAAAATTTTCTACCCAGTATCTGTTACAAGATGGAAAGGTGAGGATTTGTAGGTTTGGATTTTTAAGCGTTTTCTGTGACTTCTTTGGTAATGTGATTCCTTCACTAACTGACTATCCATGATGTTCAACTCCCAAAGAAGAAACTGATTTCTGAACTTCATCATCAGTTCTTAGAAAGAAACAAGGATTTGAAGGAGCAAACTGGTATCAAGAAACAACTGTTGATACTGCAGTAAAAAAAAATAGTTAACAAGCTATTGTCTATTTCTTTAAATGGGGACTCAGTCAGGGGTGGGATTCAAATTTTTAACAACCGGTCCTGTGGATGTAGCTTAGGTGGTGGGCATGGCTTGGTGATCATGTGACTGGGTGGACATGGCTTGGTGCTCATGTTATTGGCTGGGTGTGGCCAACTCAATATCACTCACATCAAGGCATGCATCTCCTCGCCTGGCCTCTCATGACTGTGGGGATGCTGCAACAGTCGTAAGTGTGAAAAATGGTCACAAGTCACTTTTTCAGTGCCATTGTAACTTTGAATGGACACTCCACACAAGCAAAGTACCAGCAAAGGAGGGGAAAAAAACCTCCAGAGATGTTCCTGAGATAGGAAGTCTAGTCCTGCCAAGAATGTAATAAGGGTTAACGGAGAGACAGTTTCTGTAAGCAACACCAGAATGTTTCCTTCCTGCCTTCCTTACAGGATTAGGCCAGTAATTTCTTCTAACAACCGGTTCTCTGAACTGCTTAGAATGTTAACAACCGGTTCTAGTGAATAGGTGCGAACCTGTAGAATCCCGCCCCTGGACTCAGTGCATTGTTAAGCCAATTGTGCACACAATTGAGATTTAACTCTCCTTTTCTATGGGGAATATGATATGAGACCAAAGATAGCAAAGCACAAGAAGAAATTAATTTTAATAGATGAGAGATGTATAGCTGCTTTTGTACATGCATGTGTACCAGAAACAGAATGATAGAGATTGTTGCAGATTTTAAAGATAATATTATTTTGAACATACCAACATTTATGGCTATATCTACACCCAGTTAGTAAAAAAAAAAAAAACATTTATTCTTGTCATCCATTTATGGCCCATCCTATAGCCCTGAATTTCTCAAGCAGAAGTAATTCATGTATGTCTTTTTATTAACCAAAGTGTGCCAAACATTGGGATACTGTATCTTTTATGTAACTTTTCTAGTACAAATATTGTATCAAAGCACCACTTTTCTTCCCCAGAACATTGTGATGCATAAGTTGAAACAGAGGGATTGCAGATTTTTAAACAGTATTATTATAATAAAAATAATAGTAAAGCATAGTATCCCTATGCTTCCTTAGCTCAGCAGCCATACTACTTTCTAATGTGGGTAGTTCGTCCTTATGCACCAAGGTAATAGATGACATGGCATATAACCAAGGTGTTGTTTCTGTCTGACCCCCTATGAAGCAGGTTTATGAGTTTTTGTTGTGTTGTTGAGTTATGCATTCATTTTTTATCTCACATTTATTCACTGGATACAAACCCCCTTTTGTGACAAATCATACTTGGCCAATAAATAATTCTATTCTATTAAAATAATGCAAGGGAGCAAACAGATAGCTTTCATGTCTAAAATGGGATTAGAACTCACAGTCTCCTGGTTTCTAGTCTGATGAATATACCCTCTGATGAAACAGCACTTTATTGTTAAGAGTTTTTAGAAAAACATGTAGCCAAGCCAAGTTCAAAAAGTAAGGAAGTTATGATCTTAGTGCCCTTATATTTAAAATGGGTTTAGGACAACATCCAGCTCAACATGGTGAACTCACCATGACCAACTCACCATGGCCAAGTCAGTCAGTGTGGGACAATTCAATGCAGGATTAGTTTATTTTATTATTCATCAAAGCATTACAAAAGCTGGAATGATTTCCTTTGATACAAGAGATAAAATATTTTTGGTAAAAATGTGGTCAACAAAAATGAAAGAAACTAAGTGAATCCCATGGCAAGTTGTCCCATGGTGAGTTGGCCTCAGCAAGTTTTCCCTTGGTGAATTGATGGTAGTGAGTTGGCCTCAGTGAATAGGTTGGTCATAGTGAGTTGGCCATGGCGAGTTGTCTCATTCCAATCTAAAACAGCCTTTTCTAACCTTATGACCTCCTTTCCTGCATTTCCCATTCAGAATTGACAGAGTTGATTGGAAAATTCTGGAAATAAACCAAAACATCTAGAGGATACAAAGTTGGCAATCATTAATATAGAATTTACTTACTTACTTATTATATATGTGTGCTTCCCATCTTGTCTAGAAGTGACTAGAATAATTACAGAGGGGGTGAAAAAACACTTGCAGGTTCTATAGCCACAGAATTTAAAATGGAACTTGAAGCAGGGAAATAATATATTAACCATACAGTAAGGATCTTTTTGTATAGTACACATAAAGCATTCTGAATGGGGTGGAAGTGGTGTTATCAGCCTCCCACTCACTCTGTGTCTATATCTATATGTGACATACCTATATAGGACAGATAGAAGGCCATTAATCACACAACCAGTGTGCATCCTTGGACTGTCATTCCAAAGTTGGTATGAAACTATCTTCTCCTATAGAAACACCATCAATTTGAGTGAAGGGCATGCATCTCTGGTTTTGTTATAGAAAAAAGATCTTAATTATAAACCCAGTGTATTGTTTTCCTATAGGAGAGCTAGGGCATTCTATAGTGGGATACTATGCAAAAGCATATCATTTCATGAGGTGGATTGTTGAATTTGTATCATTGATGCCTGAGCTGAGGAGGAGTAGCAAGCTTTTAAGAACTCACCAATGGTATGTAGTAGATTACTTGGCACCTTCTTTTTTAAGGAGCATATGCCTTCTTTAAAGCCAAGCAAGACTGGAATGGAGAGGTAAGCCATTTGTTATCACAGAAAGCCCCATTGGAATCTTTAAGTCCTTCCTTCAGAACAAGGGACAAGAATGTACAACAATCTAGCTGTAGGAAGTATGTTGCACCAAGGACAAATAACAATCATCACATAATTTATAATTTATATTATAATAGCAGAATGATAGAGCTTACATCCCCAGCAAGCATTCTTACATACCCTTGGCTGCCCATTCGCCTTGTTGAAGTAAACTTTGAAACAGCACAAAATGCCAAAATCACAAAACTAGCAGAAACAGTGCAAAATGTATTCACTGGAAAAATGATGAATCTGGATTTAAAACTCCTTTGAGCCTGCCCAATGAAATTGCCACCTGCTGCTAAGCGTGTTATTTATAATTCTAATCATAGATATGCCACTGCTGAGCTGTTGGAATTAGCACATCTATAGCATTATTTCTATACTTTTAAAATATGACTGTAATAAACAGAGCCTTGGTAAACTAGTTCAAAGGCTTGGAGGATCAGTGTTTTATGCAGTTCCACAGGTGACCTGTTGAATATTGGACACTTTCAAGTAGCATAAGAATCACAATATTTCTGTTTCTGGAGGTATTAAAGAACCATCAACACTAGCACTTGCAGAAAATTCTAACTTGATAGACTGAATTAATCTCCTTTTAAAAACATGTGGTCATTTCATGGTCATTAATTCCTTAATTTAACTTTAAAAGGATATCCCAAATCTCCGTGGATTAATGTTAAATGGTTTATCCCAAAGTTGTAATATAACATTGTGAAAAAGGGACAAAAAACTTCAACCACATGTTTTTTTCAACAGTATGCATGCTTTTGTAGTCATGCGTCATGTACTTTAAGCTAAAAAGACCCAATGATGTTGCCTGCCTTTATAAGTGAGCTGATTTAGTTTCCCGTAATCATTTTCTGGACCATCCTTTTTCCACTGCATATCAAGGCTAAGCTAAGTGGCACAGCTTAGAGTACCTTAACTGATCTTGAAAAGTTAAACAGGATCAAACCTGATCAGCATTTAGATGGAAGACTGACAAGAAGTATCAGGGCTCAACTGGATCATACAACTAAATAAATAAACAACATCTCAGAATTAAGCAAAAGCATAGAATTCCTTTACTGTTGCCAAGAAAACAAAATGTCCAATGCAATCACCAGGAGTTGCTCCTGCACAGAAGGAATCCCTACTAAGTTGCATCTGTATACATTTTTCTCCTTTACCTTGTCACAACATCATTTATTTTGCTCCAACACATTTTGCAAAAATCAGAGATGAATATATCTCATTCAAACAAACAAACAACCTGATGTAGATGGAATAGAGTATCTGCACAAATGAGACTGATACCATGAAACTGATCAAGCATTCAGGCCTAGTTCCAGCAAGTGCTTTAAAGTTATGGCCAAAGACACATGGGAACTTCTTAATCAACTTTTGAGGTGAGTTAAGTCTGGCACACAGATTTATAGGACAGCTTACTGCCAAACATCAACTCCTCCTTACTTTCTGGATGATTTCATATAGTTGCCAAAAAAAAAAACAACAACAACAACACTGCATGTATTTAAATAGTTTTCAAAGGTACATCTCAGGGAGGCTTTTTTTTTTCATAAGTCAATAATGAAAAATATCAAGAAAAAATATGATGAAATCATATGAAAAATATGATTCTACAGACTTAGACATTCTTATGTAAGCAGAGACTTCAATGGGCTTCTTAAAAAAACTTTTCCCCATTTTAAATATGTTTTTTTTCCTACAGCAATGTCTTCTCTCAGAAAGAGCAGGGTCACTACCACTGCAATGTTAAGTGTGTATACATGACAGAAGAAAGGTGCTACAATCTCTGATATCTGCTTATAAGACTTCTCTTCTCATTTCCTTTTTTCTGCTGGCTTCCAAATATGCAGAAAATTATCATATGAGAAAGAGGTTGAGAATCTGGAAAAAGAGTTTCTGACCAGCCCTAGACAGAATCTATAACTAGCTGCTAGAAATCTGTGAAGCAAGACAGAGTCTGCTTGCAATTCTCCTCTGTGGCAACAATTTAATGTTTCCTTTCTCAGGGGCTGTGCTGCTGCTATTACAGTTTATAAAAGAGATGGAGCTAACCCAAAGATACAAGTATATGTTTCTTTTAGAGGATTGGTTCCTCTTGTGTCTTGTCAACCATAATGCATTAAGTTCCTACAGAACTGAAAGAAGAGTTTCATTTTTGTAGAAACTCCCAGGAAGAAAGGGTTGGTTGACTTTTATGCTGTATTCTGTGAAAAAGATTTCATTTCTTCATGATCAATCAGTAGGAGTAAATCTGTTCTTCCTCCATTAGCCCACAGTTTACACATGATTAAAGATCATGCTTGTAAATGAGGTTATCCAACTATTTAATCATTGCTTAAATTCAAGCCATTTTGTTAACTTCATAGAAATATATCAAGATAACTTGGATTCTAGATAAGAAATCTTCATGTAACAACAATACTACTAATTTGTCTGCAAAATATTAGATATTTCATCTCTGTCTATCAAAATATTTCATCCATGATGCAGAACATAGGGAATGCCTGGTGTTCCAATTTCCATTTCTATTCTGCTGCCATTAAGTATATAAAAGGGTTAAATATGGAACAAGCAAACACCACACCCATTTGTATTGTCCATATTCAGCAGCTTTCTTTAGATTTAGATCAATATATAATGTATATTCTTGACTGTTGTTGATAAATCTCCCTGATTTTGCTTGTCTTTTGGGCAAAATGTGATCCCATTATGGCTAGTATAGTTTACTATTTTTTTCTTCAAAAACTGGTATTTACATCTGGTTTCTGGAAAAAAAGGAACATTCATTACAAGATAATAGGTTTGCTTAACAATCATGGTGTTTGATTTATGACTGCTGCATTCACTTTTTGACCATCATGTTGACTTAACAATTGCCATAAAAAATGACATAAAATTTGGTCAGTCACATGATGACCTGCTTAATGACCTACAGCTGTAATTCCAGGCTCAATTATGTAAATCAAGGACTACCTGTATACACATGGAGGAAATGAACAATAATATTTTAATACTCATAACATTCATAAATCTGAAATTATGAGGGAATGAAGTTTTAATGCAACAAATGTCAGATTGTCTCTATTTGGAAGGCATTAAACACAACATTGTGAATCATCTGATGATTTCATCAGGGAACTATTACTAAGTTCATTACCAGAAAACTATAAATATATAATACAGTTGATCAAACTTCATAATGACTTTTTCTTGAAAACTTAATTGCCAAACTGGAGGCCTATCTTTACAATTTGAATGACCTAAATGAAGGGAATTGTCAAAACAAGAGAAAATGGACAAATTGAATTTGTTATTATTGCAACAAAAGAGGACCTATTAAAGGAGAATGAAGGGCTAAGACCCAGAGAAATAATGAGATTAAATATCATAAAGGAAAAGTCAAGCCTGTACTGAAAGTCAACATAATAATTGTTGGTGATCAATACTGATAGACTGGGAGAGGTTAAGAGTGGAATTTTTCAAGGAGATTCACTATTACCACTGTTTGTCATTGCACTAATTCCTCTGTCAGCAATATTGAACAATACTGAACAAGTCATGTCATGGTTAGCAAACTTCAAAACATTTGCCAGGCTATTTACATACTCTGAAGCTGTATGGAAAAACACCTCCTGAAAATAGAATACCCCCTTGGAATAGAATAACTGTTCAACACCGTCCATATCTTCAGCCAAGATTTGGATTGGACAAATATGCCATTCATACCATCAATAGGGGAAAATAGTGACAATGGAAGGAATCAAATTACACTGTGGCAATAACATCAAAATCTAGATGACAATAATCATTACAAATACCTGAGCATCCTTTAAACTACCATAGCAATCATAATGAAGTCAAGTAGGTTAGAAGTAAATACATCATGAGAGTGAAGAAGATTTTAAAGTTCAAATGCAGTGAAGAAAATGCCATCAAGGCAATTAACATCTATGCAATTCCAGTCATTAGATACATAGCTGGAATGGCAGAGTAGGCCCAAGCAATACTAAAAGTCCTGAATAGGAAGACCAGTAAAATAATGGCAATGAATTCATCTATGCAGTGATGTTAACACACTTGACTTAGCAGGAAGCATAGGTGAGTATGGAATATTGCAAGTACACCAGACAACTGAAGAAGAAATTAAAAACAAAAACAAAAAAGCAATGAAGAATATCTGAAAGACAGTGAAGAAAATGCGTTGAGGCTAGTATACTATGAAGGCTTACTAGAGAGACCACACTGACCTACAAAAAAGACCAAATGAAAAACAGAATAGAGACATGGCAAGACAAAGTATTACATGGACAGTGCATTTAAAAACAATCTTAGCAACGTCTAAGAGCAGGAAAGTTGAAGAAAGAAACAGAGGGGCCAATTCTGGCTACATAAAACCAAACTTTCAGCGCAAATGCATACAAAGTCAGAACGTCCCCGTCCCCCAGTTGCAATAAGCTGGCAAAAAGATACTTTACCATCTGTACTGTTTATTAATCTGAACTATACCATATAAAAACTATGCCCCCTAGAAATATGGCATGGCCCCCTGAGGAGACCATATGGCTCATGTTGAGAATAATGGTATAAAAGCAAACAGAAAGAGAATATTATTAAAAGACTACAAGAAAAAAATATGTTGAATGTGACAAAACCAAAGGTTAATAGTTACAATAGTTAATAGAAACAAGTTAATAGTTACAACTTCAGTTGAAACTTTATAAATATAAACCTCTACATAGTTAATACCTGAATGAATTTGAAGGCAATATGAACAATAACAAAACTTGGCAGTGGCTTCAGGTTGAATCCATCAAGAGGGAAACAGAAGGTATAATACCTGAAGAATAAAATAAGCACTAGCCAAAAAAGTCATTAAAAATGAACAAAAATATAAACAAAGGCAAATGTGGATTATGCAAAGGAGACTGTTGATTGCTTTATCAACAGCTGTAGCAAAATTATCCAAACAGATTATAAGGCAAGACATGATAAAATAGCAAAAATGACATATTGTAATTTATGCAAAAAGTATAGACTTGATGTCCAAAGAATTGGTTTTCTTAGAATGAGTAAATATTTTAAAAACCTGCTCCAAAATGACATATAAAAATGTGTGGGAGTTCCAAATTCAGATATACTGATATCCAGAACATAACACACCAGTAGTCGTAATTGGAAAAAAAAAACCATATTTTATTAACAGATGTGGGAATACCAAAAGACCCTATAATAGCTCAAAAAGAACTGGAAAAATGTAAAATATCACCCTAAACAATTGAAATACAAAGAAGGTAGAATCAGAAAACAAATTCCTTATAATTACTGGACTACTGGGACCAATAACAATACAGTACACTTGTCAAAACATCTGACAAAATTAGAATTATTTGACCTCACAAGATTTAGTTTATTTTTTTAAAAAACTGCTTTATTTGGAACCACATATATATTACAACAATCCTTGGGCCAATCTTAGCTGAGCATTCTTCAAAAGAGACTGTAAAGCATTGATGACAGCAAACATATGTAAGGAAAAGTGACACTGATTACTGAAAACAAGTCTGATTATCTATATCTGCATATCTATATTTATATACTGTATATATATCGATATATCGATATCTATCTATCTATCTATCTATCTATCTATCTATCTATCTATCTATCTATCTGGTATTCAGCTTTGTTCGGGTATTTTCCCACGTCATTATAGTTGTGCTTTTAAAGTTGTAGCAACGTTTTGGCAGAATCTCATCTGCCATCATCAGGCTTCTGTATTGTGTTCATCTGTGAGTCAGGCTTTTACAGCCGTTCTGTTTTAAATTTGGTGCTAGCCTACTGCTGTGTTAGAATGGTTTTGTCTTCATCCTGATTGGTTGGGAGTCTTGGTCTGTGTTTATTGGTCTTGGAGTTTGCTGTGTTCTGCTTGATTGGTGTTTCTGATATCTTCTGTCTGTTTTGTAGCATTTTTTTTCTTGATTGACAGGCAACATTGTGTTTCCTGTATTGGAGGCTTTTAGTGTGGCTTGGCTTTGAGTAAACGGATGGCTATCATTTATTAGGAAGCTAGGTTTCATCTGGGTGCCTGGTTGGGGTGTGTTTGAGCTGGAGATATCAGGGGGGGCGTCTGTTTGTGCCCAGGTGTTTGCCTGGCTTGTGGTGTGGATATTTTTTTGCTTGTGAGTGCAGGCTTCCAGATAATTGACAGTCTGGTGGAGTCATCTCTTCTATTCATGCTTTCAGGTCTTTTTTTCAATCTCTATAGCTTCCCTGATAATTCTGTAGCTGGGGTTTTCTATAGTGGCTAGGGTTTTGGTGCCATTGAAGTCGATGCTATGACCTGTGGCTTTCATGTGTTGGACTAGTGAGGAAGTGTATTCCAGCTTTTTTACTGCATTTTTGTGTTCATCCAGGCGGGTACTTATTCTTCTATTGGTCTGTCCAATGTATGTGGCCGGGCATGATGCACAGGGGACTTTGTATATGCCTTGGTTTTCCAGGTCAATTTTATCTTTGGGGTTTCTAAGGATGGCTGCTATTTTTCTGTCTGTTTTGAAGGCAGTCTTGATGTGATGTCTGTGTAGTATCTTACTAATTTTCTCATGTTGCTGGTTCTGATTTTCTTCCTGGTTATTTTTTCCAGATATGTGGTTTATGGGTTTGTATGTGGAGTCTGTCAATTTTGTTTCCTAGTCTTTTCTATCCATTACTACTGTGGCATTACCTTTATCTGCTGGAAGTATGATTATGCTGCTGTCATTCCTTAGGGCTTGCAGGGCTTTTAGTTCCTCTTCGTGTAAGTTGCTTTTGGGTAGTTTCCTTGTGCATAGGATGTTAGTGGACCATATTTATCATTATTTTGGAATTGAAATAAAAAAAAGGAAAAAGAGAAAAATGGAGTGTATTTGCTCAGTCAAAAACAAAAGATAATAGACTTAATAAAGTTTCTAGGACTCCTGAGGCAAAGGAGTGAAGTATACTCTTGGAAGCTGAACATCTAAACAAAGGGAATAAGACAATATAGGACAGAGATAGGAACATTACTATACATCACACAGTAGATCTGACATAGCCAATGAAATTGGATGGCTGAACAGAAAGGTCAATGAACCAACACAAGAAAAATGTCTATGGAGATCCTCAATCATCCAGGTCATGGTTGTCCCAAAGGTGCTTTTTCAAAATGCAACTGGACTTTGGGATGACAAGAGGACTCATTAGCTGTAGAAAGATTAGGGAACTCTTTAAAAATGATAGATTTTAATCAGGAACTTTCTGTAATTAATAATCTAAAATTTATTGACTATTTAGATTTGGATTGGGCAGGTGATAAATCAGACAGGAAATAATCTATTGGATATGTATGCTTTGGTGGGGGTGCATTCATTGCGTGACACAGCAAAAAATAGTGGCATAGAAGCACAGTAGACTGATCATCTAAAGAGTCTGAATCCTGTGCAATAAAACAGGCATACAAAAAGCTTGCCAGGCTGTACAAACAATTATTAGACTTCACAAGAAATGAACTAATCCCAACCTTGCTATTTGAGGACATCAAGCTTTATTTTTGCTAGCTGAACTGAGTGATGTGTTTGCTTGCTCTGATCTGGATATATCGATTGATTTGAAATATGCTGAATGCTCGCAAACTGGAAATTACCCACAGCAATCTTCCAACACAAAATAGCTAGACATTCATGTACAGCTCCTTTAACTGAACTGGCCTATTAGTTATAGATAGCAAGTTAGCAAACTGCACACCACTTGATTATTTTGTGCTTACATTCCTAATTTGAAAAACAGTGCTAAAAAGAAGTGACAAGATGATAATAAGTAGTAAGTTGGGTTGCTAGCTTTCTTTAGGCATGAAATTCATAGAGCTTAAAATGTTTCTTTTATCAAGAAGTAACACAAGATGCTATTTACTAGGGTGTACACTTTATTCAACAAAGCATGAACATCTTAAAATCTGTTCAGTTTTCCCTCAATGCAATAATTAAAAAGACAGCTGGAATCATATGAATGAGGAAAGGAAGCTTCTAAAGAAGAAACAGTTAGATAATTTTTGAATTACTGATCTTCATATGCCAAAATGAGACTGAAAGCTTAGATGTAGGACAAGAAATGAAGTTTCTGAGTTTTACAAATATATATGTATATACAGTATGTTTAAGCTTTAAAGAAGCTTCAAGGAAAAATCAAGCTCTTCTAACTCATACATGCACCAAGTTGGAAAGTGAAAAATGTAAAGCAGACCTACCCATCCCACATAAGCAAACAGTTTTTCAAAGACAGGATTCCTTGTGTGTGGGTTTTGAGTGTGTGTGTGTGTGTGTGTGTGTGTGAGAGAGAGAGAGAGAGAGAGAGAGAGAGAGAGAGAGAGAAAGAGAAAGAGAAAGAGAAAGAGAAAGAGAGAGAGAGAGAACTTTTAAGACACTGTTGACAGGAGTTTTCTTGGAAATGTTTTTCAAAAAGTTTGTCCTTGTCGCCTTCCTAGATCTGAGACAGAATGATTGGCCCCAAATCAGCCAGCTGGCCTTATGCCTAAGGCAAGTCTAGAACTCTACTAGTTTTTAGTTTAGTTCCATTATATTGGCAGTAATACTGCTACTGAAAAATATCAATAGGAGCTAAGTTCAGTGTAGGAAGCCAAGAGTGATGTCTGTACAATGAAAGACAGGCATTTGTATATCTTATCTATCTTGTACAAGTTAAAGAAGACTTCTATTGGAAACATTTTCCCCTGTATATTCCCCAATCTGCTGATATTCCAGGACCTTTTCACCTGGGTCTTTGGGGAGTGATTGAAGTCCACTGCTGGGTAGTGTGGATTTAGTTTTGATTGTGGCCCAGCTTTTGGCATATTATTATTATTATTATTATTATTATTATTATTATTATTATTATTATTATTATTATTATTATTATTATTATTATTATTATTATTATTATGTATACTATACATAATAGAAGTAGTCATTCCTTGTTTACCAACTGCCTCATTCAACACCTCGTCGAAGTTACAAAATTGCTGGAGAAATAACTTGATGATCAGTGCCGGCATTTACAAAGTTCCCAGTCCCCCACATATTTTCATTATAGTCAATATGTGTTGTCCTGTGGCTGATCCGTTGTTTTTCTTTTCCTTTCTTTTTTTCCCCATCCTCTTGCAAACAGAGAGATTACAAGACAGTAAACAGGCACACTATGGGAAATACACATCAAAAGCAATGTGTTGGCACCAGCACATTGGTAGTGGATGGTTAGGGGAGGGCGAGGGGAAAAAACCAAGCAGTTCCATGGGTGTCAAACTCACCCTATCATGTTGCTGTCATGTGATGTTTCACAACATTTTTCCCATTTACGGAGCTGGCATGACCATGACCTGCACATGATGCATCCGGCCCATGGGCTGCTAGTTTGATATCCCTGCTATAGTCAATCTTTTTTTCATTTGATCTGTTGGTTTTCTCCACCAGCAGAGTGTTGACTATCGGTTTCCTCCAGGTGCAGAGTGGAGGGTTTGGAGACAAAGGGTTTATAAGATAGTTAACAGGTAGTAAAGGGAATATACAGCACCCACAAGCACAACATACAAAATAACCAGGGTATTCCCCATGGTGTGCATTCTTACTTTCTTATAATCCCTTCTCCAATCTTTCTATTTTGGAAGGGGGATGATAAAAATGAAAGCAAATTTATTTTGACAATAAAGTAAATTTCTATAGACAATCTCTCCAGTGTCTATTCTATGTCCACCCTCCCAGTCCCTCCCATCATCTGCAAGGTTTTTTTCAACAATATTGTCTAATTTACAACCCTGGAGTTTTCAAGAAATCTCCCATAAAAGAGCTAGCCAGCTCCAACCTTGCTTAGATTTGTCAAGAATATCCAAAGGAGACTAGGTGCTACTGCTGACCTTAATCTGGAAATTTACTGAAGTAGTCTTAAATATCTACTAGCTGGTTGGCAAAGTCTGTGCTTGTTATTAATTCTCTCTTGAGCCAGTATTCCTCTCCATTTTTAACACATTAAGATTATCTTACACATTACCACATCTTAATTTAAGTAGTAAACTGTTTTTTTTTTAAAGGAAATTTAAACTAAACAAGCAAAGACAGTTGCAACATTAAGTGAAAAAACAACAACACCCTGCTGAATTTCAACTTACTGTAGCTTCTTAATTAGAAAACAGGAAAATACAGATTAGCAGAAATTCCCATAAGATGTCTATATGTCTGGTGGAAAACTAAACCCGATGCATTTTAAAGACTGGTTGATTCCAGACTTTGGGAGAAAAAGATAAAATAAAAACGTTTCAATTTGAGTGGGTGTTCTTTGCTTTTGCTATGATAGATTTTAAAATGACTATACAACAAATGTTTTATCATGGCAATTCCTGTATCTATGTTTGATATCATATGCTATTTTCTTACTTGATTATGATCTCTGTAGGTATATGGGTTGTGTATTTGGCGCCTGTATATAAATAAAGCCTGTATGTTACACTCTTCTGTATTCCATCAATTCCTGGATTTAACAGAGAAAAAAGTAATTTTAGAAATAATATTTAGCATTGCAAAATCTTGCTGCTATTCTTTCTGTAACTTCCTTGCAAGGTGATTGAGTGAACCACCCCAAGTTCTTAGCTGCAGGAATAGTGGTGGTGGTACTGATAGCTGTGGGGATTGTTAGCACATTTTGTGCTGAAATGACTAAAACTGTTATTTCCAGAGATCAGAATGCTACAGTGGGAAGGTGAAGCCGGATAAAGTCAGTATTTCAGCTAGTGAATCCTAGACCCCAATGAATTCTAATAATGGGAAAGTGCCAAGGCAAAAGCTGTTGCAATTATTCAGTTCATTATGTTAAGCTCCATGAAATTCTGATGAGCACCACACCTGTTTAGTTAGAGAAATGATCACCTGCTGAGTTCCAGCATGGTTTGGGTATATGCTTCTTAAGGAAATTTGCTGAAGGAACAAGAAAACTGGACAAGGATTAGAACAAGTAGAGTCAGTACCTCCAACTTGGGTAGAAATTTGGCTGTTAGACAAACAGAGTCTGGAGATCTCAAGATGCGAAGTTTATAGCTGAGTTCTATAGGCACAAGATTAGAATCTTTGTCAAAAGAAATGTGTGACTTCTTTTCTAAAATGAATCTCTCCACATTCCTGAGAGAACAGTGATACAAATTATATTCTTATTGGGGGAATAGTTAACTGAGCCACTGTGGCTCCCTTCACTATACTTACAGGATTTTCATTTTAAGGTACTCATCAGGGTGGGCAATCTGCAGATTAAGGCATTTTTCACCCATTAAAATTCCCTAACCAGGCCCAAAGACTCCATTCACTTCAAGTGTATTTTGGGTGCTTCTAAATAGATGCTAGACTTCAATATTTTTAATATGATTGTGACATTAAAACCATACCCTTTGCAATTCTCAATGGCTAGGTTCATTTCTGAGCACAAGTAAACCATCTTTTCTGGCATATCCCTAGCTTCTACATATGAGGAAACTTGAGATAGTACAAAGTCTTGGTTCCTGACCAAAAACCTTGAACGAACTTATCTGTCTAGACTGTGGATTGTTGCCTTATGTATAAACAACTGCACATCTGGCTAGATTATTTTGGAGTTAAAGTACAACACATCTTCAGAAAACCACTTGATCCTTCCTTCCTTCCTTCCTTCCTTCCTTCCTTCCTTCCTTCCTTCCTTCCTTCCTTCCTTCCTTCCTTCCTTCCTTCCTTCCTTCCTTCCTTCCTTCCTTCCTCAATTTTATTTCAATCAGAATAGAGTTGGAAGGGACCTTCAAGGTCTTCTAGTCCAATCCCTATAACATTTCAGACAAGTGACTGTCCATTCTCTTCTTAAAAAATTCCAGTGATGAATCACCCACAACTTCTGAAGGCAAACTGTTCCACTAGTTAATTTTTCTCACTGTTAGGAAGTTTCTCCTTAATTCCAGGTTGTTTCTCTCCTTGATTTGTTCATTGTTTCTTGTTCTGCCCTCTGGCACTTTGAAGAATAAGTTGACCCTTTCCTCTTTGTGGTAACCTCTCAAATATCGGAATAATGATATCATGTCCCCCAGTCCTTCTTTTCTCTAGACTAGCCAAACTCAAATCCTGCAACTGTTTTTCATATGTCTTTGTCTCCAGGCCTTAATGGAGATGATTAAAATCTTAGTTGGTCTTCTTTGCAGTTTTTTTAATGTCTCAACATATTTTTTTTTAATATGGTGACCAAACTGGATGCAGTATTCCAGATGTGGCCTTACTAAGGCTTTATAAAGTAGTACTAATACTTCACGTGATTTTGATTCTATGCCTGTTTATACAACCAAGGATTGTATTAGTTTTTTTGGCTGCTGCCACACACTGCTAGCATATATTTTTATCATCTACCAAGACTCCAAGGTCCCTCTCACACTTACTGTTTTTGAGTCAGGTTTCTCCTAATCTTTACTTGTACCTTTGGTTTTTCCTGCCTAAGTGTAAAATCTTGCTTTTGGCTTTTACCCATCTCATAAAAAGTGACTGGGTAATGTATCCTAACAAACTAAAACATATTTTAAAAACTCAACAAATAAAACAATATTATTATTAAAAGGCTAGAAGAGAGCATTAGACAACAATGTAACCACCTTATTAAACCATCATTTCCTTAAGCCTCAAGCCTGTTGACAGTCAAGTTTTGAAGGACATCAAGGATGGGGCCAGCCTTTTGTTATCACCGGAAAAAATAAAAACTACTTTGTTCCCATTGGATTTCCTTGTAATTAGTATGCTGAGCCAAGGACTGTGCATGTTGCAAGTTGCTCTCTTTATTTTTGGCTACACTCACTCATCAAGTTAAAAACACTGCAATGGCATGTCTGATTTCCAACAAATTAGCACTCACTAAAGCTTTACTCCAAAAGAGGGAATTTAATTCAAGGATGCAATACAAACAACCGTCCAACCATTAACAAACATTATACTGCCATTTTTCCCAAAATCTGAATTCTAGGAATAAGCACATCTAGACCTGTGCTTTCAAGATACACCAGACTCTAATTCCCATCATCTCCATGGATCTTAGATCTTGGTCAGATTACAAAAGGAAGGAAAAATTTCAGTCTGACCTATTTAGAGGACATGAAGACTGCTAGAGAAAACTCTCTCTAGAATTTAAGGTACTCAGTTAAAATACATGCGCAGAGAAACAACAGATAAGGATATCGATTAAATGGAGACATTTTTATGTGAGCAATCCCTTGGCTCTTCTTGGACTATTTATTTGTGTGTGATATAACTGCCTCACCATTTCAAACAGTAGGTTAATACTTCTTGTGAGATTTGGGATCTAATGAATTCCAAAAGCTCTGTCAAAGCACCAGTGTCATAGCAACCATAGTAATTATTTAGATCAGAGGAGAAGTTTCTGTAGTCATGCAGACATTCTTATGTTCTAATAACTGTCAAGTAAGCATGACCAATGAGAAATAATTATAAGTGGACTCTGACTTCTGTAAGGTAACGAGTTCTCTCAATGACTTAAAGAAATTGATAGTACAGTATCTTCAGTATAATAGATACAGTTAGTCCTCAATTTATGACTGTTCAGCATCCATTTGAAATTACAACAGTGCTGAACAAAGCAAGTTACAACCTTTGGCCAAAGTTACAACTGTTGCATGGGATCAAAATTAGAATACTTTGTAGGGCAGCCAGCCGTATGACCATGGGACTGAAACTCCCTATCTAAGCTGCCCTAAAGTGTGAGATAATTCTGGTTGCATTAGGCTTCTTCCCTGAAGCAGCTTCAGAGCATATTCTTGAATGGGTTCTAATGTTTCCAGAAGCTGCCTGAGAGGTGTATGCTTTTGTGCAACTTCCAGAGCCTCTGGAAACTGCAGAACAGGGCATCCTCTCACTTGAATTAAGGAATCTCCAGAAACCATGCAAGAATGGGACATGTTTTTGCCCAGTCTCTAGAGCTCTAGCAATCATGCATGTAAGGGGCATGCTCTTTCACAGTCTGTAGGAACCTATGAAAGTTGCATGGAAACACCAGAGATTCTGGAGGCCAAATGAGAGCATGTCCTCTCATGCAGGTTCCAGAAGCCACACAAGAATATATCCCTTTTGCATGGCTTCTGGAGCCTCTAGAGAAGCTGCACAAGAACATGCTCTGAAGCCACTTCAAGAAAGAAAATCTGCTGCAACCTGGAGCTACCTTAGATTGTAGGGGCCTGTGAACCAAAAGAGAAAACCTTCTGAATACAAGTGGCACCTGTTAAATATTAGGGAATACTGGAGTGGGGGTCAATTGCACAGTTCCCCAAGGCTTGTGTACCTTGGAAAATAGTGCAAGGTGGCATTCTGAGTGGCAATGGCAGCACTAGGGCTGAAGTCAAGACCAGGGGTGGTTGTAGCAAGCTGAACCCATTTAAAACCCCAGCCTTTGTGCTGCCACTGAGTACTGCTATGTCGGGGGTGCCTCAAGGGGTGGGAAAGTCCTAGAAGACCTGGCTCAGGCCATGTGTGAGCTGTGGGGGCATGTGTGCCAAAGTGTGGGTCTTAGCCTGAAATATAATGCAGGGCTGTGCCTGCATCAGGACTTCCAGGACATTTCCCACCCCTTAAGGTACCCTGTACTTTGCATAATGACCCAATGGTCACTTAACAACCATAATTTGGACTCCTAGGATTGCTGTCATTGAGTGAAGAGGTCACATGGGTGCATTACCTAAAAATCACAATGACTTACAACAAAAAATGTGTTTAATGGTGGTTTAAGTTGAGGACTATTTGTACTTGATTAATACTGATTGTTTAGAGGTGTGCAGTTGCTTACAATTTATACCTCTAAGGTACCCTTCTCTTCCTCCTCCAACTACAAAGACTCAAAGACTCTCAATTGCAGTCTATACTATTCCTTATGCTTCTATTGCTTCTCCGCCTCCACTTCTGATCTAAAAAATTATGGATGTCGTGACACTGGTGCTTTTAAAAACAATAGATGACCAAAGGGCAAAGAGATTCCATCTAGCATTTTTCACAATACAGTGAAGATTTACAGAGATAACAGAAGAGGGGAAAGGTTTATTTGATAACTTGGATGAGGATAGCAAATTGCTCTGAAAGTCATGGGGAACATAGAAATGAAATTTTGCATCATTACTTTTGCCTGATACTTTTACCTTCAGAACTGCACTTAAATGGAAATCCAACATTGTTCTGAATAAAGATTGTACCAAATGAAATATATTATTATAGAGATAGGCTGAACAGCAGAATAATAAGTACCTTGGTGGTATTTTCTTTTTAAAACAGGGTGTAACACACTCCATTTGCTTTGTGCAAAAACCAAAAGACTGAATAATTTGTTTCTTCCTTTTGAAGACACTAGATTACCTTCTCATTAAATAGTCTCCCTGGCTTAAATTGTGGCATTATGTTGTAAAAGGGAAATGGGGCATAGGCAGATATGATAATTGCACTTACCAGTCAACCAGTGCCATGATAAATTAATCATATCCTAAGTTACATTAATAAAAAAGATGAGGGCAGAGAAGAGAGCTGAGATCTGTGAACCTATTTTTATATGTCAGTCTGTCTCAACCTTTTGAGCCTGGAGGAACTGTTGAAATATTTTTCAGGCCTCGGGGAACCACAGTACGTTTAGGCTCAAATATAGGTCAGAAATCACAAAATTATTTATTAGTTTCATGTACTTCAGTCCTTAAATCCAGTTCTCCTTTCTCTCTCCCTCTTTTCCAAAGACTCTTTTGCAAAACTAGAGGGGGTCTGATGCCTTGAAACCTCCAACATTCCTCCCTTTAATATTTGGATTACTCAAGCTCTCTTGAATCTTGGTACCTTGTTCCCAAAATGTCCACTACCATCACCATTTTCCATTTCCCTGCCTCTTCTCCACCATCTTTGTAGGTGATTCCTGTTGCCAGTGTGCCCAGGCCAGGCCAACTCCCAGATTGCTTGCAACCACCTGAGGTGAGGCCCTCTTCCCCAAGGCCACTGCACCTGCAGAAATGCAAGTATACTCTGGCAACATGGTCCTAGAAGCACATCTTTCTCTGTTGCTCTCCTTCCCTCCACCCTTCCCATCATTTGTTATTCCTCTATTTTCCAACTATTGCCTCCCCTATACAAGGCCTGCTTTTGCTTCAGTGGACGAACCCAGTGTTGGAGACTGGACAGTTACGGTTTTTTTATTTTTTAAATAAATCAAGACCCTTGTGAACTCTCACAGAACTGAAGGATTCCACTGATGGTTTGATTTTGGAGCATGTCAGAAAATATAAATCAGGGGTGTCAGACTCAAGGCCTGCATGTCAGGTCCAGCCTGTAGGGTGTTTAGATCTAGACCACAGGGCTGTCCTGGAAACAACAAAGGACCAGCCTGCAGTGCCTCTGCCAGAAAAAAAATGGAGCATGGCCAGGGGTGAGATTCAAAAATCCCAGCTACTGGTTCACTGCCCAATTGCTGGGTGGGCCTGGCCATGCTAGGCGTGGCCTACCAAAACTTCTGGGAGGGCCATTTTTCACATTCCCAAGGGTTCAGAGGCTTCCCTTGGGCCTCTGAGAGGGCAAAAACGGCCTCTCCCAGGCTCTGGAGGCCCTCTGGAAGCCAGAAACAGGCCCATTTCCGGACTTCCGGAAGGCCCATTTTTCCCCCTCCCAGAGCCTCTGTGTACTTACCTGCATTGAAAATGGGCCATGTGGAGACTTCTGGGAGGGACACGGTGGGGTGGACATGGCCAGCCAGTAGGTTCAGATCCTGGTTTGACAGTATTTAATATCTGGTTCACCTGAACCAGTCCAAACCAGTAGAATCCCATGGCCCTTGCAAGCTCCATTTTTTTTGGCCAAAGGTTACAGGAGGCTATCCCAGCTGAAAATGGAGCTTGGGAGCTCATTTTTGCTGGCAGAGTGCAAGGGCAGCCACCGGTGCCCTTGCACTCTGCACATGAGTGATGTCAAGCTGGCTACAGCCACCCTGGCCATGCCCACCCAGCCTCCCAAGGTAAAACACAATCCTGATGCAACCCTCAAGGAAATTGAGTTTGATATAAAGCTTCCTTTTTACTAGAATCTGTTTCAGCATGGCAACTACTACCTTACAGTGAAATTCTCCAGTGCTTTTTTATTTTAAGAGTTCAGCTTGGTGAAAGAGAATTTGCTTGGGAACCTTCTTTCAAAGAAGATAATTTTTAAAAAAGTGGTGATAGGTGAAATGAAATATTCTTTAATTATAGGGTGGTCTAGAAGTATGGAATGCCTTGTACTTAATTATCCTTTGACTCCAGGACATCTGGGGGTGAGAGAAGACCAAGAAAGGTCTTGGGCCCCCAAGTAACTTACTTCTGTCAGTCAGGTGAAGCCATTAGCTGACATTTAAAATGGTGTCTCTTGCACTTTTGCTGGCCTCTGCAAGGTTGCACATAAATCTCTCAGTGAGATTCTGTAAACCTTTACGTCTCCAGAGTTCTTCCACCACCATCTCTGTGTGGTTCAGTTTAGGCTCAAGAAGAGACACCAGATCTGTTCTCACGTGACATTTTGGTAGTGGTTCTCTGTTGATCCTAAGGTGAAGAGCCCTGTTTTTGAGAACTACTAGTAAATTGCCTCCACTGAAGAAATTTGGAATAATTATAAATCTGGTGGAGAATTTGTATCCATTTTGAATGGCAACTGAAAATATGCCTCTGATATAGTGATTTTCCAGGAACATTTTTCTCTTACAGCCTACAGTTTTTTCTTGCTTTGGCATCAGCTGAAGTTGCTGTTTTTCTCCTAGACTTTAAGAAGGAGTATTTTTGTCCCTGCCCTTTCTTAGTGTTACTTCTACTTTTAGCTGCTGTTTTACTGTTGATGCAAGCGTTCAATTGCTTTTGCTTTCTTTCTAAAACTTGAAACTTCTTCAGTGTTCAAGGAAGTGAAAGCCATACTAGGAATCTTTTAAGCAACCAAATTGATTCCTCTGCCCTTAACATTATTATTATAGTTTTTAAGCTTTTAATTGTTTAAGCAAGTTGTTTTAAGATCCTTTTCACTAAATTATTGTTTTAAATGGTTTTTAATTTGATGTAAATCATTTTAAATGGTCCCCGTTTGGGAATTTGTCTTTAAAGATGAAGAGTAGGTTAAATATTATTTGTATAGCTATACATATCGAAGCAAATAGTCTGGCCAAGCAAACCCATTTCTTAGCTCTAAACAAGACCAATAGTTGTTCTTCACAAATTTTAGGGCATGGAAGCAAAACCTTCAAATAGCTAGCGAAGGAAAATCAGAATAGAAGAATAGATATTACTCCCCAGCAAGCAGACTTAATAGTCACAGCATGAAGAATGCTTTATAGATCAGTAGTCCCCAGCTATTATGGCTCCACAGACTGGCAGTGGCAGTGGTGGTGATGGCAGGAGGGAGAGGATGGTTTCATACACACCACTTAATCTCGTGCATGCACAAATGAAGCTTCACATGCTCACCTGCTGCCTGCATGGCTCGGTTCGCAACCAGGGCAATCTACCAATCCTTGGTGCGGAGGTTGGAGACCCCTGCTATAGATTATTTTTGAGTAATACTCAATGAAGGTTTTATTTATTTATTTATTTGTTTGATTGATTTGTCAATCGCTTACAAGATAACAGGTAAAAGTATAAACATAGTTATGAATACATGAAATGGATACATATAAGAAAAATAAAATGAATCAATAGGACAGGGATGGTAGGCACATTGGTGCGCTTATGCACGCCCCCTACAGACCTCTTAGGAAAGGGGTGAGGTCAATAGTAGACAGTCTAAGGTTAAAGTTTTTGGGGTTTGGGGAAGAAACCACAGAGTCAGGTAGAGTATTCCAGACATTGACCATTCTGTTGCCGAAGTCATACTTCCTGTAATCAAGTTTGGTGTAGTTAACCTTGAGTTTGTATCTATAGTGTGCTCTTATAATGTTATGGATGAAACTGAAGTATTCATTGACAGCTAGGACATTGCAATGTATGATTTTATATACTATACTTAGATTGAACCGAAGGCGGCGTAGTTCTAAGTTTTCTAAGTCTAGAATTTCAAGTCTGGTGGCATAAGGTATTCTGCAACGAGTAGAGGAGTGGAGAACTCTTCTTGTGAAATATTTCTGGACTTTCTCAACTGTGTTAATATCAGATACATAATGCCAGTTCCAGACTGATGAGGTGTATTCAAGTATTGGTCTAGCAAATGTTTTGTATGCTTTTGTTAGTAGTGTGATATTATCAGAGAAAAAGCTACATAGGATTAGGTTAACAACTCTTAATGCCTTTTTGGCTATGTAGTTATAGTGGGCTCTAGTACTTAGATCATTAGAGATGAGTACTGCAAAGTCCTTGACAGAGTTTGGATCATCAACAAGGTCTTGACTATTCAGCTTGTATTTTATTTTCTGATTTTTTTTTGCCAATATGTAAGACAGTTTATAAAGTTAATATGCTGATGACATTCTCCTACACAGGAAGGTGTGTGACGCCATCTGTTATGGGAAAGGATGTTAGTTACAACAAAATGGAAGAAAGACAGTACAAAAATGAACAGAAAAAACATTTGTGTAAATAGAACAAAATAAATTAAGAAGCAGGGGGGTGGCAGGAAGGTGGAGGTCTTTTCAACAAATCAAAAAAGATTCCTGAAGCTTAAATGGAGTCAAGTACAAATTATTATGCACTTCTGAAAGTTCCAATTTATTTGATATACAGTGCAAATAACTGAAAAGCTCCTTCAAATTCCCTCAGTGCACCTAGGCGATTAATTTATAAGAGCAGATAAAAAAAATAGCATATGGCAGCCATTCTAGCAAACTGCAGTGAGCAGATTTTGTTAAGGAAGCATCAGAAGCCACAGCATGGAGGCATTAAAACCAGGCTTCTGTTGTGCACTGTATGGAAAGAATGTGTTTTGTTGTCCTTCTCCAATGCACCAAGACTTTGCTACTAAATAGGGGGAATACAAATTCTCTCATTTTGTATTTCCTTTAACAGACTGAGATAATATGACCAAGCCTTTTTTCCCCCTATAAAAGCAATCATTGTAGAAAACCAGTGTAATATACTGAGAAAAAGACATGAAAATATATACATCAGTAGAAAGGTACACAAAATGTGTATGAATGCTTCTTCTACTCTGGTTTAAATTTTACACTGGTCTAAATTAGCAGTTATTAGTCCATAATGTGGTATCAAATTCCATACTCTGTTTATTCAGCTTTCTTCAAGAAAACCCTGCTGTAAGGACTTGCAGATAAGCAGCAACTTTGGATCTAGGAATGAGATTGAGCAATTGCCCTTAAGAACATTAATGATGATGATGATGATGATGATGATGATGATGATGATGATGATTACTTTCTCTTTGTTCAAACTAGACTTCTCATCTTTCCAAATGTGTGGACGTCAAACCCTAAGATAAGAGTCATTTGTAAAAAATGTAGAAATTTAAGTCTAACTATTTGAACATTTAGATGAGAGAAGGCTATTTTACATAGTCAAAATTCAGCATCTCAAGGTTGATTGTCCAACTGGTCATTTTCTTCATGTTTTGAAACTCAAGTTAATGAATGGGTTCATTTATTTCTGGTCAGTCATTTATTATCTCTCCCATTATTGTTATCAATGTTCTGTTATCACACAATCCTATTGATCAATCCATAAGAACACTTAGGGAAAATAACTGTATAAAGGTCATCACTAATTACATCCTAAATCAATTTTAATGAAAGCGAATAAAGAATAAAGTAGTTTTTCAGTCACTGTGGCTAAACAACAAAGCTTCCTAATTAGCATTCTCTGAATTAAAAAAAAATCTGGTTCATCAAATGAGTTTTATAATGTGGCATGAAGGACAGCAAGTTTAGACATTTGATAATTTGGAGTGCAATCAGAAATGCAAAGAAAATGAGTACATTTCACACACTCAATTAACACCCCATCCTTCCAAGCAGAAAACTTATATTTGGTGCAAGCAGAATTTAATGTGCTGTGACTCACAAAGCCCCTTTTTGTGCCCACTGTAGTGCTTTCTTCTTTCCTCTGATCTTTTTCATTCCATCAGTTGCTTTCAATTTGTTCTCTCTACTGTCAAAGAGAAACACACAAAAGACATACTTTTTTGTGGGGGTGTGATCTCTGACTCCACATCTTTGACTTTTTTTAAAAAAACAAAACACAAAAACAATAAGTTTTACAGCAGCTAGATGGTGTAATAATTAAAGCACCAGGTTAGAAACCAGGAGACTGTGAATTCTAGTCCCATTTCAGGCATCAAAGCCAGCTAGATGACCTAAAGCTAGTCACTCTTTCTCAACCCAATCCTCCTCATAGGGTTGTTGTGTGAAAAATAGATGGAGAAAGGAGCATTATGAATGTTTGCCACCTTGACTTAATTTTATATACATACATACGTATGTACATACATACATATTTGTTTTCTTAAGTTTTCACAGGTACTTACATGTATGGCATTCAGCTTTGTTCGGGTATTTTCCCACGTCATTGTAGTTGTGCTTTTAAAGTTGTAGCAACGTTTCGGCAGAATCTCATCTGCCATCATCAGACTTCTGTATAGTGTTCATCTGTGAGTCAGACTTTTACAGACTTTTTTAAATCTGAAACCACTGTAAAAGTCTGACTCACAGATGAACACTATACAGAAGCCTGATGATGGCAGATGAGATTCTGCCGAAACGTTGCTACAACTTTAAAAGCACAACTACAATGATGTGGGAAAATACCCGAACAAAGCCGAATGCCGTACATACATATATACATACATATATATATGGATCTTTGGTTTTTCTGGTTTTCTCCCACATACACATACACATACACATACACATATACCTATACATATACCTATACACATACATATACATATGTTCTGTCTCACTTTTCTTCTTTCCCAAAAGATGAAAGAATACAAACTCACACAAACACAGGCAGGCAAGCTGGCTCGGACTTCACAGAGTTAATTCTTTGGAACTGATAATATCCTTGGCATTCCAACACACTCTGCCTGCCAAGTCCGAACTGATAACAAATAAAAATCTACTCACAGAAAATTACAAGGCAGTCCACAAAAATCATTCACGAAGAAAATCTGAAGTAAGATTAAACTTTGTCCCGTACAAAGTTCCAGCCGAAAACACACCCACTTTTATCCCCTGTGGGGTGTGGCTCAATGACTCAGCTCACTCTCTGACCCTCCCACGCCTCCTACATTGCTGCTCACGTTTCTCCCTACGACGCTGCTTAGGATCAAGCCAACACTCTTCCTCTTTACTCCCTGTCAGGGGCTGTTCCGATAGGCCTTCCTCCTGATTAATCTCAGGCTGTTCCGCTCAGTTGTCTGATGAAACCT
Source organism: Notechis scutatus (assembly GCF_049901735.1). Taxonomy (NCBI): domain Eukaryota; kingdom Metazoa; phylum Chordata; class Lepidosauria; order Squamata; family Elapidae; genus Notechis; species Notechis scutatus. The sequence continues at coordinate 60,454,430 of NC_142009.1, read as the reverse complement.
GAGGCATTATCAGGGAGGAAGGCATTGCCAGAGAGGAAGGTCCTGGGGAGGAAGGCATTCCCAGTTCCTCATCATCATCTTCCAGGTCTTCTTCCTCTGACAGCATAGGCTCAGGAATCGGGGCCACAGCATACATATATATATAAACACCTCATGGAATTAGCAGAACACTGCTTAACCAACACATATTTCATATACAAAGGACAAAGATACAAGCAAATTGAAGGAGCCCCTATGGGATCATCACTGTCACCCATCATTACAAACCTGTTCATGGAAGAATTTGAATCCAGAGCCCTAGCTAATGCCACCCACAAACCCAAACTATGGTTAAGATACATCGATGACACATTTCTTTTTTTTTTTTTTTGAAACAAATTTTATTAATTTTAAAGACAAACAAAGCATCATTAGACATTAAAGACATTAAACCTCTTTCCATTATAAATTTTTACAAGGCAGATAAAACATTGTTTTATACAATATAATTCTGATATATCCCATTTCCACTTAAATATCTTTTAGCAGATTTCTCATTATTTCTCTTTGCTCTTATTCAATTACATTTCTTCTGTATTTATCCATTTTATACTCATCATATTCATATTTCCCTCTGTCTTGTTTACAATTATTCTCCTCTCGCTTTCCTCCAAGGTTTTATTAAATCTCAAACGGACATACACACAAAACACAAAAACATAAAACTTCTTTTTAAAAAGTAGCTTGGCCCTGGATTACCTCTCTTTGTATGGACTTCAATTAAATTCATGTTCAACTTATATGCCATTACCTATCTTATTTACCCTTCTATATCTTCATTATAACTTCTCCCCGCTTTCCACTCTTCTTAATTCTATTTTATTTATTTCATCTTAATTTAAATCATTATATTTGTATCTTTTGTCCATTCTTTTCCAATTATCCATTTATCTCATTCTCTATAGTAGAAAAAAAAAGATTTCTCCTGAAATCACTAATCGAAGTATGATGCCTTTCCATCACTCCCCTAAATTAACATTTAAGGTAACACCTAGTTCCCTATCTGATTCTGCTTAGTACATTCTACCTACTTAAGTTTTCTTTAAAAAGAAACAAAAAATAAAGTAATTAAATATATAATTAAACATTAAATCTCCAATTATCTATTTCAAAAACAAATACCACAATAATAAGTTCATACTAACATCCACACAATAGTCAATTAAACTCTATACTTAAACTAAATATTTTAAACATTCCTTTTAATATTTTATTAAATCTTAAAATCTATCATTATTAAACCTTTAATGTTTTAATCTTACTTAAGTCTTATAAAATTCTAATTTTCTATTTCTAATACAAATACTACAATACTATCTTATGTACCTTGCAGAATCCTTTTGAAACAAAATTATGCATTACCCTTTAGCCCTAAATTTTTTTTTCTTTTTCTCATCTTGTTTCATACCTTTGTGGCTTCCCCCCCCCCTTCTTCCTTCCTATCTTATCCCATCTGGTCTTTTTACCCCCCTTAGCTTCCCCTCTCTGTTGTATTTCTCTTTTCTTTTGCTTTCTAACATTGTATTGATTTTGCATCTTATTTTTCTCTTTCTTGGATGTTTTTTTAAGTCTTATGTCCTTTTTCCTTCCTCTCTTTCTCCTTCCTTTCTTAATCAACTTTGTAGACTCGTTAAAGATGGCTGCTTCTTCTTCTTCTTCTTCTTCTTCTTCTTCTTCTTCTTCTTCTTCTTCTTCTTCTTCTTCTTCTTCTTCTTCTTCTTCCTCCTCCTCCTCCTCCTCCTCCTCCTCCTCCTCCTCCTCCTCCTCCTCCTCCTCCTCCATCAATTGTTGTGTTTGCTGATAAGTGGCAAGCGCCATTTCTAAAAAGCGAAAAATTTCTCTCACACCGTCTTTACCTTCTTTCTTTATTTTACCATATTCCTCTCTCAGTTCATCAACAGATAAAGCCATTATAAACCTTTTCTTCTTCTTTTTTCTCTTCTTCTTCTTCTTCTTAAAACAACCAAGATAATTCAAAACTTGGAACAATTCCCCAAAATCCCAAAGTCATCAAACAATCCAAACAGAGCACAAAGTTCTTCACACTTTTTCTTCCTGGGGTAATATCAATTGGCAAGGAAAAAAAAAAACCCAATCTGTATTTTAAAGTCTTATTGCGATTAACTTCCAATCTAAAAATCTTCCAGGCATCTCCTCCAACAAAATCTTAATATAAATTATTCTTTTGTCCTCTCCCTTCCCACTTGTAACAAAAAGCTTTAAATTTTTACCTTCTATAAAATAGCAGGATTTTCAATGTCCATTTATTAATTCCGTATGGAAGGAGAGTAAACTTTCTCTTTCAGCACTTTCACTCGCCGCTTATAAATCTCTTCTGGAAACAAAGTATCTTTCAAAAAATCAGGATTTTCAGGATATTTAATGTATCTTTTAGTCCCAGTTCAGCCAAAAAACTTTCGCTTCAAAACTTTCTCCTTCTTCCTCCAGCACAATCTTGTCCAGCTGCCGGCTTCTTTGTGGCGGCCATTGCTGACCGCCGCTCCACCGCCTTGAGAAAGGGGGTTATGCCGGGTGGGTAAGGGGTCTGCAAAAACCCCAAACCCCTGTCCGGGTCCCCCCTATCTTCAGCTGCCTCTAAGGGGCAGCCTTATCCTCCAGACCCATCGGGATCGGGGGCACCAAGACGGCTAGCGCAACAGGGATCGCGGAGATCGCGAAACCCCACCGCCACCGAAGCCTGGCAAAACCGGAAGTTCATTTTGACAATGCATCAATTCTTTCATATATATATATATGGTTAAGATACATCGATGACACATTTCTGATCTGGCCCCATGGAAAAGAAAACCTAAACAATTTCCTAACACACCTAAACAGCACACACCCCAAAATCAAATTCACCATGAAAACAGAAACAAACAAACAACTACCATTCCTAGATGTACTAATCTACAAAAAAAGATGGCACACTAGGACACACCATATACCCGAAGAAAACACGCACCAAATGCTACCTCAATGCCCAATCCCACCACCACCCAGCACAGATAAACTCCATGGCCAAAACACTAATTGCCAGAACCAAACGCCTGGCAGACAAGACACACATAAAGACTGAACTATGCATCCTGACTAAAGTACTGACAGCCAACGGCTTCCACAAAAGCACAATCACAGGCCTGATCCACAAAAACACACTGAGACATAATGGAGACCTAGAAGATGAACAAACTATGGAACAGCTGTCCTGCCCTACATAAGAGGTACTACAGACAAAATCAGTAAAAATACTACACAGGCATCACATCAAGACTGCCTTCAAAACAGACAGAAAAATAGCAGTCATACTAAGAAAACGCAAAGATAAAATTGACCTGGAAAACCAAGGCATATATGAAGTCCCCTGTGCATCATGCCCTGCCACATACATTGGACAGACCAATAGAGGAATAAGTACCTGCCTGGATGAACACAAAAATGCAGTAAAAAAGCTGGAACACACTTCTCACTAGTCCAACGCATGAAAGCAACAGGTCATAGCATCGACTTCAATGGCACCAAAACCCTAGCCACTATAGAAAACCCCAGCTACAGAATTATCAGATAAGCCATAGAGATTGAAAAAAGACCTGAAAGCATGAATAGAAGAGATGATTCTACCAAACTGTCAATTATTTGGAAGCCTGCACTCACAAACAAAAAAATCTCTACACCACAAGCCAGCCAAACACCTGGGCACAAACAGATCCCCCCTGATACCTCCAGCTCAAACACACCCCAACCAGGCACCCAGATGAAACCTAGCTTCCTAATAAATGGTAGCCATCCGTTTACTCAAAGCCAAGCCACACTAAAAGCCTCCAATACAGGAAACACAATGTTGCCAGCCAAGCAAGACAAAAAAAAAAAAAAAAAGCCACAAAACAGACAGAAGATATTAGAAACACCAATCAAGCAGAACACAGCAAACTCCAAGACCAATAAACACAGACCAAGACTCTCAACCAACCAGGATGAAGAAAAAACCATTCTGGCACAGCAGTAAGCTAGCCCCAAATTTAAAACAGAAACAGCTGTAAAAGTCTGACTCAAAGAGCAACACAATACAGAAGCATGATGATGGCAGATGAGATTCTGCCAAAACGTTGCTACAACTTTAAAAGCACAACTATAATGATGTGGGAAAATGCCCAAACAAAGCTGAATACCATACTTTTCTGGTGGCATTCCTGTTGAGGTGTATACCTGATATATTTGTGCACTTTTTAAGGGCTATATGTTAATTTCATAACATTTGAAAAAAATTACATGTACTGAATTGAGCCAGCTAGGAACAAACGCTCTGAAGACTGAATGAAGGAGAATGGGATACAAAACCACATGATATCCAGAAAATGGGCTGCAGTTTCTGCAGTGGCTGCTTTCATGGCTGGTGAGGAACAGCTCTTATTTTATTTTCTTGAAATACGGAGGGAGGGAGGCAGGGAGGGAGAGGGAGGGAGAGAGAAAGAGAAAGAGAGAGAGAGATCCATCAATGGCAGCTACTCTTCATTTGCACGATGGCTCTATTTATTTACACAACATTCTGCAACAATGGTAGATTAGAAAACAATCCCTTCTGATAATCTGGTAGAGAAAGGAAGGAAGGAAGGAAGGAAGGAAGGAAGGAAGGAAGGAAGGAAGGAAGGAAGGAAGGAAGGAAGGAAGGAAGGAAGGAAGGAAGGAAAAAATATTGTAAACAGTGCTGTAACATTAAACATTTATCGGCAATGGGAAAACATTAGCCACAGGTTTAAATCAACAAGATTTAAATGTGTTTAATATTAGTTAGATAGCAAGCACATTAATAGAAAGAAAGAAACCAGAGCAGTAGAAGTGACCAGATCAAAACCTATTAAATAACAGAGAAGACAAAGTTCTTTAATGAGAATTTGGATCAGGAGATGATTATTTTAAAGCTTATTATCTACTTGGCAAAGAAGCTTCTGAAGTGGTTATTGGAGTGTAGCTTCCTTAAAAATTACTAAATGGGTAGAAGCTGCTCCCCCCCCCCCAGGTATAGTCACTTGCTACAGATGGTCTGGATTAATGTGTCACCACTGGTATCTAAGTTTTATTTTCAAATCAAAGCCAGAGTATTTTTTAAAAAAAAGATTTTGGAGGTTCAGCTGTTGCTACAGCAACATGCTATTTTTATATTGTGTGAAAATGAATACTCTCTTCCCCCGCTAAAAAATCAGGCAGGAATTTCAATAGTCTTTGTAAAATATATAAGTAAAATGAATTTGCTTGAGTACCACATCAGACTGGGGCTGGCATCTTGCACTTCCTTCCCCAGGCAACGTATCTTATTCATTATAGATGCCTTAGGAAGATATACAGCATGTCTTTGATCCATACAGTGGGTGAAAGCTTTATGAGAATCAATGTTGCACACGTATGACTTCTGCATTCAGCCCCTTTCCACAAAAGGAAAGAAAACTCACATTATACCTTCTCACTAATATTTTTGTCAGCCTTCACACATGGAAGGCAATTCGGTGCAAGGCATGACATTTTGCCTATTCTAAGTCTGCCAAAGTTGCCCTATAGATTTTTCTTCTTCTTCCATTTAATCTTGTCTGATTCAATCCCAAGATTTCCTGGACACATGCCTGCAGTTTTCTTGGCAATTTTTTTTTTCAGAAGTGATTTGCCATTGTTTCCTTCCATCCTGAAGAAAACTGACTGGCTCAAGTCACACAGCTGGCTTTGTGCCTAAGGTGTAAGTAGAAGTCACCATTTCTTGATTTCTAACAGGCTGCCTTAATCACTGCAGCAAACTGGCTCTCTCTATAGATCTAGAAGAAGACAAATAAAGGGATGATGGGGTAAGTATGTGACATTTCAGGATGTTTTCCCTGTCAATGGTAAGGATTAGATAGGCTTCAGACAGATTGAAATATGCTGAAATATATATTGCCCATTCCTGAGGAACATAAAAGTTATCCATGATAAGTATTACATAATGATTAGGTAAGATTTGAAGCAATATTGTATATGAATGGATGCACATGGATATTACATAGATTGGTGTTTATGTACTGTTTATCTCTGCATACATCAAACCCTATATGTCTCTCTGTGTACCTGTGTATCTGTCTATCAAACTATCTATGTCTGCCTGCCTGCCTATCTATCAATCTATTGATCTATCGATCTATCATCTACAGTCTACTACCATATCTATCATCTCTTGATCTATCATCTCTCGATCTATCATCTATAGATCTGTCTATTATACCCATCTGTGTGTTCTATCATCTATCTATCTATCTATCTATCTATCTATCTATCTATCTATCTATCTATCTATCTATCTATCTATCATCATCATCTAACTCTATCATTATAACTACAGGAATAGCAATAGCACTTAGACTTTACAGCACTCTCTGAGTGTTTTACAAGATCAGCATAATTGCTGATCCATAATCTGGATCCTCATTTTACCGACCTTGGAAGAATGGAAGGCTGAGTCAACTTCCAGCTGGTCAGGATTGAACTTCTGTTGTGTGGGCAGAGTCAGCCTGAAATACTTCATTCTAACCACTGTGCCACTGTGGTATATGTATAAGGGATATAGGAATTGGGGGAATAATACAGTACATTCAAATAAAAATGTTGTTGCCTTGCCAGCTATACTTCTCAGAGCAATATATTTTGAAGTGACCAACATGATTGACCATTGCTGTGGTCATGTCATTTATGTGTTGTATTGAGGATCTCCTGAGTTCCATAACTATAGGAAGGCTGAACAGCTCCTGACCACAGAGGTTAATATTTGCTATCAAGGATGGGACTAGAGCCACTGTAGCCTATAGCCTGTATTGCGGAGGCCCAGGTTCAAATCTCTCCTCAGCTACGGGAAGCCACTTAATAATTCTAGAACAGTCATTATGACTCAATCTGTCTTTTCAGGTTACTGTGGTAAAAGTATTGGATAGAATGCACTGGCTCTGCCATTTTAGGGTCTTGTAGGAATTGCAGAATAGAAAATGAGTTAATGAATATTCTTCTTAACCCAAACTGTTCCTTTGTATAGAATAGTTGAGTTGGAAGAGACTTGGTAGGTTATTTATATGTTCAGAAATCCACAACTATTCTAGGCAAGTATTAACAAGTATTGCAGAAAATAAATTGCAGTCTTGAGGATCTAATATTTCCAACTGTATAGCAGCACAGAAGCTTAGAATATAACGGACAACTGTCTTAATCATTTTACCTCTGCAGCCAACATCTCCTTCAACTTTTTCAACAGCAATCAAGCATAAATCTGTTTTCCTCATTTTAATTCATTGTTGTTTATGGTTATGCCTTTTGATTAAATCCCTGGGTTAATTTTAAAGGATGTTACAGTCAGCCTAGAAGCCATAATCTCCTTTGTAGTTCAATATCTTTATGAGGGTGAAAGGATGTTAAATGTGGCAGTTAAAATGCTAAGCTAAATAATAAGTTCATTAGAAATTGGTTCAATATGTTTGCTGTATATAGCCGGAGCTGTAAAAGTAGTCTTGCATAAATCAGAGTACTGGAAAACTAAACTATCTTAGACAGCAGTTGGAATATCTGAGGGATTTCAAATCTCTGTGTTTTTATGTATGCACCTACAGCCAAAACTGTCAGCATATAATCCATCCCCTTTTCTCCCATCATCACATCACATGGACCAATCATGATCTGTCTCAGTGTAAGATCCTTTTTCTCTGCTGTGCCACACTTAATAACCTTGAACTAAGACAAGAATTTTATTTTGTCTACGTAGAACTATTCAATTGAAATCACCCCTCTCCCAACTTCTCAGGCAATGTGGCAGCGTGGAATATGGCTTCCAAATCTGACAAAGACATTTTTAATCAGCTTCCAGCCAAACCCAACCCATCTGACCCAATGTCAGATGATTTGAGCAATATACACAAGTTCAAAAGTGGTGTTATTTCATTTCAATAGATTCTGTTATGAATCAATAAAGTAACTAGCATAAAATGCAAAGTAGGGTTTGAAGGCCTGCACACCTGATTGGTCTTCAAACAACGAACAGGGATTGGTCAGGATGAGGCCACTCCTTATTGGTTATTATTTGAACTTATCACAAAGGTTATTGGTTAATAGGGTAGCAGCCAACCCTATAAAAGGGTTACTGCTGCCCATAGAGTTTGCTCTGTTCTATTCCTATTCCTGTTATTATTAAAGAGTTGAAGTCACTGGTCAGATGTGAGTTGGCCACAGCCAGCCAATAACATGACTACCAAGCCACGTCCACCCAGTCATATGACCACCAAGTCACTCCCACCACCTAAGCCACGCCCACAGAACCGGTTGTTAAAAATTTGAATCCCACCCCTGTGAAGCGTGGGGATCTAACTTCAGAAAGGAGTAATGGAGCTGTCTTTGTAATTTTAACTGAAATTAAAGAATAAGTTTTATTACAGAAAAGAGCTATTTGTTTCCGTGGTTAAGGCTCAAGGTGAGAAAGCAGGAAATGGTGAGTTCTAGTCCTGCCTTAGCTATGAAAGCTGGCTAGGTGATTTGGGGCTAATCATTGTCTTTCAGCTGAACCCACCTCACTGAGTGTTGTTGTGGGAAAAATACAGTATTAAGTATGTTCACTACCTTGAATCATTTATAAAAATAATAAATGAAGAATACAATTTAGTAAATAATAATAATAAATTGGTTGGGAGGTAGGTAGGTAAAGCCTAAATCTATCCAGCGGAGAGTTAGAGAGCAAGTACTCTGGGAAGACAAAGCCAGGAAGGCATTATCTTGAGATTAACAATCTTTCAACCAATGGTAAGAACTGAACTGCTGGCAGTGGGCAGAGTTAGCTTGCAATACTGCATTCTAACCACTGCGCCACCATGGCTCATGTCTTTCTGTTGCTGGATCTGCCCTTTAGAACACCAGTCTCCCCCAAGGTTAGGTTGGCCCTGACCTGCTGGGTTTTCAAAACACCTTAGACATGGTTGTTCTCCCAGGCATGGGTGGGTCAGAAACTTAGGTAAGCTTTTTCTATGCTTTAGGGAAGTGATGAAGACTTCATTTTGGGTTGTATGGACTTATTCTTTGTTGGGCCCTGGGAAAAAAAGTTAGTTTCTGCTTCTCCTCTTAAGGAGGGATAATTTTCCGTGTATATTAATAGTTTTATGATTCTATATTTCTTGTTACTTCAGTCAACAGTCTCACCTGAAGTTTGCAAAATCTTCTCTAAAATCTTAAAACCAAACATTCTTAAGATGCCCTTGTCTGGTTTTCTTTCCATGGCCCAGCTTGTACTGCATTGCATTTGTGGCAGTGGCTTGGCTCTCCTTCTGCAGATAGGTGAAATTATGTGATTGGCTCCAGAGGTGGTATTCAGCAGGTTCTCTCCAATTCTGGAGAACCAATAGCGGAAATTTTGAGTTGTTTGGAGAACTGGCAAATATCACCTCTGACTGGAGATTTTACAATATCCTTCCCCTGCCACACCCACCAAGCCATGGCCACAGAACCAGTAGTAAATTTTTTTGAATCCCACCACTGATTAGCTCTTCCTAAAATATGCCCTTTATCATTTCTGTACAAGAGTGGTCTTTCCTATCTGCTGTGTCATTCTGTTCTGTCTGATTTACAGTTCCTTGCTACTTTTCAGTTTAATTTTTTCCTCACTTTAATTTCAGTTTTTCATATTAGTTGCCATATACTGTATTCCTCCTCATTTTCTGTGCATCGAATTTGTTCACTTTCTCATTGAAGCCACGCACCTTTAAATTCCTCCGATACTTATCTCTTTTCATTGAGCAAGTAGCAAAAGTATATCTAGAATAATTGCCTATAAAAGTTAATAAGTGTCTGTTTCCACCTGGTGTAATTTCTCTCAGTGATCCACAGATGTTGCTATAGATCAACACCAAGAGTTTGTCTCTCTTTTTTTCTTTTTAATTTCTGAAAATGAAAGTTTAGTATCTTTTGCCTTTACACAGTGTAGTTATTTTACTTGGATTCCACTTTTCTATATCCTGGATCCTTATGCAAAATTCCATAATAAGAACATCCTTCCTAGGTCCTACTTGACTATATCATAAGCTTTTATTATAAGCTTAACAATCCCTGTAGCTGCACACTTCTAAACTTCAGGTTTTATTCTCTGCACAATTTCAAACAATTACTGATTGCTGAGCACTGATTAATTGATTGATTGCATACCAATTAATCAACTGATTGTGTGCTGTCCAGCCAGTGTATGGGAATTGGATAATTAGTTAGCAATTGTGAGTTATCCCCTTAAGGGAATGCATCATGGTAAATGTAGTTAAGGTATCCTGGGAAATGTAGTCCATATCACGTGACCACATCTGTAATCCTGATTGGTCACTAAATTGACCCTCGATGGGTTGGGGGAGGTTTCCTCACTCTTGGCTGAACTCACAGACTCGTGGTAACTGTTCTACTTCTACCGCTACGAGATGGGAGAAAAGGAATAGGAGATAACCATCTTTTTACCTACCAGACAGATATGCAAAGGATTGGTCATTAAAGAAGAACTTCATCACAAATGTGAGTCATGAGGATAACTGATGAACCAATAATAAAGACTTTGTAAGAATGTTTTGTTGAGTTTATCTATCTGCATCTGTACAGAAGACAAAATCTACCATTGTACAGAATACAGAACAGTAGAGTGTTATTGACTCTTAGCGACCACAGACTGTAGATAGATTGTCTTCATGATGATCTCTTCCTCACTTTCAGATCTTCTCATGATGCACCCATCACCACTGAATTCATCCACCTTCCTGCTGGTTGTTGTGTTTCTTCTCTTTCCTTCCACCTTCAGCAGCATTAGAGCCTCCTCCAGACAGCTGGGTCTTTGCATAACGTGTCTGAAGTGAGATAATTTGAGTCATTTGTTCATTGAGACCTCTGAATTGACTTGTTCCTTTTCTTGGTGGTCTCGGAAGTTGACACCAAGACCAAAGTTGAAAAGCATTAATACCTTTACTGGATGTCTGTTTTCTATCAAAGTTCTGCTTGACAAATTTATGCATAGAATGAATGTTCTGATCCAAATTTTAAATATTGTCACAATCACAGAATCCTACTGCATGATGATATAAAAATGTTTCTTATTCTTTGAGTATTAGTAGGTCAGTCCTAACAACTCGAACTCAAACAAACTATTTAGATAGTACTAAAATCTTTCGATTTGTATTACATTTCTTTTTTCTTTTTAAACAAATTTTATTCAGTTTTTCACATAAAAACAAAAAGCTCTTTTTAGTGAACAACATATTTCCGGGTCATCACTTATTACATACAAATATGACAATAGTTATACATTCATATATGCATACTTAATTCTATTATTACCTTTTCCATTCCAAACTTTCAGAAAGGAGAGAAACAAGCAATTTAATCCTAGTCTCTTAGATTAATCTCAATTCAAACATCCTTTCGTTTCATTTCAATTATTTCAAATATAATCCTTTGATATTTATTTTAAGAACAAAAAATAACAATATATGTTTGCCTAATAAGAAAAAAGTTACCAATGTCTCTCCTTCCTTTTAATAGTCTGTATTAGCTTATTAAATTAAATAGTTCTTTAATCTGTCATATTTTCTTTCCAACACACATTCTTTCTATAAATTCTAGATTAATACAAGTTTTAACACAAAAGAAAAAGAAACAAGCATCAGGTTTCCCGCCCTTTTACTGCTTTGAGTGTGACACCTCAGTGGTGAAAATATACCTTTATTCCCTCATCTTAATTCCCAATAAACCTTTATTTTTAAGTAGTTACAATAATCGCCCAGGGAAGGACGGCAAATGAAACGGGGAGGGAGTTGGTTTCTCCAGGGGACTTGAACTTGGGGAATCCGAACTGCAAAACCCCCGAAGAACCATTAGTTAGTAGAAACAACCTCACTAAAGCAGCACGGAAGCACCGTGCAGCAAAACGGAACAAAATAGAGACTATCCAAACGCTCCACCGAACCGGACTTTGGGCAAAACCTGGTGGAGCCACGGAATCATCTAGACAGACCAAACGGCCTGTCTACCTTGAGGATTTTGTTACAGCTCCCTCAAACGGAGCCCAAGGGGAGGGTGTTATGAATCAATAAAGTAACTAGCATAAAATGCAAAGTAGGGTTTGAAGGCCTGCACACCTGATTGGTCCTCAAACAACGAACAGGGATTGGTCAGGATGAGGCCACTCCTTATTGGTTATTATTTGAACTTATCACAAAGGTTATTGGTTAATAGGGTAGCAGCCAACCCTATAAAAGGGTTACTGCTGCCCATAGAGTTTGCTCTGTTCTATTCCTATTCCTGTTATTATTAAAGAGTTGAAGTCACTGGTCAGATGTCTGGTCTCCTTATTCTTCAAACATAACATTCCACTTATTTATGAATCCTCAATGTAACTATCAAAATCAATTCCCAAAGCCAAGAACCCCCACAACACTTCAGCATTTGCTAATTCTTTGTCAGTGCCCAATTAGGCCCCAAATTCACTTAGCACTAGAAAGGTCAATCCGTAAAACCTTTCAGGTGTTTGAAAGCAGTCAGGCTTCTTGAACTGTTTTATTTAGGTAATGAAGATTTATGGAAGGAAGGTGAAAGTGAAAAGCCAGATCAAATTGAAAACTCAATACCATACCTGGGCTTAATAAATAAGTGTCAGTAAAGGAGAAGAAGTGCAGAAAGGAGAGAGAAAGGTTGTGATTGTGTGATAGAATCACAGGTACATTAGCAGGAAGACTCTGAAGGGAAGATGGGACAGATCAGGGCACAACTACCATTTAAACACTTCTAGGAAATTATCTGCATAATACAGTATATCCAGAGGTGGGATTCTACCAGTTCGCACCTATTTGCTACAACTGGTTGTTAAGATTCTAAGCAGTTTGGAGAACCAGTTGTTAGAAGAAATTACTGGCCTAATCCTGTAAGGAAGGCAGGAAGGAAACATTCTGGTGTTGCTTACAGAAACTGCCTCTCCATTAACCCTTATTACATTCTTGGAAGGACTAGACTTCCTGTCTTAGGAACATCTCTGGAGTTTTTTCTCCTCCTTTGCTGGTACTTTGCTTGTGTGGAGTGACCATTCAAAGTTACAATGGCACTGAAAAAAGTGACTTGTGACCATTTTTCACACTTACGACTGTTGCAGCATCCCCACAGTCATGAGAGGCCAGGTGAGGAGATGCATGGCTCGATGTGAGTGATATTGAGTTGGCCACACCCAGCCAATAACATGACCACCAAGCCATGTCCACCCAGTCACATGACTACCAAGCCATGCCCACCAACTAAGCCATGCCCACAGAACCGGTTGTTAAAAATTTGAATCCCACCCCTGAATATATCCATTTCCCAGTTCCTAAATGACTAATTCAGGCAATTCTGTAGTATGGAGTCAGGGAAGTACATGTTACTCTTTCTCCTCCCTCAATGTATCTGTTCTCCTTCTGACATCTTTGTGCATCCCAAGACATTACCAGAGACTTGAGAATAGTCGATATAAATACAATTAAGATACTCATATATCCTACTTTCCGAAAACAAGCCTTCTCTTTGGAGAACTTTTAGAAGATGTTCTTGTCTTTGATGGACTATCTCAGACAAGTCCACATCAGAAGATTTTATGATGGAAGATCAGGAAAAGTTTGAAAATGTTCTTCAGTAAATTGTATATGGATACAGATGAAGACGCACAGAGGAGCTCCATACACTGCTGTCTTGTTAAAAATAATATTTCCTTAATCGGAGTATAATTTAGGATATTGCAATCTTTTCAGTGATGGAACCTCAGATATGGATCTTACTTTTGGGAGGCACCCATTTCATTCCTCACCAATAATCTTCAGGATGTAGTTTGAAATTCCTCTTTGTAAGAAAACATTCAGTGTATCATCCTCCTTCCTTGATTGTTAGCTGCTGATTTTTAATTTTGCTGTAACCGCATTAGGTTGCTTTCATTGTTACTTTTTATATTATATTTCAATGTTTTAGAACTTTATGATGAACTACATAGATACATTTACTATGAGCTGCCTAGAATTTTAAAAATGACTGCAGGAATATAAATGTTTCAATTTATATAAGGAAATAAATTCCACTAATAGCCATTATAGCCATCATAATTAACATATTTCAATTTTGTACAAAAATATCATCAATTCACTATACCATTAGCTCGTAAGTTGTCTTGGCAGTTAAGAATAAAACATATTACCACAGATATTAAAACTAGAAACAAAATATATTAAAAACAACTGAAAATAGTACTTAGAAACATTTAAAATGTTGATCATATAAATTCCCACAGATTATCTTATAAGACAAGGACCATGTAAGACAATGACCATAGTCTATGATGGTCAAAAGATAAAAATTAGCCTGGTAGCATCTTTTCAGACTAACATATTTTATTAATTTTATTTTCATTATTTCAACATATTTGATTATGAAGTGAACTTTAGCTCATGAAAGCATATGTCTTTTAATAAAATTTACTTTTATATATGCATGTGGAAAGAAATATTTTTTTCATATAGCCTAAATCCAGCATAGGATGCTTTAGGGATAACAACTAGCATTTTGTATTTCCCCCAGAAACAAATGAACCTAAATTCTTTATATCCCTTTTGTTATCTTTATCTCCAGTGGTGGGATGCTGGTGGTATAACAACCAGTTTGGTGATCACATGCTTCACTGCATGTGTGTGAACTTCTTTCCAAAAAACCCTTACCTGCTATGCTACTACTGGGGAGTAACACAACTGAGGAGCAGCAATCCGTTCTGTCCATTGTACACACCATCAAAAATATATGTTTATTTGTATTTATGAGATTTATGGTAACTACTGATTTCATTCATGGTAATAATATTGAGTTTGCTTGTGTGGTTACTACATTTCATATGGATTTAATCAACCTTGTGAAACTAATTTTGGATTCCTATTCTTGATCCTATTTGGTTTCCATAGATTTCAGAGTTAATAGACACACTAAAAAAGAAATCTGGTCATGTAGGCCTATATCTATATCTTTATAATATCATTAATTTTTGCTTGCTAGCAAAATAATGGTCATTCGGTGCAGATTAAAGCATGGAAAGGGGGATGACAGATGTTCCAGCGGGTTTTACAATGAGTAAGAAACATGATTACTGATACTCACTAGATAACTGAGAATAACAAAGAAACACCTACAAAGGTAAATGATTCATTGATTATAGAAATATCTTTGACCATATCAGCCTTGTCAAGCTGTGAAATATTCTTAAATTTATCATCTTTTAGTACATTTGATATATTCAGGTTACTACCAAAGAAAGATGAGTATTATACAATGTTCTCTACAATACATTATCTGTCTATCATCTATCTGCCTGTCTGTCTGTCTATCTATCATCTTTTAGCACATTTGGTGTTTCCAGGTAACTATCAAACACAGATGAGTAATCAATAACTGAAAGTGAATCCAGACAAATAATGACCCAATGAAATGTATGGAAGTTGTACAATCCAATCCTTACCAGAAAGGAAGCAAAGTGTAATTTTAGAAAGAAACCTCCTGGAAATGAGATGCCAGAAACACAGACCTATGTGTTTCAGGTCTGTAAGAATAAATCCATTAGACTGAATGGATTCACAATAGCTATACAGTGTGAATTTAAGTACAGATTATTATGACCACAAATGTATGTTAACCAGATTTTTCTGCCTTTAACTGGAGAACAATATGTAATTATGATAGCTACTAAAATCCAGAACACACCTTAATTCCTAAAATACTTTATAAACTGGCGTAGCTGCTACTGCAAATAAGAATCTCAAATACGTGATGCAATTGCAAAGGGAGGGAGCTACATAGTTAGTTTGCAATTTTTATTTGGGCAACATATTTAGCAATATAATAAGACTTGCCATTTTTGTCAAATCTGTCATTCATCAAATCAAGTCATTAAATCTCTTATATACAATAATCTGTGTTCAATGATTACCACTGTGGATTTCGTAACTTGTTCAAGATATTGTGTGGTCCTATACACGGACATTCAAGTTGCTTACTGATCCTGTCCCATAAGCAATCAGTTTACATTCTTTAAAAAAAAACAACAACCAGATTTTATTCAATTTTTCACATAAAAACAAAAAGCTCTTTTTAGTGGACAACATATTTCCAGGTCATCACTTCTACATACAAATATGACAATAGTTATACATTCATATATGCATACTTAATTCTATTATTACCTTTTCCATTTCAAACTTTCAGAAAGGAGAGAAACAAGCAAATTAATCCTAGTCTCTTACATTAATCTCAATCAAAACATTTTTTCGTTTCATTTCAACTATTTCAAATATAATCCTTTAATATTTATTTTAAAAATAGAAATAACAATATATGTTTGCCTAATAAAAAAAAGTTACCAATATCTCTCCTTCGTTTTAATAATCTGTATTAGTTTATTAATTTAAGTAGTTCTTTAATCTGTCATATTTTCTTTCCATCACACATTCTTTCTATAGATTCTAGATTAATACAAGTTTTAACACAAAAGAAACAGAAACAAGTATAGGTTTCCCCCCCTTTTACTGCTTTGAGTGTGACACCTCAGTGGTTAAAATATACCTTTATTCCCTCATCTTAATTCCCAATAAACCATTATTTTTAAGTAGTTACAATAATAATCATTACATCTTTTCATTTGGATTCTGCAACATATTTTCCCTCCCTAATTTTATTTCTAATTTCAAAATAAGTAAAAGGGAAACAAATTAACTATTCAATTTCGACCTCATTTTAAGCATCTTCACATCCATTTCAATTATTACAATTTCTTCAATAAACCTTAACTTTTAAGAATAAAAATAAAGATATATATTCGTCTAATAAGAGTTATCAGTATCTATCCCTCCTTTAATAATCTATATTACCCTATTTTCTAAGTATTTTTTTTAATTGGAAATTCTTGTTACCCCTTGTCACCCTGCAGAATCCCCTTTTAATTCATCAACCATTATCTCTGAAAAAACTATTTCTTTTCATCATTTTACTATTTCCGTAGTTCTTTATTTCATGCACCTGTTTCTTACTGCCTCTCCTCCCCTCTTTTTCCCATATCTTTTCTCATTCTGGTTTATATCCCTCTCTTTCTTGATATCTTCCTTTCCCCTTTTCTGCTGAATCTTTCTACCTCTCCTGATTTCACAGGTATTCCCCTTTTTGATTACCTTCTTAAATCTCAACTTTTTAGCTTTCCTTCTTTCCCCTTGTCTTTGTAGTGTTCTTTGTGTTAATTGTCTATTTAAGATGGCTTCTCCTTGAATCGACTCCTCCTCCTCTAAAGTTCTTTCTTCTTGTTCTGCAATCATCATTTCCATTTCTTTTAACACAGAGCAAAGTGATCCTCCTCTTTCCTGTAGTAGTTCTCTCATATTTTTAAGTTCCATTTTTAATTTGCAAAGAGATATCATCATTACACACTCTTATATTTTATAATAGTTGAAGTCCACAAAAACACTTTTACTTTCCTTCTTTCCTCTTCCAGTTTTCTAAAGTTCTCAGTTATTCCAGCCCAGGGTCTATACCAAAAACATCAATCAATCCCACAATCAGTCTTTCCTTGCTTCTTTCTTTTTCTGGTTCAACTTTCGCTTTCTAAGATTCTTACTTTGTTTCAATATTTCTTTAACATTATATCAACACAAGTTCATACAATAACAGGGTGCTTTCCCTTTTGTTTGAGTTCAAGTTTTTGTCAGAAGATGGCACTCTCCGTTTTACAAAGTCTTCACCTTTTCCCCCTATTTTTTTATTTAGGGTTTTTCGAACCTCAATATTCCAGCACAATCCAGTCTCTAATTTGTAAATTTTATTATTATTATTATTATTATTATTATTATTATTATTATTATTATTATTATTATTATTATTATTATTATTATTATTTGACAATCTTAAGTCCAGCTTTATTTTATGCCTGTTTATTGCCGAAATATTTTAGTCCAATTTAATAAAGTCTTTAGTTCCAGCTTCTTCCTTTCCCGGTTCGAAGCCCCGCTTAACTGTCAAAATTATTTTCTTGTTTTTTTTCCTGTCCCTTTGTATTTCTGCCGCTCACTTTTCTTTTCTTAAAAGTTCAATGTTACCTTAATCCCGGGTACTTTTTGTTTAGTTGTTTCGTCCAATTGTCCCGGTTCAGATGTTATCCACCTCTTTCTTCCCTCCTGCACAAATCTTAGTCCAGCTGAGTCCTCCTCTTTGGGGTGGCCATTTTAGACCACCGCTTCAGTCATCTTTGGGGGAAAGACCAAGACCAGGAGGGGAGATGCGGCTCCCTTCCACCTGGTTTACGGCTTCCCCTTACTCCACCGCCCTCCAAGGCTTCAGCCCTAATCAAAATGATCAGGGCTCTCCAATGAAAGAGTATGGACAGTCACGATCTATGGTCCATCAGCGAGGAGAGTTCAACCCGGAAGTCACAATCTGAAGTTTACATTCTGAAGCAAGTTTACATTCTGAAGCACAAAATTTCATTCCATTTAACATGTACAAATATAGCTCCAATTATTGAGGTCCAACAACAGTGGTTACAGTTCAGCCAAAACTTCTCAATCAATTTCAGTTTGAGAAACATTCTGTGTGTATATGAATTAGTGGAATGAAATATAATGCAAATTTAAAGTGACCACTTCCTGATGTGCCCAGTGGGTTCACTGTTTACTGGTAGAAAATAATTACTTTTTGGTAAAAGTAAAAATGCCCTTGAATCAAGCATGACTTTTAGTAATTATCTGGATACCACATGCAGTTTTCTTGGAGGCAGTAGTGATATATTTTGGCATTTGTTTTATGGGATGTTTTCAACTTCCAAGTCTATGGCCCTGAAAAACATTGCAGATCCATGTCCAGAGCCTTTCTGCATGCTTTTCCAAGACCTGACAAGTTTGGCAATATGCTATTTGCCAAGTTTACTTTTGTTGAATACACTATGAATTATCAATATAAATTATACCAAAATTGAATATAATTGAATATAATTGAATACACAGTTTTACACACACACACACACACATGTATGTATGTATGTGTGTGTGAATATACATATATACATATACATATACATATACATATACATATATATGTGTGTGTGTGTGTGTGTGTGTTTTCTTAAATTTTCGCGGGTACTTACATGTATGGCCTTTGGCTTTGTTCGGGTATTTTCCCACGTCATTGTAGTTGTTCTTTTAAAGCTTCCATGTCCAACACATGGAAGCCACAGGTCATAGCATCAACTTCAATGGCACCAAAACCCTAGCCACTATAGAAAGCCCTAGCCACAGAATCATCAGAGAAGCCATAGAGATTGAAAAAAGACCAGAAAGCATGAATAGAAGAGATGATTCCACCAGGCTGTCAATCATTTGGAAGCCTGCACTCACAAACAAAAAAATCTCCACACCACAAGCCAGGCAAACACCTGGGCACAAACAGATCCCCCTGATACCTCCAGCTCAAACACATCCCAACCAGGCACCCAGATGAAACCCAGCTTCCTAACTAATGATAGCCGTCCATTTACCCGAAGCCAAGCTGCACTAAAGGCCTCCAATAAAGTAACACAATGCTGCCAGCCAATCAAGATACAAAAAGAGCCAAAAACAGACAGAAGATATTAGAGACACCAATCAAGCAGAACACAGCAAACTCTGAGACCAATAAACACAGACCAAGACTCCCAACCAATCAGGATGAAGAAAAACCATTCTGGCACAGCAATAGGCTGCCCCAAATTTAAATCTGAAACCACTGTAAAAGTCTGACTCACAGACGGACACAATGGCTAACTGTGGCTAACTTCGACATTATATTTGTCTGTGAAACATGGCTCAATGCATCTCTCCCGACTCCATTACCACAGTAAGAGACTATCATGTTTACCGATCAGATCGTGAAAATCGTCGAGGAGGTGGTGTTGCTATATTCTATAAAAAAATCCTTACATCTAAAAAATATCCAAGTTACCCAGGAGCTTGCTCTTCCTGAGACCATCATCTGTGAACTATCCTTAAATATCACAATTCGATTCTTACTATGTTACAGAGCACCTGATTATGACATCGAACATGTAAACAAGCTAAATACATTACTAACATGGGCTGCATCCTGCCCATACCCTTTTATCTTTCTTGGTGATTTCAATCTACCTCATATTGACTGGACCCTAAATGATTGTACAACTGAAATCATACACACAACCTTCTACAACGCTATTACAAATCTGGGACTGGAACAACTAGTAACCAACAACACTAGACTAAACAACTGCCTCGATCTCATCTTCTGCAATAGTTTGAATTTAATTTATGGAATACAAACTAAAGAACCCTTTTCCAGTAGTGACCACAATATGATTGACTTTTGTCTCAACATACGTCCACACAAAAATCACCACAATGATGTAATCCCCAATTGTAACTTCAAAAAGGCAACTATGATCTTATAGACAACGATCTCTCATCCCTGGATTGGCAATCTCTATTCACTGGATGCAATACCGTTGAAGACCATTATAACATATTTTTACTTGAAGTCAAAAGAGTCATCAAACTATATGTACCAACAACAACTCCCAAAACAAAACAAAAAGCAGATTACCCATATCAATAAGGAAACTTCAATCCAAAAAGAGATCACTCTGGAGGAAAAACAAATCTGGTCACGTTACCAATTTCAAAAACCGATACAAAAATTTATGCCACCAGATAAAGACCGAATGCACCAATTATCACATTAAACAAGAGGAAAACCTTCTAAGCACCAATTCCACCCATGCTTTTTACAATTTTGTAAACAACAAACTAAAAGACTCAAGGTCCATCCCTCCCTTGATAGGACCTGATGGTAAAGACTGCAACGACGACACCATTAAAGCCAACATCTTTAACACATTCTTCGGCTCAGTATTTGTAAACAGCAATGGATCATGCCCAGTATTTCCTAGCCATACCACAGATAACAATAATGATCTAATACATATCGATTTCACAGAAGACAATGTTGAAAAAATCACTACGCAATCTAAAACCATCTCTATCTATTGGACCGGATGGAATATGTGCCTACAAGCTATCCACTGCCATAGCCAAACCTCTAAGCATAATCTTTGAAAAATCTTTCAAGCTCCTTTAACCTATGGTCATAAGCCACAGTAAAAGGGAGACCCAAGCCTAGTTGAAAATTACAGGCCTCTTATGCTTTTAAAGTAATGGAATCTTAAACATATTTCCAGGTCATCACTTCTACATACAAATATGACAATAGTTATACATTCATATATGCATACTTAATTCTATTATTACCTTTTCCATTTCAAACTTTCAGAAAGGAGAGAAACAAGCAAATTAATCCTAGTCTCTTACATTAATCTCAATCAAAACATTTTTTTGTTTCATTTCAACTATTTCAAATATAATCCTTTAATATTTATTTTAAAAATAGAAATAACAATATATGTTTGCCTAATAAAAAAAAGTTACCAATATCTCTCCTTCCTTTTAATAATCTGTATTAGTTTATTAATTTAAGTAGTTCTTTAATCTGTCATATTTTCTTTCCATCACACATTCTTTCTATAGATTCTAGATTAATACAAGTTTTAACACAAAAGAAACAGAAACAAGTATAGGTTTCCCCCCTTTTACTGCTTTGAGTGTGACACCTCAGTGGTTAAAATATACCTTTATTCCCTCATCTTAATTCCCAATAAACCATTATTTTTAAGTAGTTACAATAATAATCATTACATCTTTTCATTTGGATTCTGCAGCATATTTTCCCTCCTTAATTTTATTTCTAATTTCAAAATAAATAAAAGGGAAACAAATTAACTATTCAATTTCGACCTCATTTTAAGCATCTTCACATCCATTTCAATTATTACAATTTCTTCAATAAACCTTAACTTTTAAGAATAAAAATAAAGATATATATTCGTCTAATAAGAGTTATCAGTATCTATCCCTCCTTTAATAATCTATATTACCCTATTTTCTAAGTATTTTTTTTAATTGGAAATTCTTGTTACCCCTTGTCACCCTGCAGAATCCCCTTTTAATTCATCAACCATTATCTCTGAAAAAACTATTTCTTTTCATCATTTTACTATTTCCGTAGTTCTTTATTTCATGCACCTGTTTCTTACTGCCTCTCCTCCCCCTCTTTTTCCCATATCTTTTCTCATTTGGTTTATATCCCTCTCTTTCTTGATATCTTCCTTTCCCCTTTTCTGCTGAATCTTTCTACCTCTCCTGATTTCACAGGTATTCCCCTTTTTGATTACCTTCTTAAATCTCAACTTTTTAGCTTTCCTTCTTTCCCCTTGTCTTTGTAGTGTTCTTTGTGTTAATTGTCTATTTAAGATGGCTTCTCCTTGAATCGACTCCTCCTCCTCTAAAGTTCTTTCTTCTTGTTCTGCAATCATCATTTCCATTTCTTTTAACACAGAGCAAAGTGATCCTCCTCTTTCCTGTAGTAGTTCTCTCATATTTTTAAGTTCCATTTTTAATTTGCAAAGAGATATCATCATTACACACTCTTATATTTTATAATAGTTGAAGTCCACAAAAAACACTTTTACTTTCCTTCTTTCCTCTTCCAGTTTTCTAAAGTTCTCAGTTATTCCAGCCCAGGGTCTATACCAAAAACATCAATCAATCCCACAATCAGTCTTTCCTTGCTTCTTTCTTTTTCTGGTTCAACTTTCGCTTTCTAAGATTCTTACTTTGTTTCAATATTTCTTTAACATTATATCAACACAAGTTCATACAATAACAGGGTGCTTTCCCTTTTGTTTGAGTTCAAGTTTTTGTCAGAAGATGGCACTCTCCGTTTTACAAAGTCTTCACCTTTTCCCCCTATTTTTTTATTTAGGGTTTTTCGAACCTCAATATTCCAGCACAATCCAGTCTCTAATTTGTAAATTTTATTATTATTATTATTATTATTTGACAATCTTAAGTCCAGCTTTATTTTATGCCTGTTTATTGCCGAAATATTTTAGTCCAATTTAATAAAGTCTTTAGTTCCAGCTTCTTCCTTTCCCGGTTCGAAGCCCCGCTTAACTGTCAAAATTATTTTCTTGTTTTTTTTCCTGTCCCTTTGTATTTCTGCCGCTCACTTTTCTTTTCTTAAAAGTTCAATGTTACCTTAATCCCGGGTACTTTTTGTTTAGTTGTTTCGTCCAATTGTCCCGGTTCAGATGTTATCCACCTCTTTCTTCCCTCCTGCACAAATCTTAGTCCAGCTGAGTCCTCCTCTTTGGGGTGGCCATTTTAGACCACCGCTTCAGTCATCTTTGGGGGGAAAGACCAAGACCAGGAGGGAGATGCGGCTCCCTTCCACCTGGTTTACGGCTTCCCCTTACTCCACCGCCCCTCCAAGGCTTCAGCCCTAATCAAAATGATCAGGGCTCTCCAATGAAAGAGTATGGACAGTCACGATCTATGGTCCATCAGCGAGGAGAGTTCAACCCGGAAGTCACAATCTGAAGTTTACATTCTGAAGCAAGTTTACATTCTGAAGCACAAAATTTCATTCCATTTAACATGTACAAATATAGCTCCAATTATTGAGGTCCAACAACAGTGGTTACAGTTCAGCCAAAACTTCTCAATCAATTTCAGTTTGAGAAACATTCTGTGTGTATATGAATTAGTGGAATGAAATATAATGCAAATTTAAAGTGACCACTTCCTGATGTGCCCAGTGGGTTCACTGTTTACTGGTAGAAAATAATTACTTTTTGGTAAAAGTAAAAATGCCCTTGAATCAAGCATGACTTTTAGTAATTATCTGGATACCACATGCAGTTTTCTTGGAGGCAGTAGTGATATATTTTGGCATTTGTTTTATGGGATGTTTTCAACTTCCAAGTCTATGGCCCTGAAAAACATTGCAGATCCATGTCCAGAGCCTTTCTGCATGCTTTTCCAAGACCTGACAAGTTTGGCAATATGCTATTTGCCAAGTTTACTTTTGTTGAATACACTATGAATTATCAATATAAATTATACCAAAATTGAATATAATTGAATATAATTGAATACACAGTTTTACACACACACACACACACATGTATGTATGTATGTGTGTGTGAATATACATATATACATATACATATACATATACATATACATATATGTGTGTGTGTGTGTGTGTGTGTGTGTGTGTTTTCTTAAATTTTCGCGGGTACTTACATGTATGGCCTTTGGCTTTGTTCGGGTATTTTCCCACGTCATTGTAGTTGTTCTTTTAAAGCTTCCATGTCCAACACATGGAAGCCACAGGTCATAGCATCAACTTCAATGGCACCAAAACCCTAGCCACTATAGAAAGCCCTAGCCACAGAATCATCAGAGAAGCCATAGAGATTGAAAAAAGACCAGAAAGCATGAATAGAAGAGATGATTCCACCAGGCTGTCAATCATTTGGAAGCCTGCACTCACAAACAAAAAAATCTCCACACCACAAGCCAGGCAAACACCTGGGCACAAACAGATCCCCCCTGATACCTCCAGCTCAAACACATCCCAACCAGGCACCCAGATGAAACCCAGCTTCCTAACTAATGATAGCCGTCCATTTACCCGAAGCCAAGCTGCACTAAAGGCCTCCAATAAAGTAACACAATGCTGCCAGCCAATCAAGATACAAAAAGAGCCAAAAAACAGACAGAAGATATTAGAGACACCAATCAAGCAGAACACAGCAAACTCTGAGACCAATAAACACAGACCAAGACTCCCAACCAATCAGGATGAAGAAAAAACCATTCTGGCACAGCAATAGGCTGCCCCAAATTTAAATCTGAAACCACTGTAAAAGTCTGACTCACAGACGGACACAATGGCTAACTGTGGCTAACTTCGACATTATATTTGTCTGTGAAACATGGCTCAATGCATCTCTCCCCGACTCCATTACCACAGTAAGAGACTATCATGTTTACCGATCAGATCGTGAAAATCGTCGAGGAGGTGGTGTTGTTATATTCTATAAAAAATCCTTACATCTAAAAAATATCCAAGTTACCCAGGAGCTTGCTCTTCCTGAGACCATCATCTGTGAACTATCCTTAAATATCACAATTCGATTCTTACTATGTTACAGAGCACCTGATTATGACATCGAACATGTAAACAAGCTAAATACATTACTAACATGGGCTGCATCCTGCCCATACCCTTTTATCTTTCTTGGTGATTTCAATCTACCTCATATTGACTGGACCCTAAATGATTGTACAACTGAAATCATACACACAACCTTCTACAACGCTATTACAAATCTGGGACTGGAACAACTAGTAACCAACAACACTAGACTAAACAACTGCCTCGATCTCATCTTCTGCAATAGTTTGAATTTAATTTATGGAATACAAACTAAAGAACCCTTTTCAGTAGTGACCACAATATGATTGACTTTTGTCTCAACATACGTCCACACAAAAATCACCACAATGATGTAATCCCCAATTGTAACTTCAAAAAGGCAACTATGATCTTATAGACAACGATCTCTCATCCCTGGATTGGCAATCTCTATTCACTGGATGCAATACTGTTGAAGACCATTATAACATATTTTTACTTGAAGTCAAAAGAGTCATCAAACTATATGTACCAACAACAACTCCCAAAACAAAACAAAAAAGCAGATTACCCATATCAATAAGGAAACTTCAATCCAAAAAGAGATCACTCTGGAGGAAAAACAAATCTGGTCACGTTACCAATTTCAAAAACCGATACAAAAATTTATGCCACCAGATAAAGACCGAATGCACCAATTATCACATTAAACAAGAGGAAACCTTCTAAGCACCAATTCCACCCGTGCTTTTTACAATTTTGTAAACAACAAACTAAAAGACTCAAGGTCCATCCCTCCCTTGATAGGACCTGATGGTAAAGACTGCAACGACGACACCATTAAAGCCAACATCTTTAACACATTCTTCGGCTCAGTATTTGTAAACAGCAATGGATCATGCCCAGTATTTCCTAGCCATACCACAGATAACAATAATGATCTAATACATATCGATTTCACAGAAGACAATGTTGAAAAATCACTACGCAATCTAAAACCATCTCTATCTATTGGACCGGATGGAATATGTGCCTACTTCTTAAGAAAGCTATCCACTGCCATAGCCAAACCTCTAAGCATAATCTTTGAAAAATCTTTCAGGACCAGCTCCTTGCCTAACCTATGGTCATAAGCCACAGTCATCCCCATCTTCAAAAAGGGAGACCCAAGCCTAGTTGAAAATTACAGGCCAATCTCCTTATGCTGCGTCACCTGTAAAGTAATGGAATCTATTATTAACCAATCCATCATCCTCCACTTAGAGACAAATAACCTACTCTCCAATAAACAATTTGGTTTCAGAAAAAAACTATCCTGTAATCTACAACTCTTACACTGCAAAAACATATGGACGACACAACTCGACCAGGGCAAAGCAATAGACGCAACTACATAGACTTCTGTAAAGCCTTTGATTCAGTGGTACACGACAAACTACTCCTAAAAATAAAATCCTATGGTATCTCTGGACAACTGAATAACTGGATAGAAGCATTCCTGGCAAACAGACAACAAATGGTCAAAATCGGGAGCGTCCTATCAAATCCAGTACCTGTCAATAGTGGTGTCCCCCAAGGCAGTGTTCTAGGACCAACTCTCTTCATACTCTACATAAACGACCTCTGTCATCATATCAAGAGCAATTGCGTTCTCTTCGCTGATGATGTAAAGCTGTTCAATACCACAGACAATACTGCTACCCTACAAAAAGATCTTGACTATGTATCAGAATGGTCAAACAAATGGCAACTTCAAATCTCAACAAATAAATGCTCTGTCTTACATATTGGCAAAAAAATCAGAAAATAAAATACAAGCTGAATAGTCAAGAACTTGTTGATGACCCAAGCTCTGTAAAGGACCTTGGAATACTCACCTCTAATGATCTAAGTGCTAGAGCCCACTGCAACTACATAGCCAAAAAGGCATTAAGAGTTGTTAACCTAATCCTACGTAGCTTTTTCTCTGGTAATATCACACTACTAACCAGAGCATACAAAACATTTGCTAGACCAATACTCGAATACAGTTCATCAGTCTGGAACCCACATTACGTATCTGATATTAGCACAATTGAGAAAGTCCAGAAATATTTCACAAGAAGAGTTCTCCACTCCTCTACTCGTTGTAGAATACCTTATGCCACCAGACTTGAAATTCTAGAACTAGAAAACCTTGAATTACCCCGTCTTCAGTCTGACTTAAGCATGGTATATAAAATCATACATTGCAATGTCCTACCTGTCAGTGAATACTTCAGCTTCAACCATAACAACACAAGAGCACACAATAGATACAAACTCAAAGTAAACCGCACCAAACTTGATTGCAGGAAATACGACTTCAGCAATAGAGTGGTCAATGTCTGGAATACTCTACCCGACTCTGTAGTTTCTTCCCCAAACCCCAAAAACTTTAACCTTAGACTGTCTACTATTGACCTCACCCCTTTCCTAAGAGGTCTGTAGGGGGCGTGCATAAGCGCACCAACGTGCCTACCGTCTCTGTCCTATTGTTTCTCTTATTCTTTTATTTTTCTTATATGTACCCATTTCATGTATTCACAACTATGTATGCACTTATACTTATTATCTTGTAAACAATTGGCAAATCAAATAAATAAATAAATAAAACAATACAGAAGCCTGATGATGGCAGATGAGATTCTGCTGAAACGTTGCTACAACTTTAAAAGAACAACTACAATGACGTGGGAAAATACCCGAACAAAGCCGAAGGCCACACACACACACACACACACACACACACACACACACACACACATATATATATATATATGGATCTTTGGTTATTCGGGTTTTCTCCCGCATAAAATTGGAAGTATTTAGGTGACATTTCGATGTAGTCTCATTCATCATCTTCAGGCTTGTGTCTTCGGCTTTGTGCTTCTCGGAGTAATGTGAGCTTGCAGCTGCTTCTTCCTTTTAACTGCTAGTGGGGGTGTGACTTGATTGGGTGGGGGGTTGGCTGTGTTCTGATTGGCTGGGGGGGTGTTCTGTTCAGGTGGGGGCTTGGTTGTGCTCAGGTTAGTCTTAGTTGCTGGGGGATTTGAGCTGGTGAGCTGTGATCCTGTTGTTTGGCTTCATGTTCGTGGTCGTGCCACATCTTCATGGTGGGCATCAGTTCGCTTCATGTATGGGTCGGAGGGGTTTGAAGCGGGTAGTGATGCAGCTGTGGTAGGGCTTCTGGTCCGTGGTCGTGTCTCATCTTCTGTGTGGGTGTGAGTCTGCTTTCTACGTGGAAGTGTGGTGGTAGCATCTTGTGTGGCTCTCGTGGGTGTGGGTCTGATGTCATGAACAACCAAAGATAGATAGATAGATAGATAGATAGATAGATAGATAGATAGATAGATAGATATGGTATTCAGCTTTGTTCGGGTATTTTCCCACATCATTATAGTTGTGCTTTTAAAGTTGTAGCAACATTTCGGCAGAATCTCATCTGCCATCATCAGGCTTCTGTATTGTGTTCGTCTGTGAGTCAGACTTTTACAGTTGTTTCAGTTTTAAATTTGGGGCTAGCTTACTGCTGTGCCAGAATGGTTTTTTCTTCATCCTGATTGGTTGGGAGTCTTGGTCTGTGTTTATTGGTCTTGGAGTTTGCTGTGTTCTGCTTGATTGGTGTTTCTAATATCTTCTGTCTGTTTTGTGGCTTTTTTTGTGTCTTGATTGGCTGGCAACATTGTGTTCCTGTATTGGAGGCTTTTAGTTCAGCTTGGCTCTGAGTAAATGGACGGCTATCATTTGTTAGGAAGCTAGGTTTCATCTGGGTGCCTGGTTGGGGTGTGTTTGAGCTGGAGGTATCAGGGGGGATCTGTTTGTGCCCAGGTGTTTGCCTGGCTAGTGGTGTGGAGATTTTTTTGTTTGTGAGTGCAGGCTTCCAAATAATAATAATCTCTATAGCTTCCCTGATGGAAAAAAAAACCTAAACAATTTCATAACACAACTAAACAATACACACCCCAAAATCAAATTCACCATGGAAACGGAAACAAACAAACAACTACCATTCCTAGATGTACTAATCTACAAAAAAACAGATGGCACACTAGGACACACCATATACCAGAAGAAAACATACACCAACCGCTACCTAAATGCTCAATCCCACCACCACCCAACACAAATAAACTCCGTAGCCAAAACACTAATTACCAGAAGCAAACGCCTGGCAGACAAGGCACACATAAAGACTGAACTATGCACCCTGACCAAAATACTGATAGCTAACGGCTTCCACAAAAACAAAATCATGGACCTGATTCACAAAAACACACTGAAACACAATAGAGACCCAGAAGATGAACAAACCTATGGAACAGCTGTCCTGCCCTACATAAGAGGAACAATAGACAAAATCAGCAATGGCTGATGTCACATCAAGACTGCCTTCAAAACGGACAAAAAAAAATAGCAGCCATCCTAAGAAACCCCAAAGATAAAATTGACCTGGAAAACCAAGGCATATATGAAGTACCTTGTGCATCATGCCCTGCCAGATACATTGGACAGACCAATAGAAGAATAAGTACCTGCCTAGATGAACAAAAAAATGCAGTAAAAAAGCTGGAACACACTTCCTCACTAGTCCAACATATGATAGCCACAGGTCATAGCATCGACTTCAATGGCACCAAAACCCTAGCTACTATTGAAAACCCCGGCTACAGAATCATCAGAGAAACCATAGAAATTGATAAAAGACCTAATAGTATGAATAGAAGAGATGACTCCACCAGACTGTCAATCATCTGGAAGCCTGCACTCACAAACAAAAAAATATCTATACCACAATCCAGGCAAGCACTTGGACACAAACAGAACCCCCCCAATACCTCTAGCCCAAACACGCCCCAGCCAGCTACCCAAATAAAACCTAGCTTCCTAATAAATAATTATCAGCCATTCACAAGAAATCAAGCTGCACTAAGAAGCCCCAATGCACAAAACACAATGTTGCCAACCAATCAAGAACACAGCAACTCAAAGACCAATAAAAGCAGACCTACACTCCCAGCCAATCAGGATGAGGAAAAACCCATTCAAATAAAGCAGAAAGCCAGCACCAAATTAAAAAAAATGGCTGCCAAGCCTGACACACAAGATTAAAAGGAACCCAATACACAAGCCTGAGGGTGGCAGATGGGATTCTGCCGAAACGTCGCTATAATAGAAGCACAAATATTAAGACGCAGGAAAATACCCGAAGAAACCTAAATACCATACATACATACATACATACATACATACATACATACATACTAGTGATTACCTTTGTTTACAACAAATAATTTATATTATATTATAATGGAATTTGACTGGATCTAAAATTAGAAGCAAAGCCATTGCAAGTCAAAGCAAAATGCATGTTTATGGTCTATTCAGTATATCACAAATGGATCTATAAGACAAAGAATGCATAAAATTGCTTGTCATAGCAGTAGAGAACTTTATCCTCATCAACCTCAACCAGTATGATAAAAACAATAATTCAGCTCTGTTCATCCTTGTAAAAAATGCTTCAATAATTTGTCTCTTTAGTCTCTAATTCATCTTTATTAACATGATCATTTAGACCTGTCTTTCCAAGCTACATTGCCTTGCTGAAACATGAATCTTTGATGGGATGGAAGTGGAACACAGTAGTGGAAATGTTACAGGGAGGAGTACATAATGGGTGGTGCAAGGCCACACTGGACTTCCACTACACTACCTAGTGGAAAATAGAAATTGAATCTGGTGTCATAGAAAGCTAGAAAAATCTAAGGCACCTTGTTGTTTGGAGAAGACTATCAATTTGATCCTAGCAATTTGATTCTTCCTCACCCACCCCAATCTGAAAATCTGATCATGACCCTGACTTAATGGTCTAATGATGGCCATAAACCCAAACTAAAATGTTTCATTTTATTCTTAAATGTTCTTCTGATGAGAACAATGAAATAAACTAGCATTATTCTTGACAATAAACTTCTGATGTGAATGGAGAGGATAAAAATATTATGAGTTTAGGATGACATGATTTATCAATTCACGACCGTTGTCTTTTAAATCATTCTTCTGAGTTTGTCTGCCAAAAACTCTTTTCCTTGACCCAAGATTGGTAGCCTTCTAGAATGCCAGTATATAAATTAATGCTGGTCTTGGCCATCACATTTCTTTTTTGACTGCAGGAATAGCCCAAGGATTTAGTATGTGGTCTCAATTTTTTTGTGGGGAGGGGATTTCTATGCCGCCGTAAGAATCTAAGCCAACTTCACCCAACTGCCACTCCCATACTAAAATGTGGGCAGAAACTATTATCCACAGCTTCTTTTATCAAGCATTCATTCCTCACAACAGACCACATTATGATCTACTAACTTTGTACCAGCATTTAATATTTTAATATGTCTTCATCCATTTCTACTTTTTACAATCTTTATGAAGCATTCTTATATTCTTAAGAGCCTTGGTGGCACAGTGGCTAGAATGTAGTATTGCCAGCTACTTCTGCTGCAGCCAGATGCCTGCAGTTTGGCAGATTGAATCTCACCAGGCTCAAGGTTGACTCAGCCTTCCATCCTTCCAAGATGGGTAAAATGAGGACCCAGATTGTTGGGGGCAATATGCTGATTCTGCAAAATGCCTAGAAAGGGATGTAAAGCACTATAAAGCGGTATATAAGTCTAAGTCTAATTGCTGTTATTATTCTGCTAAGGTCTACTTGCTATACATCCATGGAGATCCTCAGTCATCCAGGTCATGATTGTCCAAAGATGCTTTTTCAAGAGGCAACTGGACTTTTTGGTTTTTCTTTCCTTCTCATCCAAGAAGCTTCTTCAGAACTAAAGAAGCTTCTTGGATGAGAAACTAAACATCTCTAAAGAAAAACCAGAAAGTCCAATTGTCTGTTGAAAAAAGCACCTTTGGGACATCTACTTGCTATAGTTTTTTACTGTTGTAAACTATGTAAACTGTTTGTTTGTTCGTTCATTCATTCATTCATTCATTCATTCATTCATTCATTCATTCATTCATTCACTATCTGTTCATAGCCAAACACAAATACTTTGGTCTTTGATATATACACTTGCAGGCCATCTGTCTCTTTGTGCTGTATAGTCTATTCTATGTTTCTTTTCATTCTTATATTAATCCCTCAGTAGAGAACCATTGAGATATTTTATATACAGTCACAAGCTTTACTTCCACTCTTCCTGCATTCAGCAAACAACTCCACATTGCAGAACATTCAATAGTTCAAAAAGGGATACTTTATCATATCTCTTTTTTTAAATTAACAAGTGTGCTATAAATTTTCTATTTCACATTTACACTTTTCTCTGCTGAACAGCGAAAAGTTGTTCTGCCCACCCCATGCCAAGCATTTAGTGCACTGCACTTCCCAAACTTTTGCTCTTCTTACTTTTATACATTTTCAATCAGAATTTTGCTAAACACATTTCCAGGCACATTGACAAACTATTTTCTTATACAGGTAGTCCTTGACTTACAACAGTTCATTTAGTGACCAAAGTTACAGTGCCACTGAAAAAAATAGATTTATGACCATTTTTCACACTTACAACCATTGCAGCAGGTCACATGATCAAAATTCAGACTCTTGACAGACAACAATTTGTGATGGATAGGAGGTGATTTACAGACCATAAAACACCTGTTCCATGGCTATCATAAATGCAAATTGTTGTTAGTTACTGATTGCAAATCAAGGATTACCAGCAGAGTATTCTCTGATATTATTGAGGAAAGTATTTGACACATTTGCTAAAATTTGACATTTTGCAGAAAGGGGGCTGAGAAAATATTCCCTAACATCCTGGACATCGCTATAGGGCATTGAATGCCAAAACAACTAGACACAAAGAGTTTCTCCCCCCATGCCATCAATCTGCTCAATACCTAACTCCTGCAGCACTATCTTCTGCTCAAAGATATTTACCCAAGTAGCAGGCTATATTGCCATTATCCTTGTCATCTTCTCATCCTTGTCATCTTCTCACCACTCATATTTCCTACTACCTTCTCCTATTGGTATATTGATTTATCAATTGTTGCTGTATCTTATGATCCATGATCTATGATTTATCACTTTGTTTGTATGTGCACTGAGAGCTTATGCACTGGAGACAAATTCCTTGTGGGTCCAATTACATTTGGCCAATAACCTATACTTGTATTTACTTATTTATAAAATTAGCATGACTCTGGCTAGTATACTATGTTTTAATTATAGCCAAAACCAAATATTACTTCTACCTAAGCTAGGATTCTTTTATAAAGACTTCAAGCCAACTTATTTTTTCATATTACACCAACTAGAAGGTACATGAAGTATTCTGACACAATAAAATTACATTGCCAGTAAAAATGAGTTGTGGAAACAACTCATTGTGTGCCTAATGATAGGACTGGGATATTATCCTCTGGAAAACAAACTGTTCAACAGTTTCACAGTTTTTTTAGAAAGAGACATGCTTCAGAACAAATGGATACAGCAGGCTACTAGATATCTTCAGTAACGTAAAATAATGTGTGAAGATTTGAGGGGCACTGTTGGGCAATATTTCATAATGTTAAATGCATATGCAAGAGACTCCTTAATTTTATTTATAAAACATTTAACAATTTGTTACCTAGGGGATTGTGCCTTACAGTTATTTGGGAGGTAGTTTTCCATGCTCCCTCTGGCATTAGTTCAGGTAAAGGTTTACTTTACTTTATTTCAGCTAATTTGACTTTAAAATAGAATTGTGTAAGGAAACAACAATCTTTCACTGAAAATGCTATATTTTCCTGAGGTTTAAGCTACAAAAGTCTGCAGGTCCAAAATTAGATCTGCACTCTCTCTTGAGAGAGGAGGGCCACTTACTGAGTTACGTTAGTTTGAGCTTTTTTGAGAGGTCACTTTCCTAGTAGACATGACCTCATCTAATAATGTTGACAGTTCACACGATATAGTATTTAATGAAAATATATATCAAAATGTATCTTTTAAAACAAATACCCTGCAATATGATTATGAATATATATCAATAATTAAAATTAACTTGGCCTAGGAACTGAATGAACTTGGCCTAGGAACCTAGGATGAATGAAAATAGGATAGGGTAACCAGGCCCTACACTAACTCAAGGAAAAGGAAAACACATCTTTAAGCCTCTTTTAAGACCATCAAACTCTCATAGAGCAAAAAAGAATTATTCCAGAGTTTAGGGTCAGAAGATCCTGACCTAAAGTTGACAAATGGAAAGAATGAAAAAAAGGCCCTATTCAGAGGAATGTGAGGATCAAGGATTAAACAGAATTGCAGGGAGACAGAAAGATACCAGGGTAGTTGTGGCTTCAGATCTCTAAACATAAGGCCTAGTGAAGAACCCCACATTGCTGTGAGATCTTAGAACAAAGTGAAAGGTCCAGAACAATCTAAATGGCACTGTTCTAAACTAAGATAAGAGAATGATGTGAATAATCAAGAATATTTGCCTGAAGATTGTTGCAGACATTAAGCAACCAAGACTTAAAGCCAAATGTTGCTTTTTGCCAGCTTATTGCCAGCTCAAATATTCATCCAAATAGTGTTTAAATTAATGTCCCAAAGCAGAATCAAGACATGTTATAAGATGTCCTTTTTCCTGGGTTTTATTTCCAGTGTTTCTTATAAAGCCAATTTGCTAGAAGAATCTGAAAAAACTGTCAGTTCCTAATTGAAGGGGAGTAGTGGAATGCACTGAACTCCTGAAACAATGCACAAAAAGTGAAAGAAGATATAATCTCTGCCAGACGCAATCCCTTCAAATGCTGCAATTGGTAACTATTTCCATTGTTTATGTTGACTCTATCCATAATAGTTCCAGATGAATGGATAAAGACTGTCTCCACAAACAGCCCGAAACACGTTAAAATCCAATGCAGGTCATATTGTAACTGGGCAACATAGAAGCATGAATGTAAATAATATCTTAAGTATTCTAATTGGTGAGCTTTACATATATATTTTTGAAAGGACCCATATGGTCCCTATTGTTATGTTTGAGGCATGGGTTTAATGAACGGAGACCAGATTGTAAACCTTGAACTTCAGCTCTTTATTCACAAGCATAACAGAGACAAAAAACCCCCGGCTAGCAGTCACTCTTTTATAGAGTAAGCTGCTATCCGGATAACCAATGGATAGTGTTATAGCGTTTGAATCTTGGCACGGCCCGCCAACAGCCAGTCAGATTGCTCGGAATGAACCAATCATAACTTGCCATTATATGGGCCAATAGGACGTGCAGGATTACAATCCTGCTAGGCAAATGAATCTTTATTAATTACATTTCTTTAGTTCACAACACCTATGCTGACCTCATTTACATAAGTCCAATGAAACTGGCTCTTCCTTTATGCCTAGGTCTAGATATGGAAAGCCTGTTATAGAAATGTTTCGTGTTAGGTTATTTTGTTCATATATTATTTTCCTTACCAAATATTCATAATTTTTATTTGTTATATTGTTCCTGGATGTTTATAATATCATGTGCTATCAAGAATCATTATGGAGTTGGATAGCCTTAGAAAATGTATAAAAAATAAATAAGCATAGAAATGAACACCCAAAGATTGTAGCTAAAGGGCATTGTTATTACCACCAATCATAAATATAACATATTTAATCTCAATTTCTTATGCTCAATATGACCAGCATTTACTTCTCTAGAAAGGCAATTGAGCATACACTAAGAGTTTGAATAGCTCATGACTGATTTGCCAAGATTTTACTTGTATCGTACTTATCTTAGAGAACACTGTGAAGCTAGACAATAATGCTTGACTATTGGAGATAAATAGCTGTGTCTTGCTGAACTGCTAGGCTAGCTTATTACCTGGAAATTATGTTCCAAAATGGTGTGATTTTATTGCAGCAGCAGAAAAATCATGGTAATACTGCTCATGTGAAGGATGGAGCCTACTGAGGGGGAACTGGTATGATGTACAACAGTGAAGTGGTAGTTTCTTAAGAAAGAGGGAGCAACTAAGATTATTAAGGCCTGAAGACAAAAAAAAAAAAAACATATGGAGAATGGTTGCAGGAATTGGGTATGGAAAATCTAGAGAAAAGAAGGACTAGGGGTGACATGATAGCAATATTTCAGTATTTGAAGGGCTGCCACAAAGAAGAGGGGGTCAACTTATTTTCCAAAGCATCAGAGGGCAAGACAAGAAACAATGGATGAAAACTCATCAAGGAGAGGAGCAACCTGGAATTAAGGGAAAACTTCTTAACACTGAGGACAATTAACCAGAGGAACAGCTTGCCTTCACAAATTATAGGTGCTTCATCACTGGAGGTTTTAAAAAAAAGACTGGACAACCATCTGTCTGAAATGGTATAGGGTCTCCTGTTTGATCAGTAGGTTGGACTAGAAGACCTTCACGGTCCCTTCCAGCTTTATTCTGATTCTGATCTGATTAGGGGACAGAGGAAGAGAATTAGCAAAGCCACTCCCTAGAATCTCCTGGGATACATTGTTTGGGTGAGAGTAGTAAAAGTTTAGTCTGAAAAGTTTTTGTCTAGTAGATGTAAGTAAATGAAGAACTGAACTTTGGCTGGATTTTTTAATGATATTCTTGACAGTTCAGTATGGGTTGCCAGGAGAACCCTAGGTGAAACTCTTCCATACTAACCTTTTAAAATCCAGTGTAACTTTGGTGAAAAAGTAGTGTTGGATCCTTTAGCAGAGATCACAGTTTACTGCTGCAGTTTGATGTTGGTACAAATAAGATGAGTCCTTGGAAGTACACAGAAAAATCATCTTTCTTTTTCTGTATTTAATGATGTTGGAAATTTTCCAGAATCTAAAAAAAATAGATGGAAAAGAACATAATGGGAATAGGTCTGTAATAATCATCTGATTTTCCTCTGTGACTTCTCAAGATTAACCTAACATCTCTAGGTAGAGTTTGGGAAGTCTTTTGTCTGAACACCTGGAGAGCCACTGACAATTACAGTCCAATTGTTTTAGTACAGCTTCCTATATTCATTTGGATTTGACCAAACCTCTATTCATTCCAGCATCTTTTCCATGCAATGGTCAGTCAGACGCCTGCCAACATTTCTAAAACTTTTGACTGTAAAACATATTTATCACAGGTAGGCTTGTGAACAAGAAATAACTGTTGACTCAATTTTTAGCCCATTTTCAAAGGGTTTCCAAGAGCTCTATTTCACAAGAGATCTATTCTTAAAAAATAAAATACTTTGTTCCCCCATGGGCTTTTACATTGAAGGCTAAGAGTGGTTTCTTTGCCTAATGCACATGGCATAATGATCACCCTTTATTTTGAAACACTCCAGTTCCACCTTGCCATTCATATTTATTGCCTGATCTGGCAAACTTCTTTCCTTCAAAATACACCTGACCTCAATCAGCTGCTATTGCTTCATCCAAATAGTGTTCCTGTAGAGTTAAGCAGTTTCACAGAGTGATAATTAACTACCATCAGTTCAGAGAATGAGTGGGTAGTAGAAGAGATGTCATCTGGCCAAGAACAAGGCATAAGAGGTCATTAACCTTTGAAGTGATAGCATGTTCCATTCCAATCAGGAGATGGCAAACAGCATCATAGAACCATAATGTTGAGGACTTAGCGGGAGTGAAGGTTAATTCCTACCCTTTTGTAAGATGTCCAACTAACAAAAGAAAAATGAAGTACAAATAAAGAGCAAGAACATGGAGCTCACATGAAATAAAGTAGTGAATGTATTAAAGGATACTTAAGGTCACAGAGGAAATATGAGACTTAGAAACTTTTTATTTAAATCAGAAATATGCAGCTTGGAGCTCTCTAGATTTTGGGACTACAACTCCTGTAATAACTAAATGGATGGCTTCATGGGGACTGTAATCCAATGCATTCTAAATGTTGTTCATAGAACCATCCTCTTTTCATCATCAGTGCTTGACAAGAACATATTTGCACCTGGAGGTTTTTTTTTTTTAATGTGCATCAACGTGGTTCATTTTTCACTTTTCATAATGAAGTAGAATTTGTCATATAAATCAATGCCATGATTAAGTGGATTTCAGGGACCCCAGAAACAGACAATAACAGACAAATTTACTGTCAATGAGCTCCACTTCATGCTCCATTGGCTGATAAGCTCAATTTTATTGCATCAATTTTATGATACAGGGGCAACAAACAATATTTAAATTAAGAAAGTGAACCTTGGTGAACCATTTGCAACAAGCCATTTGACAAAGTGAAAGGAAAATAAAATCAAAGTGAAAGAAAAAAATCAACTGAAATGCTGAAAAAGTTTTACTGAAATACTGAAATTAAATGCAGAATTTAATCAGCTGAGACCAAGATGCAGATCTAGAAATGTGGCAGCAAAATCTATTGCACTTATCATTTATAAAGATGTAATAAATGGCTGCTCAGAGTAAGTAATTGAGTCTTTAATTTCATCTATTCTTGGCAATAAATCCCATTGAATTGGATGTGTTTGTTTCTGAATAGGAGGCTTGCTTATTTATTACCCTGCACATGATGAACCTCTACAATTTGCTATCATGCAAAAGTTCCATCTAGAACTAAGGTTTTACAGCCCAACAGAAATTTATTATGTCACCAAAATGATTCCCTGGCAACGATCTACTTTGGCAAGAATATTATCTAGTAAAATTAACACCCAATCACCATTTCCTATTATTTGTAACAATAAAGGCCCTATAAGTCAACTAATATGGAAGCTAGTGTCTCTCTGCAAATACAGAACTTGGAGTATGACTTATTCGCTGTTTGACCATTCATCAAATACATCAAATTTTTAATCTTTACACACAGAACTACAATGTATCATGAGACCAAGCTGGGTGTTTGTGTCTATCAAAACATAAGTATAGGATTTGATAAGGTGGGAGGATAGTTCAAGATCTAATTAAGCTTTGCACCTGGCAATAGCATGCAAATTGAATATAAAATGTAGCTTCTGAGGATACCCCAATCTATCAACAACCATTTTGCTCTGTATCTGGGATGGTAAAAGAAGGATGTAGCAAGCATCTGACAGCTTGGAATACAAGACTAGCAGCATACAGTTTATCATGCAGCTGCTGCTAAAGATGCTTTTTTGAGAGTTCCGTGGTAGTAACTCAAACCTTGGATGAATGTGATCTTTCTCCGGAGTTACCAGTCATGAAAACCTTACAATGTTTATATTACCTTCTTCAAATCTGAATGATAATTATCTGCCTTTCATCAGATATTTAAGCAGCACAGGTTAAATGACTCACCTCCCCTCAGTTTACTGTCTCAAGCAGTTATTCCTTTTAATCCTCCCTGCTTTAGTTTGTAGTTCATGTGCAGGAAGGGAGGA
This sequence comes from Notechis scutatus, assembly GCF_049901735.1. Lineage (NCBI taxonomy): Eukaryota > Metazoa > Chordata > Lepidosauria > Squamata > Elapidae > Notechis > Notechis scutatus. The sequence goes on along the minus strand of NC_142009.1, from coordinate 60,414,847 downwards.
AAAAAAAGAGCAGATTTGAAAGCATCTAAAGTAAGTGGATTCAGGCACGATATGCCCTTTGAATGCCCAAGCTGCCAGCTTGCAGCAGCTGCTGCTTCATTCATATTGCATGGGGATTTACAGGCAACATGAAACACTGAAATTAATCCTGATAGAGTCATGAATAAAATGCAAATATAGTCTTTGGGAGAAAACATTTGCTATGGAGCATTCAGCAAGCCACGCGCAGGGATGAAGCAGGGAGAATTTATTACTCGTTGCCTGTGTACAGAAATTACACCTGGGCTTAGCAGCTCCATTTCAGCACTTTCGATCAGGTTCCAACAGAATCAATGACATCCTCATCTTGAATGAGGATCTGATTGGATGACACGAGGGATAGATTGGGAAGATGAGGATAATAGCAGAAGGGGATTTCTAAAATGAGCTTTGTTCCATGGATGGTGTACAGCCTAGGTGAGAAATACACTTTCACAAACACTGGCTCAATCGCATGTTTGTGAGAAGAAAGCAGGCAAATATGCATCATACCTTCCCCATTGTAGTGTCACTCGTGGAGCTGTCCTTAAATACATCCTGAAAAATGAGCAAAACAGTACTCAGATGGGTTCTCAGCTCTGTCTTGCAGCTCTATCCACAAGAGCTACTTACATAGCTTGGCAGAAGGGGAACAACGCACAGCATAAGATTTAGCTGCAGTTTGTTCTCCGTTCTGAAGTTAGGAGAGACAGAGACATAATAGGGATTTCAAAGAATTCCATCGCAGATCCTACTGGAAACAAAATTAGGAATACAATGACAATGAATCCCTGGGTGGACAATTGCTGATTGAATGAAATCTGGCAAGCATTTGCTTTTTCAATGGGATGAGAGGGGAGTAGAAAGTAACTGTTTAATGGATAGATGGGAGCTGCACTTCTTTTCCAACATTTCAAGGGGTTCGTGACCACACAGTTATTCAAGGAAGTGCCAGGAAAAGAGCCTCCATGTTTTGAAAAGCCAATACCACTGTAATTCAGCTAAATTTGTCAATATTAAGGACAATTGTAAAAGATAGTTTAGCTATGGTATTTTTTTTTACAAGATATGGATATTTGAACAATCTAATACAATTAGAATCCAAATTTGCTTCGAATGGTAGCTTTTAAAATGGCACAAATTTGCCATGGACTGCTAATTTTTCTATGGAAATAAATATTAAATGAAACATTGACCTAGAAGTAAATCTCACTCTGCGAGGGCAGGTCTTGGGACATCCATAGGCAATACTAGATATCCCTCTAATTTGTTATTTCAAGGAAAGATAACTTTTTCAGCTCCTTTGGATTGCTTCTTCCCAACTCAGAAAGCTCAAACTACCCAAGGAGCTGCTGATACAGTTTTACAGAGGAATTATTGAGTCTATCATCTGCACCTCTATAACTGTCTGGTTTGGTTCTGCAACCCAACAGGACAGACACAGACCTCAGAGGATAATTAGGACTGCAGAAAAAACTATTACAACCCACCTGCCTTCAATTGAGGATCTGTATACTGCACGAGTCAAAAAGAGGGCTGTGAAAAAATTTACAGACCCCTCACATCCCAGACATAAACTGTTTCAACCCCTTCCCTCAAAACGATGCTATAGAGCACTGCACACCAGAACAACTAGACACAAGGACAGTTTTCCCCCCGAAAGCCATCACTCTGCTAAACAAATAATTCCCTCAACACTGTTCAACTATTTACAAAGTGTACACTACTATTACTGTTAATTTTCTCATCACTCCTTATCACCCATCCCCTCCAACTTGTGATTGTAGGACTGTAACTTTATCACTGTATCCTTACGATTTATATTGACTGTTTCCTAGTATGATTTGATTGTTGATTGTACCCTGTGACTATCATTAAGTGTTGTACGTTATGATTTTTGATTCTTAACAAATGTATCTTTTCTTTATGTATACTGAGAGTATTTACACCAAGACAAATTCCTTGTGTGTCCAATCACACCTGGCCAATAAAACTATTCTATTCTATAGGGACATGAAAAGAGCTCCATGGCAGTGGTGGGTTATAAAAAGTTTTCCTACTGGTTCGTTGTGAGCTCGTACTTTGCATGTGCACAGCATTTGCAACTCACCTTCTTTTGAAAGTCCTATCTGTAAAACAGCCAATGTGTGGCAATTGGCTGTTTTGTGCGAAGCAGCTGAGATTGAAAAGCAGGAAATAAAAGTAATAAAGAGCCAGGGCAGGTGGGAGGACCCAGCAGCTGATTGTTGGAGTGAACCAGTTCACTCACAGATGATCGTCGGAGCTACTGGTTCAGCTGAACCAGGCCAAACCGGTAGAATACCACCCCTGCTCTGTGGGCAACCCTCTGATACCACTGTCTAAGCCTTTCAACCCAGAAGTGCCTTAAACAGTGCCTCCAACACAAATGGGCCAGGTTTGCTGTTCTCTGTACTCTTTCTAGTTCCTCAGCATCTTTCTGGAATTGTGGCAGTCAAAACAGGACATAAGAGAGTACAGTATTCCAGGTCCATTCTGATCTGACCAGCGCAGCAGAGAATGGAACTCTCACTCCCTATCATCTCAGACTCTTCCATTGCAGCCCAACTTGCAACCACAACAAGGACTGGGGAAAAAAAAACATTGTTAAGGGCAGGGGTGGGATTCAAATTTTTAACAACCGGTTCTGTGGGCATGGCTTGGGTGGTGGTCATGTGACTGGGTGGACATGGCTTGGTGCTCATGTTATTGGCTGGGTGTGGCCAACTCAATATCACTCACATTGAGGCACGCATCTCCTCGCCTGACTTCTCATAACTGTGTGGATGCTGGAACAGTTGTAAGTGTGAAAAATGGTACTTTGCTGGCAAAGTACCAGCAAAGGAGGGGGAAAAAACTCCAGAGAAGTTCCAGAGACAAGAAGTCTAGTCCTGCCAAGAATGTAATAAGAGTTAATGGAGAGGCTGTTTCTGTAAGCAACGCCAGAATATTTCCTTCCTGCCTTCCTTACAAGATTAGGCCAGTAATTTCTTCTAACAACCGGTTCTCCGAACTGCTTAGAATGTTAACAACCAGTTCTAGAGAATAGGTGTGAACTGGTAGAATCCCACCCCTGGTTAAGGGGTTTATCATCTCAGACTATTTGTTGCATCCCAACTTGCAACCCCAACAAGGACTGGGGGAAAAAACTTTGTTAAGGGGATTAGTTGTTAAATGAAGTATTATATGACTGTACCTGATTTCACAATTTTTTGCTGTAGTTATTAATAACCTAATGACTCGTTAAATGAGATGTCATATGATGTAACTTGTAATCTTCTTCTGGCTTCTCCATTGATTTTGCTTATTGGAAGCTGTTTAGGAATGGTCACAAATGATGATCATGTGATTGCAGGGTGCTGCAACCATCACAAAAGTGCAATGGTGGCCAAGTGCCCAAATTACAGTCATATGACTATGGGGGAATGCTATGGCTTGAAGAATAGTAGCAAGACACTTTTCTCAGCACCATCATAACTTTGAACTATTGCTAAAGGAATGTGTTAGAGTTCCAGCAAAACCAAACTCTAATCAAAAACTCCAAGACAAAACTCCTGTCAGCTTTGGAAGCCATATTAGCACCAGAAGCTTCCATGCTTCCAGAATGGTTGTTAAGTGAGGACTATCTGCAGTTCATTTGGCAGTGATAGGTGATGGTTTATGGTTAATGTGGGATTTACCAGAATGCTTACATTTATTTATTATTTGTATTAAATTTATATGCATGTGTGCAAAATAATGCATATTATACACGCTTCTGATGAGTACTGGTACCTATCAAGTTACCACTACCTTGTACTCTTTGGGGGTTGAAGTTAAGAAAAGTTTGCTATCAGAAGAGGGAAAGAAGTGAGTGATATGAAATACGAGACTCAAAAGAAACTGACATGTTTTACACTGGAAGAGTACATGCCATCATTCACAACACGACAGAGGCCTTGTCAACCATAGGTAGTGTCACAAGCCAGTCATTGACAATATAACTTCTTATCCACCCAGAGGAGCAGAAATGTCAATTTCCCCCCTTCTTTTCAAACTACTGAAATAGAGGAAATAAATTGTTTAAGGAAGCCCTGGTGTCTGTCAGTAGGATAACGGATCAAACAGAAGTAAATTTGGTAAAATTTGCAAAGCAAATTTATGAAGCAAACAGAAGGATTTCATTGAGAAATCCAGAGGTTGTGGAAAAACAAAACAACACAGAAGAACTGGCTCTGTTCTAAGCCATCTCCATTCTGGTCATATGACCAAACCTTTAGGTTGCTTTGTTTTCTAGTGCACACATCCACACAATACATCCAAAATACAAAATATTGTTTTGCAATACAGAAGAAAATGCAGATGCCTCCTGTTATCACTGCAGGTAAAAGTTGGAAAGAATGTCAAAACTCTTACAAATTTTCATTAGTTTACTCATGCTCTGGATGCTTTGCCTAACTTGTTTTCAAGTGGAAATTGTGACAGGATTACATGAAATAGAATTATAGATTATATTCACCAAACTATTCTCAGTATAAATTTCAAAAAATGACTTTTCTCCCATAGAATATTATTTGTACGATAAGATATTATTAAATAGAATCCCTGTTCTCATAGAAATCATCATCATTCAGAGTTATTGGAAATTATATTTTGCAGTTCAAAATCAAATATACTTATTCACAGGAAATATTTGCTCGGGATCACACAAAGTCTGGATTGAATAAAAATTAATCTGACTCATCTTTTAATGCAAATGTATTCATGTTTCACAAATTATAACACACATTTTCTTAATTCACACCTCTCCAAATCAATAGGCAACCCAAAACATAATTACAGTTTGACATTTACACTTGTCTAAATTTGGAGATGTTCTTGATTTTTTTAATCACAACATACAAAAATTAAATAAATTAGGATGTGAGCAGAAAAACATGTAACTGAAAATAGCCTGCAAGTATGCATTATATTGTAGAGGATTACACCCCTTATATGAAGAGCAATACATATGAAATATAAACAGATTTAAATCTGGAAATAAGTATGGGAAATCCATATTTTAAGAAACATCTACTTTTGCAGCTTTTAAGCTGCAAAACCATTTGAATCATTGGAGTAGAGATTACAAGCAAACAACTCCCTCTGTCTTATGTTCATCTGCTCTGCATACTCTTGATTGGAAGACTTCTTAAATCCTCCCCTTCGGTGTGGTTTTCCTCACAAGAGGACAGAATACACAGGGATCCAAACTTTTTTACTGGAGCAAGTAATTTTCTTATCAACCCATGCCTTAAAACATTCTAGAAATTCTTATTGGTTTTGGTTCTTATTCTATGGAATATGGATTCTGTGAATCTGCTGAAGGATTCAAGCAGAGTCATTGTATGTTGTTTGCTATAATCTGTGTCTCTCATTTGGTGAACCAAACTTCTCAGACTAGGCCATCTGTTCCAAGATCAACAGGAAAAGTATTTGCTTGGATTAAGTAGGAAACTAAAAAAAAAAATCTGTTAGAAAGTTCTTGGCTCTTGAGTATCAGTTGACTGAGTGCTGTCTCAGAAGGTGATGCTAACACCACAACCACACACACAAAAATGTTGCGGAAACACAAGAATCATACTTTGGACTGCTGTAGAATCCTTAGAATGGCTAAGTTCAAACTATCACTGGTTTTGAAGTTGAAATAGCCATCCATATTTTAATTTTAATTATTAATTTAGTTTAATTAAGTAGGTATTAGTAGACAGGAAATTCAAGCATTGGTTCTTGACTTAACCAGTTGAAACAATGTAACAGCTAGTTTGGTCTAATGTTTAAGGCTAGAAAGCTAGAGATGAAAGCTGCTTGGGTGATCTTGGGGCAGTCACTCTCGCTCAGCCCAACTTACCTCACAATGTTGTGGAGATAAAAGGAGCAGGAAGACTTGTAGGATATTTTTGCCTGCCTTGAGTTATTTGTAAAAATAATAAAGGTGGGATACAAATAAATAAATAAAAATTATTATGTAAGAGATTCCGTGGAGGGGAAATCACAAAAATTAAGGACAATTATTTCTCAGACTTTGAAATTTGAGAAACATAAAGGGTATAAAATTCTTAGAAAAAAAGTATATGGGAAAATTACACACAAAAAAGAGGAAACAATATGTCACATATTAATCAACTATAAAACATGCTTACATTTATCTTAAGAAAATAATAGTTAATGATTCTCTAACATTACCAAATATAAATCCTATGCCTACACTTCATCTATATTGAATATTTTTTTATTAGAGTATAGAATAGCCTTTCCAAAAATAGATAAATCACATATTTCTTTAATCCAGGACATAATAGTAGGAATATTACTACTTTTCAATTTGTCAAAATAATTCTCTGGTGCAATCATAACTCCTAACAATGGTCAAATTCCCAAGTTCCAAGATATAATTTAACATCTTTAACACCACGAAAACTCCTCATAAATCTATTGATGTACATTAAAAATGTTATTCCCAAAAAATATCAACGGAACCAATTTGTAGGACCAAATCATATGAGTCAATGACGCTTCAAATATTTTATAGTACCAACAGAGAAAATTGGATGTTTTTCCTTTTAAATACATTATTTGGGGTGTCCAGTACATTTGAAATAAGGTATTTGGTTAATCAATTTTAATGTTAAATCCACAGAAGCAAACCTAAGGTATTTAAAAATTTAAGGTATGCAACTATTTATATTTATTCCATGAGCCGTAAATATCCTCAATGCCAAATTCATTTTTCTTTAGTTTTTGATACAAAACAGTAAGTGTGTTAATTTCAAACATTGACTCCATCAAATATATCAACACCTTGGAGTTCTCACCTTTTCCAAACATAGTTGTTAAATGTGGACTCATTCATTGTGTGAGTTTGTGCATGTATAATATTTACTTGTATATTGTTTAATTAGAGAGTAATGAATAAAGTACAAGTTAATTATAGTTTAAATATAAAAAAATAAAATTGAATGGAAACTATCAGGCTTATTTCTTCTTCTCCCTTTTCTAAATGGCAACAAGACATTTCTATTTTCAATTTTATTTAGAAATGAACATGCTGGTCCCATTCCTATCTAAATTGCAAGCTCTTTTCTATTTGTTTTACCTCATCACTACTTAATTCTCTATCAAGTGGACCTGACATTTTATTCAATTGTTGTTGTGCCTTCAAGTCAGTGTTGACTTGAATCAGGGTTGACTCCTGGCAAACTGCCTGGACTACTCCCTGCAGTTTTCTTGGCAAAAGTTTTAGAAGTGGTTTGCCATTACCTCCTTCCTATGGCTGAAAGAAACTGACTGAGTCAAGTTCACTCAGATGGATTCATGTCTAAGTCTGATCTAGAATTCACAATCTCATGGTTCTGGTCTAGTGCCTTAGCCACTACATCGAACTAGATATTTATGCAGTTGACTCCACTTCAAATATAGTAAAATGTTAATATGAGAGTAGATACCTTAGTTTTTATATTTGATCTTGCTTCTTCATTGCTTTTGCCATGTAGGAAATTTTCTAAGTAGGAGAATATAAATGACATGGAAATATCCCATTCTCCACTGGATGGCCCAAGTGCATTGACCATTCATGGTTCTGACTTGGTATAATTTGAAGTTCATCAATGTATTTTGTGTTCATATATTGTGTCTGTCAGCTGAATAAAAAAGCCTCCTCCCGTAAAAAAAAAATGGAACAAAATTGAAGGGCAAGTCATAAAGTTATTGAAATGGTAAATTAGAAACCAGCATAAATAGGCTCTTTAGAGAGAAGAAAAGGTGTTTCCCACCACAATAAGCATGAATAAACAATAAAACCACATGTCAATAAAGGTGGTAGACTTGTTGAAAATGAACTTGTTAAAGAGTTTCTTGCAAAGAGTTCAGGAGGTAGAAGTTCCAGACAGGAAGTTAATTAACTTTACCTGATTGTCTCAATATTAACACAGTTTTTTAAAAAATGGGAAATCTGGCAATATTTTAAGGCATGGTCTCTGGTAATGAATGACCAAAAAGCAAGAATTTTCATGCATTTTAGGTGGAAAAGCAGAGCAGCTTTTTGTCATTTTTCAGAGGCTTTTATTGCAAATAGGGCGTTACAGTTCCTCTAAAACCTGTGATCCCTGGCCTGTTTCTAAATGGAAACTGCTAGGATAATTATGCAATAACCATCTAGGTTAATTGGCTGCCAAGGGAACGCCCCATTCACAAAATCTGTAAAATCATTTCAAAAAATTGAGAGAAACAATTCAGGAATCTTTAGTTTGGTCTAGTGGTTAAGCCACAACAAACTCAATGGGATTTACTTCTGACAAATGGTATGACTCAATCCCATAAAAGTATGCTAAAAAAAAGAGGGAAATTATGTCATTTCCACAAAATTGTTCATGCCAGTAGCATTAAATGTAGTATATCTTAATTAAGTTGATGGGATATGTAAACCTTAATTTTATGGCTTTGGAAATGGTCTGGCCTGATATAGGCATGGACTCATTTTCCTCCATGTTGGCCGAATTGCTTATCCCACCCTGCATGGTAGAATAGCAGGTTTTTGTGCTCTGTCTCAGTTTGAATAATTATATATTTTGTACCAGTTCACTGGATGACAGACACATTGGAGTTTTGTAACCTCAACCAATCTCCACTAGGATCCTTAGATTTCTGAATGACAGGATATCTCTATGAGCCTATTCAAATTACAGAACTGACAAAGTTCTTCCTCCATGTCAATTAAGAAGTTGAGATGAGTTGGGATAAATAAATAAATCATAATATACATGAATACTGATTCCAAAGAATGTGAAAACCCATATCCAATCTATACCAGGGGTCGCCAACCTTTTGGACCTCAGGGACCACCAAACTCATAATTTTAAATCCCAGGGACCACTAACCAGTTCTGTGGGTGTGGCCTATTTTGTAGGTGTGGGTTGGTGGTCATGTGACTGGCTAGGCATGGCTTGTATGTAAATATTACAAATATTTATATAAATATTGATTTTTTTTATAAAAAAACAGCAACTTTTACCCAAAATCAGGCAAAGCAGGCAGGCAGATTGAGTTGCTCACAGAATCATTCAGTGATCTATCTATCTGCCATTGGCTAGCTCAGTCTGTCACATAAAATTTGCTTGCCCTGAGTCTGCACTGAATAATAGATCTTTCAATCCTAAGGGAGGTTCAGCTTTAGCCAAAGATCTAAAGACTAGGTAGAAAGCAAGAAATCCAACCATTTCCTGCTTCCTAGCTAATCTAAATCTCCCAGCACAGCAGAACAGCTGATGGTCAGAAAAAGGAAAAATAGCAATTTAGCATGCAAGTTTGCCGGGTAAGGAGTGGGAGGGGAGGGTTCCCGTGGGCCATGTGGGCAGTGCAGCCTTGTGTTTCTGTGCAGGCTGGATTAATTGCTTTGGGGGGTGCTCTGGGGTGACATTTCTCCACGGCCCACCAAAATTTTCTCGGGGCCCACCAGTGGGCTGCAGCCCACCGGTTGGCGACCACTGATCTAGAGGAGATTTTTATCATTCAAGGACCAAAGGGAGACCAAAATGGGGCAAGTTGAAATGTAACATTGGTCTCTCCCAATTCAACAGTCAATTTGTTCCAGGTTCCTCCCATTTTATGCATGCCCGTATATAGATTCACCATCAAAAATCTGTTTTTTAATATTTCCTTGTTATGTTGTGCCATCCCTGTCAGGCAGTGGGACAGTCCTTAGTGAAATCAAATTTCTGGAGTCAGTTTCTTCCTTTTTATATGTTTTCAAAATACTTGTGGGCAATTTTGGGAACTTCCGGTTTGCAAGGTTTCGGCAGCGGCAGGGATTCGCGATACTGTGCGATCCCTGCTGCGTTCGCCGCCAAGGTTCCCCCGATCCGTTTGGATCTGGGGGATATAGCTGCCCCATAGAGGCAGCTGAAGATAGGGGGGATCCGGACAGGGGCTTGGGGGTATCGCAGACCCCCTCCCCAGCCGGCAGAACCCCCTTCTCCCAAGGCGGAGGAGCGGCAGTCAGCAATGGCCACCACGAAGAAACCTGCAGCCGGACAAGCTGGTGCAGGAGGGAGAAAGTTGGAAGAATTGTGAAAGTGGCTTTTGACCGGGACAAGGCAAGAGAAAGTGTCCTGGAATTTTAAAGGCTGCTAAGGATACATTGTTTCCAGAGAGAGTTACAAGCGGCGAATATCCTAAAAGGGAAAGTTTTTCTTTTTCTTTTCATTTCACTCTCCTTCCTAACATGGCAGCGGATGGAATCATAAGAGAAATCCGAAAATCTGCTTTGGAGATAATTGAATGCTGAAGGGATAAGGATTTTTGAATATTTAAAGGGAAAAAAATGTTTTTGGCTGTGAGTGGGAAGGGAGAGGGGAAAAAAATTGGAGCAAAATTTGAAAATAAGGAGAAGATTGCCTAGAATTCTAAAGAGTTACTAAACATCAATAAGACTTCTAAAAGATATATTTTAAAGGGAACTTTATGACTAAATTTTAACCCCAGAAAGAGAAAGTGAAGAAGAAGAAAGTATTTAAAAGAAACAGCTTGTTTGGACTGCTTGGTGACTTTGGAATTTCTGAGAATTATTTCTGATTAAAAGCACTTGGGTGGTTGTTTGGAAAAACCTTTTCTCTATACAATGGCATTACTTGTGGATGGACTGAAACTTGTATACCAAAAATATGAAAAAGAAAAGCAAGAAGGGAAAGATGTCCTTGGCACTCTTTTTCAATTTTTAGAAATGGCGGTTTGTACTTATGTAAAGCTGAATGAGCAACAGGATGACTGGGACAAAGAAGAAGCCATCTTTGATGAACAAGTGACTTTGGTCGGGGAAGGAAAAAAGAAAGAGAAAAAGGAGAAGACTTTAAGACCTGGAAAAACAATCCAAAAAGAGAAGAATAAGGTGAAAAGGGGATATTATGTTAGGAAACAACAGAAAGGAGGAAAGCAGAATAAAAGGGGGTGGAGAGACAAGGGGGTAAAGAGGACAAGGAGAAGAAGAAGCAAGGGAGAAAGGAAGGGATGAGAAGCCTTAATGGTGGGGAGCAAGATGCAAAGAAACAAAAGTTTTTTAGAGATAATGGATAAATTTTATTGAAAAAGGGATTCTAGAAAGGTATATAAGATTGTATTTCTACATTTGTACTTAGAAATAACCATAGAAAATTGGAAATAATATGCAATTTAAAATGTGATAAAATATTTAGTATAATTTAGTGACATTTTTGTTAAGAAAAGGGGAGTACTTCAATGAAACAATGATTTAAGATATGTGATGTGGGGGGGAAATAATTTTGGAAAGCATAAGTGTTCCCACAAAGGCATGATATTTAACTGAAATGGGTAAAATGTTTAAGATATAAATGATTGTTAATATTAATGATTAGATCATGTTATACTAGTGAAACTTTTTCTGAAATGAGAGATTTGAAGTAGGAGAAGGGGGAACATCGTAATGAAATAATGATCAATTATATGTGATGTGTGTGTGTGTGGGGGGGAATAACTATGGAAAATAGGTGCTCCCATAAAAGTATGTGATTTAACTGAAAAGTAATGTGCTAAATGTTTAAGATATAAATGAATATTAATATTAATGAATAGATTTGTATTGGTTTTGATAATACTGTATAATTTTAGAATGTACCAGACAGAATCCCAATGTAAGCTATGTATTCTATATTAAGTATTATAAATATATGGGAAAGAGATACTCCAATTAGTGTCCAGGAGAAGTTTTCTTCAAAGAAGAAAGATAAATGGATAGCTGGAAATAGAACAGACAAAGAATAATAAATATTATGATTTGAATTGAGAGGAGATAAATAAAATAAAATTGAGAAAATTTAAAAGAGAGAAGTTATATAGAAAATTGAAAATGTTAATAAGATATGGAATGGTATGTAAAATGAATATGAATTTGAATTTGTGTCTGTACCAAGAGTTTTAACCCGGGGACTAAACAACTTTCAGAAAAGAGATTTTTTTATGTTTTTATGTTTTGTATTTCTGTGTATTTATGTTTTGTATGTTTTTAAAAATTAATAAAATCTGTTCAAAAAAAAAAAGAATTTTTGATTGAATTGAATTATTCTTCCTGTCCCTATCTGGGTACATGGGTAACAAGATAAAGTTACTTCTTGATAGAATTCTGTTGAGCCTTTCATCACTCTTTTTAGTTACTTAAGCAGTTCTGCATATAACTGGCAGTATGTCTTCAGTAATAGAAAAAAAACCACAACCCCAATTCTCTGATTATATAGAAATTCCCAATGAAGGACAAGACAAAAAACAATTGAGAGACTGCCGTGGTGATAGGATTTTGATTCGTGAATGAGCAGCAAATCATATTTTGGTCTGCAGGAAGCTCAAATCCTGATAATAGCTTGTGATATTCCACTGGCAAAAAGAAAAGGCAAGAGGAATGGAAACATAGCTTAGGATGATAATGAGATGTGCAGACTGTAAGTCAAAGCAGGAGGTCAAGTCTTTGGCTGTAATGAAAAGAGGCAATTTTCTCTTCTCATTATGTCATTTTCATGGGAAAAGAGGGCATTATTTTCTCACTCCCAACTTGAGGATTTTATTCTTTCTTCCCGTGCATGACATTTCTGTCTATACTTACACCTCTTCTTTTCACTTTAGCCACTCCAAAGAGCAAAGTTTAATTCCCCAAAAAATGTCTGGTGCAGAGCTGATGTGATTGAACTGGTTTGGGCTTAGAGACCTACAGCAACACACCAGAGAAATGAAACACAGAGGCCATATACTTGCCTTTGTCCTTCTGACTTGCCGAGAAAGCAGGTTTAAGACAAAAATCACTTTTGCCACTACATATTCTTCAATAAGAGAAGAAGGATCACAGGATCTAATCTTTGATCCATAAAAATGTCTTAACAGTGAAAGTTCTGGTTAAAACCTAGATATAATCTAGATTAAAGGTAAAGGTTCCCCTTGGATATACATGCTAGTTGTTTCTGGCTCTAGGGGGTGGTGTTCATTTCTGTTACAAAGCTGAAGAGCCAGTGCTGTCTGAAGACGTCTCCGTGAGCATGACTAAACACCGAAGGCACACGGAACACTGTTACTTTCCCCCAAAAGTGGTTCCTATTTTCTACTTGCATTTTTACATGCTTTTGAACTGCTAGGTTGGCAGAAGCTGGGACAAGTAATGGGAGCTCACTATGTTACCTGGTGCTAGGGATTCGAACCACCAAACTGCTTACCTTTCTAGCCACTGAGCCACTACGTCCCCCATATAATCTAGATTAAAAGATGTTTATTAGGGTACTGGGGTAGAATTGCCAATCATCTGAAAAGAGCAATGGCCTGTTTGAAAACTACATATGTGCCCAAACCTTTGTATAGTGAAACCATATAGAGCAGGGATTCAAAATATTAATGGTAAAGAATATAGGCACAAAGTATAGGCACAAAGAATATAGGCACAAAGATAGGCACAAAGTACTCTCATGACATGTGAATGGCAGCACAGGTCTGTTCAAAATGAAATGTATTGTGATTTAAATGGTAAAGAATATAGGCACAAAGTAAATGCCTCATTTGGCTATACTTCATACAATACTTCCACCATCACTACCCTACCTCCCTTGTGTGTCCTTTTCCTTTCCATGTTCATAGGACAATAACTTCAGAGAGCTTAGTAGTAATTCTCTGCCAGTTTCAAACTCATTTTGGCCATTCACAGAAACTATTGGTAGTCCACCTCTTATGACCATAATGGAACCAGGAATTCCCATCATACATGATGACAGTCAAAAGTTGAGGCACCCATGTGACTGACCTGAATTTATAACTTTTTTTTTGCAATTAAGTGCAAAATTAAGTGAATACCATGATTATCAAGCAAGTCAATACACTCCTATGAGTGTTTTTACTAGGGACCAATCCAAAGGGCCAGGTTCATCAAATAATGTTGTAAACTACATCACTTCATGACTATGAGCTTGTTGCCAGGTGGCCAAAAGTGACACTGTGTTGTGTGAGAGAGATGGGGGGAGGGAAGGAGAGACAGACAGACAGACAGACAGACTGACTGACTGACCATTGGAACTCCAGAACCACATTGTAGATACAATTTTGGGGGTCTGTTGTAACTTTGAACTGTTGTTAAGTGAGGACTATCTGTAATTATTGGATTGCATGGTTGTAGATTACTCTTGCCATGACATGTGAATGGCAGCAGCTAGGTCTGTTCAAAGATGAAATGTATTAGTGAATTTAAATGAGAGGTAGGTTTAGGCTTTTATTAGAGTATAGCATTATTTTCTTTGTGATTCTAAATATATTATGACATACATGGATTATATAATTTTTGCATCTATTTAACTGCTGGTTTTTTTAAAAAAAATGTTGCTGTGTTTAGAGTGTGTCTCAATGAGGGTCTGTTATCAATAATTGTGTTTGTTTCATTGATTGATTCATATAATGAACTTTATATCCTGAAACAGTGGCAAAAAACTGATAAGAAATACTAGGATTTTCAGAAAGGAGGTACAATGTTTTAATCTTATTTTTTCAGAAGTAATGAAGTTCATTTTAAAGAGCAGGTTGTGCCAGATCCAAAATTCAGTTTCCAAGACCTTTGCTATGGTAACAAAGAGCAAAGTTTCCACATTTTGATGAAGATTGAAGCCCAGTGGTAGTCTAGTTACGGCTTGAATGCAAGGTTTGTAGTCCTTGGTATTTCCAGGAGCATCACCAGTCTACAGCACAGTCCCTTCAGCAGATCCAAGAAGGCTCCACACCCATTTGCACTATTCAGGTGACCCTGAAGACACAGATAAACCTGCAAGTGGGTCTTAAGAATGCTCTAAAAGAATGCAAATGACCAGCTGTCTGCAAGGAGTATCCTTCCATTCCCCACCATTCAATCAGAGCTGAAGAAGCTCCTGGGATGAGAAGCAAAATATCTTCAAAGAAAAAAACAAGAAAGTCCAGTTGACTCTTGGGAGGAAAAAAGCACCTTTGGGACAACCATAACCTGGGTGGTTGAGAATCCCCATAGACATCCAGAAGCATCAGATTTTGCTCCTGGACTGGAAGCAATTAATCCAAAATTTGAATGCTTGAGTAGTCTGATTAGTAATATTTATTAGAAGGAAGGTTAAATCCTAAAACTTCCAGTGAGTATTGTATTGTCTAGGCTTTGTTTTCTCAAACTTTTCAGTCAAAATAGAAGAGGTTTGAGATTTTCTGTGAAGATGGAGCAGTCTTATCTTTTAATTAATGGCAACAATTCCTGTGACATGCTACCCATAAGTTGGTGGTGTGTGTTTGAGTGTCTGCTTCTAATAAAGAAAATAAGAACATGCTAAAATTAGTGTATATGAAACTTGTGATTGATATGAGAATCTCCCAGAGGCATTTATGCACAACTTCACACATTATCCAAACAGCTGCTCAGTAATATAGCTGTGTTTTAAACCCATATATTTTGTTTGAATTCCATAACTAAACTGAAGCTGTTTCTGGGCAATGGAATTCTGCAGCTTCAGTTTCTTCAATGTTTCTTGAGTACGGGGTGGGTAGGTGGGTGGGTCAAACTCATGTAGTCACAGCAGCATCACATGACATATCGGGACTTTTCCCCTTCACTAAACTGCTTGTGGCCGTGGTCAGCACATGATACATCCAGCCCACAAGCTGGGAGTTTGACAGCCCTGCTTTAGTAGGTTGAAGAAATAAATCCGTTCAGTTGTTTCACTGCAACCTTCGGTCCTGGCATGTAGAAGAACTTGGCTTCAATCATTGTCACCTCTTCCCCTCAACTGGGCTTTCAAATCATCTTATTAAATCAGATTAAATCAGGTCCTGATTTTAGAAAAGGGCCAACCCAGCATTTTATGCTACTCAGATGAAAGAGAAACATGGCTTAAACATACCAAGAGCCTTGGTGGCAGAGTAGAACAGAACAGGGGTCTCCAAACTTTTGACCTCAGGGACCACCAAATTCATAATTTTAAATCCTGTGGACCACTGATATGAATTCAGCATGCCGCTCGCTGAAGCACCTGGACTCCCACTGATGGGATGGGGTCCTTCAGGCATTTAGCTTGGCTGTCTGTTTCTGCAATCTTAAATACTCAAAGAGTCATTTGGACCCATTTCCCACAGAAAACAAAACACTGGGATCACTCATCTCATATCTCTCTCTCTCTCTCTCTCTCTCTCCCTCTCTCTCTCTGTCTCTGTCTCATCTCTCTCTCTCCCTTTCTCCTTCTTTCCCTTTCTCTCTCTGTGTTTTGTCTCTTTCTCTCTCTTTCCTGCTCTTTCTTTCTCCCTCTTTCTCTCTCTCTCTCTCTGTCTTGTCCCTCTCTCTCTTTCTCCCTCTTTCTTCCTCTCTCTGTGTCTTGACTCTTTCTCTTTCCCTCTCTTTCCCCCTCTCTCTTTCTCCCTCTCTCTCTCTCTCTGTCTTGTCTCTCTCTTTCCCTCTCTCTTCCCCCCTCTATTTCTCTCTCTTTCTTCTCTCTGTGTCTTCTCTCTCTTTCTCTCTCTCTTTCCCTCTCGGTCTTTCTCCTTTTCTCCCTCCCCCTATCTCTCCCTCTCTCGGTGTCTTGTCTCTCTCTCTTCTCCCCTCTCTCTGTCCCCAGGGTGGAGGGGAAAGGAACCTCTGAACTGGTGCTGGGTGGTGGGAATCTGGTGTCCGGAGGCAGACGAGCCACGTGCTGAAGACCAGACAGCTGGTGGGTAGGTGGCGCAATCCTGCAGTTTCCCTAGCAATCCTGTGTCTTGGCTGCTGTATCTGCACATCGAGGAGGCCGAGCAGAAGCAGGACGAGTGAGGACCTCCTGAGCTGCAGGAAGCAGCTGCCAGCAATGCCCTCAGGCAGCAATATTGTGAGGGGGAGGCTGGACCACTCCCCTCAGGAGCTGCAAAGCACTCACCACCACTCTGGCAGCCACCAAGCCTCCTCCTTCCTACTGGGTGTGTGAACACTTCTGGTGAGGAGGAAGAGAAGCATGGTGGGAGGAGGCTTGATGGCTATCAGAGGGGCAGCGAGTGCTTTGCAGCTCCTGAGGGGAGGAGCACTGGAGATTGTGCCCTCCTCTCACAGGCCAGGGAACACCTGGGAAGGGCTCCGATGCTGCCCTTCTGACCATTGATGCAGACACGGGTGTGCTGCAGACCACCAAAATTTTCTCACGGACCACCAGTTGGTGGTCTCTGGAATACCATGCAGCATTGCAGGCTAATTTTGCTGACTTTCAGCTGACTGCAGTTTGGCAGTCTCACTGGCATCTAGGTTGTCTCAGTCTTCCATTCTTCCATGGTCAGTAAAATGAGGACCCAGATTATTGGGGGCAATATGTTGACACTGTAAACTGCTGAGAGAGGGCTGGACAGCACTCTGTGAAGTGCCATATAAGTCTAAGTGCTATTGCTATACTAAGGCTTGTGGACATTTTCACGGTGATGAAAGGACAAACTTCATTATTAGAAAGCACTATATATATATTTTTTTCACCCTAAATTTTCACAACATGTGATATTGAAAGGTTCTACTTTTTCTATATGTGTGTGTGTTTGTGTATGAAGGCTACTTTCTCAATACTTTCTCAATTATTCCCAGGTCTTTTGAGTTGCATGTTGAGTATATCACTATGTATTAAAGCAACCTAACCTTTTTCATGCCTTTGTGCTGCCTCTGCTTTAAGACCCCTTTTGTTGAAGTTAATGTTATTCTTAAAACAGGAGGCCCATTTTTTCACCTGAAAATAGTTAGGGCTGTCTTAATAAATAGCAGCACAGTACTGCATTGAGGTTGCATGAAGTCTTAAGCATTTCTTCCACAACATTTACTAAGCACCCATAGATCATTTATGGGTGTATATGTTTTTGTCTGAGTGCGTAGTTAATATGTAGATAATTATATCTATTCATAAAATATTTATAGCATAACTTTCAACAAGGTGTGTACCATACAATCAATCAAAACATCAGAATGTCAGATCTAAGCAGTCAATAAAGATTTGTACACAATAGAATTATAGTAATTATATTAATAACCTAATAGAAACCAACTGAATTCCAATCGCCAAAACAAGAAAACAAATTAAACATGCAGTCCCATATCCTGCTAAAGTACACTACCTAAGGTTTTACATAGTGACTGTAGCAGGGGTGGGATTCAAATTTTTAACAACCGGTTCTGTGGGCGTGGCTTAGGTGGTGGGCATGGCTTGGTAGTCATGTGACTGGGTGGACATGGCTTGGTGGTCATGTTATTGGCTGGGTGTGGCCAACTCAATATCACTCACATCGAGGGAAGCATCTCCTCACTTGGCCTCTCATGACTGTGGGGATGTTGCAACAGTCGTAAGTATGAAAAATGGTCATAAGTCACTTTTTTCAGTGCCATTGTAACTTTGAATGGTCACTCCACACAAGCAAAGTACCAGCAAAGGAGCGGGAAAAAACTCCAGAGATGTTCCAGAGACAGGAAGTCTAGTCCTGCCAAGAATGTAATAAGAGTTAATGGAGAGGGAGTTTCTGTAAGCAACACCAGAATGTTTCCTTCCTGCCTTCCTTACAGGATTAGGCCAGTAATTTCTTCTAACAACCAGTTCTCCAAACTGCTTAGAATGATAACAACCGGTTCTAGTGAATAGGTGCAAACTGGTAGAATCCCACCCCTGGACTGTGGTCTCTTCATTCCTTATGTTTGGGATTAAAATAGATATTTTTAAATTTCTGCTTAACTCTGTTAACTGATTAGGAAAATCATTTACAGCCCAGGACAGTGTCTGTAAAGCCCTTAGCTGTAAAGAAGCCAAAGAGAGGGTAAGGAAGAAAGAGACAGGACCAGAAGTGTCTGTGCAACTCTACAAATCACTTCAAGAAAAGTTTACTAAGAAATAAGAAAAGAAAGATAAGATGGAATATTTATACCTAAAGACAGAAACAGAATAAAATATTTATCTTGGGCCTTGGCTTTTATAAAGGCCCAATATTGTGGCACCTAGTACTCCAGCAGGTATGGGCAAAAAGATAATTTGAACTATGCTGGACCCAGATCAAAGAGCGAAAAACCAGTGAGACCAGTCAGGAAGCAGTTAGGTTAGTCCAGAGCATGTATAAGAAGCCTTACAGCATCTGTTAGGAAACCATTTGAAACAAAGAATAACACAAGGTCCAAAGCTTACTGTGAGGAAAGCAAGCCGATGATCAGTACTAATTACCAATTACACAAATCTGAAGGAAACCAAGAGGTGTTATGCTTTTGATATGCAGGGCCATCTGCTAATACAGAAGTATCAAATAATCCAAAATATCAAGAGAAAGAGAGATGAAAAAAATATAAGGGAAAGAAAGGGTGAGAAGGAAGGACAGATGGACAAACAGATGAGATACAATAGATAGTTGGATTACGAAGAAGGCGATATATTGATCAGGAAAAGAGTTAGGAAAACTCCTAAATTTCATACCAGATGGACCCTGGATGAAAAGTCCATAATTTTACAGCACTTGGGCAATTGTCATCGTAGTTTCAGCTGGGAAACTGTGAGCATCCTAGTCCAAGCCAAGTCCAAAAATGGTAGGGAATTCCTGGAAGCCTGGCATTCAGACAAATCGGCCACCAAGAGGCCCATAAACAACATTTGTATACATTTCAAAAAAGACAATCAAAAAGCCAAAAAGGAAACAAAGAGACCAAAACCCTCCTCACCAGCAATCAACACTTAGATGAGCAGAGATTAACACCAAGATTGACATTAGATCAACAGTCAAGAAGTAAACAATACTGCAATCAGGGAATACCAACTCAGACAAATAATTTAACAGTAAACAACAGACTAATCAGGAAACCAAGAACACTCCCACCAACATTGACAGAGCAAACCACTAGTAAATAAACAGAGAGAAAACTCCACTCCTTTCTAGCACTGATGATGTTACCTAGTTTGATAAGGAAACATCTTCAAGAAAACAACCAAGTTCCAGGATCACCAAAGACTTCACAAGTAGGAAAGAAGCAGCCTTTTTTGCACATTTATGTTGTACAATAAACTTTGCTAAGAATCAAACAGACAATGCTTCAAACAGACAATGTTTGTCTCTTATATCTTCCTCACTTCTAGTCATCCTGAGCTTCAAAGCTCATGTGAATTTTTCTCTGCATCTTAAGATAATTAAGTCAGAAATAATTACTATCCGCATATGCTTCAGTGACACACGTTTCTTGAAGTCAATCCTACATATATAGGCACATATACAAACACATAGAAACATACCCAGTTAATTAGTCACCTCAGTGACAGAAGCTAGGTACCATTATTTGGGCTTTATTAGCAGATTTTTTTCATTCAAAGTTGTTTGTGGGTTGCTGCTATACAACAGAGGCCCCTGATGGCTTTATTGTGGATCTTCCCACACTTGTTTTCTCATCTTTATTTCATAACATCCATTACTTTAGACATGAAGATAAATATTTGCTTTACAACACTAATACTTTTATTCCATATGAATCATCTGTGTCTCAGTTCTCCCTCTCCCTCTCCCTCCCTCTCTCCCAGCACTGAATTTGGGAAGGGGTGGTGGCATGGATCGTATATTAGCTTTTTGGTAATTTACAAAAAAAAGGGATGCGGTGGCTCAATGGCTAAGACACCGAGCTTGTCAATTAGAAAGGTCGGCAGTTTGATGGTTCAAATCCCTAGCACCACATTACAGAGTGAGCTCCCATTATTTGTCCCAGCTTCTGCCAACCTAGCAGTTCAAAAGCATGTAAAAATGCAAGTAGAAAAATAGGGACCACTTTGGTGGGAAGGTAACAGCGTTCCGTGTGCCTTCGAAGTTTAGTCATGCTGGTCACATGACCACAGAGACATCGTTGGACGGTGCTGGCTCTTTGGCTTTGTAACGAAGATGAGCACCGCCCCCTAGAGCCGGAAATGACTATGTGCGAGGGGAATCTTTACCTCTACCTAATTTACAAAATCTGGGCTGTCTTTCCATAATAGTATTTATACATTGTAAAATAACATAGATCAAGTAGATAACTGCACCACAAAATATAATATATTCTGCCCATTATACTTTTTACAATTTAGTACAAAAAGAATCATATAAATTAGGGCATTTAGCCATTTAGATTCAGTTCCAAAATTTGGGTTAAAGCATGTACCTCTCTATAACTTTTAAAAATATTCAGTTTTTCCAAGCATTCCAGGAAATATGCCCTGATTCTACTTCCCTCTGCTTTTAGAATATGGACTATGGAAAGAGAAGAGAAAACAAAACAGTATTGGAGGTTTAAGCTGAATAGGACTTTAGTTCAGAGTAATTAGTTTAGACATCAGGATCTAGTGATTCCCTTAAATATTTGTTTTGATATTGTCAGCAAATATCAGACCTTTATAAAATTATTTTAGGGTTTGCAAATCTGTTATGCCTAGCCTTCCTCAACCTACCAGTATATATCAGATTCTTTGGCAGCTACCCCAACACAAAAGTGTTTATTTTTAAGCAAAATTCTTCCAGAATTCTTTTTGCAAGATTTACTGAGTTGCAAAAAAAATGAACCTACAATTATTTCAAGACCTGTGCTATTTTCCATTTAGAACCAATTTACTATGTTGAATATTAGAGTGGCTGCATTATTACTTTATTTCTAACAGTCTCCCTGCATTCTCACGAGGAAGCAGGTCTTTTCACTGATAACAGCTAAGGTGGCATCTAGTTATTTACATAATGATATTCTGAATCTTACCAGTCAGTCAAACCATTGCTATATACAGTATCATAAGTATGCTAGTGGTGTGTGGGGGTGTGTGGATGCACATGTGTGCATACCTTCACATCAGCTTTAACTGCTGGAGACTGTATTGATCCATACAGTTTTCTTGGCAATGTTTTTCAGAACTGGAAGGGAAGCTGAAAGGGATCTTTGAGGTCTTCCAGTCCAGCCCCCTGCTCAAGCAGGAGACCCTGTACCATTTCAGACAAATGACTGGCCAGTCTTTTTTAAAAAACCTCCAGTGATGAAGCACCCACAACTTCTGACAGCAAGCTATTCCACTGGTTAACTGCTGTCACTGTTAAGAACTTTCTCCTTAATTCCAGGTTCCTGACACACTTTATACAGAAGATGCTAAACATGTATTGTACATAATGCAGAGTTATATTCTTTATTTCCTCAAATCCCAAAGATGCCCTAAAGTTATATAGGATTCTAACTGAAATAAAATGTCATTTAAATACAGAAAACAAACAAACAACTATTGACTTCATCCCCAGTCTTAAATCTTTAAATCTATTCATTCACTGCATCCTGGAATATAATTCACACATGTTAATAGAATGATTAGATGTGTGAATATAGTTTTGTATGTGGGTGATAAATGGTTGAATTCTTTCTGTGATCTTGAAAATTGTTTCTAATGCAGTTTTATTTTTCAAAGTTACAAGTATCTCATCATCTGCTGGTCCCAGTTGGGCTGTTCCATGCTCTGACTTAGATAATAAGGGTTATCTATTTTCATTTGCTCTCTGTGGGGGTTCAAAGAAATAAGAACTGCTCTGACATCTTGCCAAGAATTCAGCTCACTTGGGCATTCAGCTTTTGCAAGGCATGCTAGAATAGAAAGGTCATTAGGTTCTAATTGTTACTCCCTCCCTCCCATGATGTAATTCTTTCATTGCTGCAGGTTCAAAACCCATTTGCAGTGTGTTAGAACAGATGTGTACCTTTGTGCACGTATGTGTGAACAATGTCTTAATATGCATGCAGATATAAATGGATTTTGAATCTTCCTTTCATCACCATAATGAGTAAAACAGAAACAGGCAAACCTCAAAAAATATTCCCTACTGTCATATTTCAATCAAAATACAGCCATCCACCCCCTTTCTTTTCCAAGTATACCTTTAAGCAGGCAAGCTGCACAGAGCTGTTTTATAGGTCAAGGTTATTTTTAGCTTTAACTTACTCCTTTTGCTTTTTTATCCAAACAAGATTAATAATGGTAAATGTCAGGGGAATTTGGAAAAGTCCAGAAGTGATAAATCAAGCAGTTTTCCATTCTCATAAAACTGGTAGGAAAAATGTGGAATCCCACCACTGAGGTGTATAGGAGAAAAGGAAAGAAACAGAAAGAAAGAAAGAAAAGAAAGAAAGAAAGAAAGAAAGAAAGAAAGAAAGAAAGAAAGAAAGAAAGAAAGAAAGAAAGAGGAAGGAAGGAAGGAGAGGGAGGGAAGCAATGCACATTTTTCTTATCCAAGGAATGAAACACTAGAAATAGGAAGCTCTATATACTGGGTCACTTTATTTGGTCGATTTAGTCTAGCATAGTTTAATACTGGCCTAGTTCACACATCTCATAAACCCAAGGTATTGAATTACAGTTACTAGATCTAGTAACCTGGCTCATTCATCATCTTAAACTTCAAATATTTTCTCATGTGAAAAGTATAATTCTTTTTTGATGCCAGCATTTCAGGATGTGGAGTAGGGTTTTCTCTAGCCTTAACAGAAGATGCCAGGCAGGAGATATCTGGTTGATGAATTCTTTACCTTCAGGTGTAACATCTCAGTTCCTCTTACTCTATTCTGTTTACAAAAATTTATTCAGCTTTGAGAAGTTCCTACTAGGAAAATTTATTCCGCTTGCAGATTCATCAGAATCTGTTTTTCTTTCATTAAACACAACAAGTCTTTTCAAATTGGTATGTGTTTTAGACGTAACAGGGTAGAAAATAGTAATAAGCTTTTGCCACCTGCCATGGCTTTACTCAGTGAATTGGATTAGAAAATATTTTTGAATGGTATATTTCTCTTTGCTTTTAGACCTTCTTTTATGAGAAATTAGACAAAGCCATAATAAAATAATTGGTACACTGCATATAACCATTAAATGCAAATGTATAAATATTGCATGAACCAAACATTACTCTGGTCAATTGCCATAATTTCCAGAGTTCAGTGAATGATCATCTTTCCTCATTAGTAATAGCCCAGCAAAGTCCCTGTTTCACACTTGCTGCTTTTGTTCCCCAGCTTTATTCCACAGGCAATTTACAGAATAGTTAGGCAAAGCAACTTCTACACCTTATTGCCCAACAAGATAAAAGTCTGTCAGATGAAAATGCTGGTTCTGTGTAGAGTTATACGCACCAGCCTGCCTGCTGACTCATATGGAAGCTCGGTGCATCAGAGCTCATAAATGCACAGGTGCTTCCATCCAGCAAGGTGTAAATGACTGAATGTATTATTAGCGCTTAGGAAAATGCAGGGTAGGGAGCATATTTTTGGAAATTGGAATTTGCACTCCTCGGGATGTGTGGACTTACCCTGCTCTGCTTGCGCCAAGAGGATTTAAAATATGTGAAACATCAGTGGAATTTCACATTTGCAGCTTAACACATTTTCTAACAATCTGTGAAGATTGCTAGTAAAATAGAAGTTCTGTCTCCATCCTGAAATGATGTGGCCAGCTTGTTCAGATTGTGAGAGCATGTTAAACTTTGTAACAGCTAATTCTCTTGAATTTGTAACTGTGAAAGGTTATTTATTTAATATTCATCTAGCACTGTGCCACATGGCTTTTATCACTAAATGATGGCTAATATTGGTTTGTGTCAGTCCATCATCAGCAGAGAGATTTATGGGAACCAATCCATCTACTTATTCCCTGCTGTTTCTTGCATGCCCCAAAGAACTCACGTGTGCATATCTGGGCAGGAACATTTGCAATATGAGGAAAAAAGACACTATATGGCCATACCTGTCTGATTTCAATGATGAATGTGTACTTGTACTATTGTTCCTCTTTGAACATGATTTGAATACATGCACATCCCATGGCAGTGTATTTCACCTGCTTGACAGGTCTCAATTTAATGCAAAATGAAAGAAGTTGAAGCCTGTTGAGATGTTCAGTCACTCCAGGTCATAGTTGTCCCAGAGTTGCTTTTTTTTAGGAGGCAAACTGGACTTTTCAGTTGCCTCCCCCAAAATAGCACCTTTGGGAAATATGTTGAAGTGTTCATTTGAACTAGATTTAAGAACAAACAACGAATAATACTTTCACAGTGATTCTTGTTGACAGCAGTGATTATACTTTTGATGGCTTGAAGTCTATCTTTGTGGAGCATTTTGGTATACTTCAACATCCATGGTAGCTAATCTTCCTAAACTAGCATCTTAGGTACCATAGATATTGAAACACTATACACCAACATCCTCTATAAATATGGACTTCAAACCATCAAGAACTTCATCAGTGATGTCAATATTGCATATTTTGCCATCACAGCATGTAATTTTGTAGTCACCCATAAAATACTTGATCTTTGCCAATAACATATATCAGCAAATCAGTGACATAGCTATAAACACACAATATGCAAACATATTCATGATTACTGACAACAATGTTTTTCTCAGTTTGTATCTCCTGAAGTCCTTTATCTGAGAATCATTGATGTTATTTTCATAATCTGGCCCCATGAAAAGTAATGTCTCATCAATATTTTTCATGACTTCAATAGCTTCGATCCTTCAATCTGCCTATAGAAGATGTCTGTTTCCTTGTTGTTGCAGTAAATATACACAATGGTCAGAGAACCACTACAGGACACCT
Organism: Notechis scutatus; assembly: GCF_049901735.1. NCBI lineage: Eukaryota > Metazoa > Chordata > Lepidosauria > Squamata > Elapidae > Notechis > Notechis scutatus. Next base: position 60,389,210 of record NC_142009.1, on the reverse strand, counting down.
ACAGAATGCCATGTATACCTATGTTCTTCCAGCTTTCTTCCAAAATAAAGGACCAAATCTATAAACTATAGTCAGATTCTTTGCTTAAATCACATTGACAGAGGTGGTCAACTGATGGAATTAAACCAGGCATTAAGGGACTTCCTTTACATGCTCTTCTCCTAATATAATATATGCCATCATCTTTCAGCAATGCCTCTCTGCATTCTAATTTGGACAAATAGACCAGAAATTGCAAAAAAGAATTAATGTACACAAGTTTGACAGCAGGATTCAAAACAAAGATAAATTTGTATCAGAGGGCTATAACCTCCCAAGGCATCCTGTCACAGATTTCAAAGTATCTATTTTGGAACAAATGAACTACACCAGCACAACAGAGCAAGAGATTGTGCAACTCATATATATTAACAGATTTCAGTGTATTTCAGAAGGTCTTAACAAACAAGTTGTTTAACACATTACAATTGCTGGTTGATAAGGTGCTTGTAATTGCTCTAGCACAGGGGTCGCCAACCTTTTGGACCTCAGGGACCACCAAACTCATAATTTTAGATCCCAGGGACCACTAACTGGTTCTGTGGGTGTGGCCTAATTTGTGGGTCTGGCTTGGTGGTCATGTGACTGGCTGGGCATGGCTTGTATGTAAATATTATAAATATTTATATAAATATTGATTTTTTTTATAAAAAAGAGCAACTTTTACCTAAGCTAGCCATTGGCTAGCTTAGTCTGTCACATAAAATTTGCTTACAAGCAAACTCACAAAATTAACTCACAACAAATCATGCATGTAAATATTGATTTTTTTATTTAAAAAAAGAGCAACTTTTACCCAAAACCAGGCAAAGCAGGCAGGCAGATTGAGTTGCTAACAGAATCACAGATTCATTCAGAGTTCTATCTATCTGTCATCATCTAGCTCAGTCTGTCACATAAAATTTGCTTGCAAGCAAACTCATAAAATTAACTCACAACACACCATGTATGTAAATATTGAATTTTTTTTATAAAAAAGAGCAACTTTTTACCCAAAATCAGGCAAAGCAGGCAGATTGAGTTGCTCACAGAATCATTCAGTGATCTGTCTATCTGCCATCGGCTAGCTCAGTCTCTCAAATTTGCTTGCCGTGAGTCTGCACTGAATTTGCTTGCAAGCAAACCTTCAGTCCTAAGGGAGTTTCGGCTGTATTTAAAAGCAGAGCCAAAGATCTAAAGACTAGCTAGAAAGCAAGAAATCCAACCATTTCCTGCTTCCTAGCTAATCTAAATCTCCCGGCATAGCAGAACAGATGATGGTCGGAAAAAGGAAAAATAGAAATTTAGCAGGCAAGTTTACCGGGTAAGGAGTGAGTTGGTGGGGAGGGTTCCCGCGAGCCATGTGGGCAACGCAGCCTTGTGTTTCTGTGCAGCCTGGATTAATTGCTTTGGGGGCGTGCTCTGGGGGTGAGATTTCTCTGCAGCCCACCAAAATTTTCTCGCGGCCCACCGGTTGGCGACCGCTGTGTTAGACAACTTTTGAAGTGTTGATTAGTTAAGACTTAGAAATAGGGATGGCATACAGCCAATAGAGGACCCTTTAGATAATTTTCAGAATGCCTATTAATCGACGCTTGTTTATCCCACCTTGAAAAACTGTATAAAAGCTTGTTGAATCCTTGGTTCTGGGTCCCAACATTTTGGTGGCTGGGGCCCCTTTTGCTGAAGTGCTTCAATAAAAGGAAACAAACCTGCACCTTGTGTCTGGTGTTCTTCATCGGCTTTGGCACCAAGCTTACACCTGAACTGAGGACAACAGGGTTTTTAATCAAATAATGCCTGCACCATTGCAAAACAGCTATCACAACATTCCATCTAAAGCTATCTATTACTACAACCCAAATAATACCAGTGTTGAATGATTCTTAATCTAGGATAGCTTGGGTATCTTATCTCAAGTTCCTGATCACAAAAATATACACACAACTGCCCAGATAGCTTTCCAACATTATTGATTTTTCTCTGCAATGTTTAATTATGCAAGGGAGAGAGTAAAGTGTGCTTTAAGATAGACATAGTAGACATAACACTTATGGGATCTATTATGGTTTTACTCTCTCAGCATAATTCACAGTTTCATTATCCTATTGTAGCATCTGTGCATTGGAAGCTGGCAGAGTATTACAGAGAAGACGAAGATCAACATTTCCTGAAAGTGATACCTTTCCCTAATGAGCAAGGTTTTTTTTTTTTTGTTTAAATATAGTAAAGCACTTAAATCTAAAACCTTTCTGTTTACTGTAATGAAGAATATATAACAGGTTCTATTCCTGTATGGAAGAACTGAAATGTTGAACTAACAACTCATGTCAATTTGATTTCCAAGAAACAAAGTATATGGAGATTCTCAGTCATCCAGGTCATGGTTGCCCCAAAGGTGCTGTTTCAAGAGGCAACTGAACTTTTTTTTTTTTTTTTTGAACATGTTTCATTTCTCATCCAAGCTGAGTTGATGAAGCTTCTTGGATGAGAAGTGAAACATCTTCAAAGAAAAAACAGCCCAGTTGCCTCTTGAAACAGCACCTTTGGGACAAGAAATAAATTAGAAAAATGGCAATTGAAATAGAATGCTGCAAAGAGCATTCTTGCATGTAGATAAAAACAATATAGGATTTTATTTTCCTTTTGTTTAATCATGTCCAATTATTGAAGTCTGCCTAGACCAGTTCCTGAAGTTGGCAAGGTTTTTCAGAAGTGGTTTGCCATTGCCTGCTTTCCTAGAGCTGAGAGAAAGTGGCTGGCTCAAAGTCACCCTGCCTGCTAAGACACTAGAATTCACAGTGTCTCAATTTCTAACCTGCTTCAACCACTGCAACAAACTGGCTCTTAACAGTTTAGTAGTGATGTTATGATCAGGGGGAAAAAAGCATTAACTATTTTTTAAAAAAAACAGACACTTGCAAAAATAACCAACAAAAAAATAAAATGCTAACTTTCTCTCTCAAGTATATTATCTTCTAAGGTGATCACTGCCTTGTGTATAAATACTACACATAGGCATAGAAAGAGTAGGTAAGAGATGGCCTGAAACCACAAATGTTTTGTTCTTTCACCTTTAATATCCAGCTTTTCCCCTTCCATGAACCATCAGTTAAATAATTGAAAATGCTCCAGGCTGTTTCCAAGCTTTCGCTAAAAATCTTTTTCACAATATTCAGAAACTGTTAAGGTACGGTTTTTCACTCAGTTAAAAACACAGTAAACAGATTGTGCACATATATATGTGTGGATGTGGTTATGGATTTAGATACTGATATATGATCTTTTCCAAACCTAAAACTCTGGGACTAGAAAGTTATATACAGCCTAAGAAAGGACTCCTATTTGGAGCTTTGAATAATATATTCTCTGTTTTCAATGTTATATAATTGAGGGCAGAAACATTCTTCTAGACAACTGTATTATTTCCTTTTCAAAAACAAGTATTTTTTGTCACAGATCACTACCTTTTACTAGGTTTTGCTCAACTTAAAATGTCTCCATGTTGCCTACTATAATAAACATTTTGCCAAGGTACACAAAGTTCACAACTACTTTCTCCAATTCTTAGTGCTTATGTATAACTTACAATTGTCAGCTTCATGTTCTCTCTCAAACACAAATATCTTGGTCTTCAATACAATTCTGTTCAAATATATACTCTTTATTGAAAAACATGATTTGTCTAATATTTACTGAATTTGATGTGGATTCTTGAAAAACCACAAGACATTATCTGCATTTAGATGTTACACTCACATTCATGGCTTCAACCAACACATTATAAATGTCATTTCAGGCATTCCTCATGTGTTTATCCTAGCAGCCTCCAAAATTAATAACAACAATAAAATAAATGTTTAACTGGTTAAATTTTATGAGATTGACAAAATTTGAACCATGGAATTGCCTGTGACAATCTATAGAGGAGAAATTTGAAGAAATTTGAAGAAACAAAATAGAAAGAATACTGTCGCTCTTGAGAAGACATCTGGGCATACTACAGATGGCCAAGAAAATAAGTCAATGAATCATCAAACAATTCACCTTTAATATTCCATGCAGCTTTTCCTGTTCCGTATGGCACCAGTTAAATAATTAAAAGTTGTCAGGGTTCTGGCAATTGCCCGGAATGCTGTAATCACTAGAGGCATAAATGACCAGGCTCAAATGTTCTTACCTCAGATGCATTATTCAAAGACCTAGCTCCTGAAAAAGCCTCTATTTGCAGTGATGGTATGCTATGGGTTCGGCCCCAGTTCCAGTGAACTGGTAGCAAAAATTGCTACTGGTTCGGCCAAACTTGTAGTAAAAAAAACCCTCCAACAATCAGCTGAGAGGAGGGAAAAAAGCCTCCAACAGTTAGCTGAGAGGAGAAAGAAAAATGCAGGATCGGTGTTCCACCCACCCCTGGGCTTTTCTCTTCCTTATCCTCTCAGCTGATTGGTGCTACTGGTGTGGCCTCAGCTGGTGTGTGGAAAGCTGTGTGCCCATGTGTTAGGTTCTCATGTGCGCACGATCACCGAACCAGTGGAACAAGTAGGATCCCACTGCTGCTCTATTGGTGGGAAAGGTAGAAGTAAAGAGGAGAAGATGACCAGCAGCAAGGTGGATGAGCGCAGTTACAGCAGTGATAGGAACCACTGCACCATTGGGAGACCTGAAAGATTAGGTTAAGGATAGACTATCATGAAGAAAATCTATCTATATGTCAGTAAGAGTTAGCAATGCCTTGATGTCACATAATCAATCTATTCTTTTGATATCTCACAAGATATTGACATTCTCACTGCAAGAGTTTTGCCACTTTTAATCCATTCTACCTTTTCTTACAAAAAGGTTGGATAATCAGGAACTTCCCAGGAGAACATCTTTATTTCTTTCTACTTTGAGAACTTGCAAAAGCACAGGTGTGCATTATAAGGCTTTGAAAATGTTTATTATAAGGCTTTGAAAATGTTTATGAAATCTGATGGCTAATGTGGCTTGTATCTAATGTATTGTGACAAAAAGAAAAGAAAATAACTCCCCAAATGCATTTGAACTCAAATGCTGGCTATGATGTTTGAATTTTTTCGTTCTTCAAGGAAATTGGGGAGATACTAGGAGTGGAAGAAAGGTGTATGTTTAAAGCAAATCAAAGAGGAAAGTAAACATGAAAAATCATTTGGCAGCCGCAACCTGAAATTATGTTTATGCGGTAACTGAAATGACACGAAGGGGCTGCATTTTACATGCTGAATAAATCAAGCTCTCATCTCCAGATAGCTCTTCTAAGTAAAAAGGGGAAAGAAGGTTTCTCTTCATTTGTCTGCTTTGCAGTCACATCTCTCTCTTTTGCTTCTGCAGTTCTTCATAACCAAACATCTTCCAGTTTTTCAATACTATATTGTTTATAGCACGGGTGAAATTTTATGAATGGAGGGGGAAGGCAAGGACAAAGATCAAAAGAAGGATGCCTCAGAAATTTATTCAGTACACATTTTAAACTGAGCCTTCTGATGCTTTAGCACAAATACATTGTACAGCCATCCTCAATTGATAACATTTTGCAGTGCAGTTCTTGACTCAGAAAGGAAGAAAGAGTAGAAGAGATGAGGGAGAAAGGAAGAAAGAAACAAATGTCCCCCAAGATGAATAAGTGAGTACATATAAGATATGTGCACTATAGCTTCTAATGTTTAGAAGGAATATATGGAAGTAATATATATTACATACTAATGTAGGTAACCGAGGCAAAGTAAATGGAAAAATAGCAATATCGCTTAGCAATGCACTTAGATTTATATACCGCTTTACAGTGTTTTACAGCCCTCTCTAAGTGGTTTACAGAGTCAGCATATTGCCCCCAACAATCTGGATCCTCATTTTGCCCATCTCGGAAGGATGGAAGTTTGAGTCAACTTTGATCCTGGTAGGATTTGAACTGCCAAATTGCAGACAGCTGGCAGTCAGCAGAAGTAGCCTGCAGTACTACACTCTAACCACTGCGCCATTGTAATAACTATCTAATGACAAAATATATTTTAAACAATATTCATGTTCATGGGCAAGTGTAAATATATTGTGTACATGTAGGCAAACATGGGATGGAATAGACTCATGAAAGAATTAAGGAGTACTGTGGTAAGTTAAAAGCAAACTGATTCATTCATCATTGCTACTAATTCAGTGTATGTATGTATGTATGTATTTATTTACTTGCTTACTTGCTTACTTGCTTACTTACTATTTATTTACTTATTTATCCAAGTTTATCTAGTTGCCCATCTCATAAAACAAGTGACTCTAGGCAGTATATAACAAAGTTATAAAACAATAGTTAACAAATAGCAACAGTTTGTGAGGGAGATGGGCTGTTTCTAAATTTGATAAATAAAATAATTATTACTAAACATTAAAAACTCTAAAATCCTTAACAGCGTATGAGTGCATAGTATAAATGAGTATGAGTGAGAGGTGCTCTAAAATGGCCCACCTGTGGCGCTTACCAAGAGTAGAAGGAATTATCTATCTTTATGGTCTAGGATGTGGGAAAGCAGAAGATGCATAAGATTTCCTCCAACACCACCATCCTCTATGGACAGATCTGTTGCACAAACCAATTCACACACCTGTACTGGATTGACATGCCAGGCTGACAGGCAATGCCCCTACCCTTTAATAATTCTGTCTCCTGAAGTTAAGAAGGCCTCTATCCTTCTAGTTATCCATAAACCCTTGAAGATCTGGCTTTTCCCTCAAGCACTGGGATCATATTGGATGACTGCACATTAGAAATTTGACATGGTGCCAGGCTTTTAATGTGCTTTAATGTGTTTGGTTTTATAATTTTGATGTGGTTTTGTATATTTTTACTTTTTGAATTGGGAGCCACCCAGAGTTAGTTAGAAGATAGTGGAATATATAAATATTTTAAATGAATGAATGAATGAATGAATAAATAAATAAATAAATAAATGCCTAATGGGAGATACAATAAATGTATTTGTTTTAAATGCCTGTATCCCACTTCCATCATTACAACCCTAAGTGTCTCACAGCAGTAGTATAAATACAGTATCAACACTATAATCATAAAAACAATAATAATCATTAGACATTAATGTACAAAAAACTCAACTGTAACAATCCATAATCCTAATTTGATATTAGGATTTCATCAGTATCACACCCCATAAATCACCAGAATCTCATCATCCATTTCAGGTACCTCCCACTGCTCTTTCCTCAGTCCCCAACTGTTCTTTGGAAAAGCTTGCTTGGAAGAAATAAGAGTTTGATCCATAGCCATAATATTCTCAGCAGTTTATTTCAAACTCAACTGGTGTCAGCATAAAAGTAGCTTTTTCACTGTGGGGAAAAGAAAATTATGTTGCTATGACGTGCATTCAAAGAATCAGGTTCTATGAAGTTAAAAGCTTCACTTTGCCAGAGGGAGACAAGAGATTGAGCTGGCATCAGTGGTTTTGGAAAAACAGAGTGGAGCAATAAATAGACTATTTATGGCAAGTGAAATCTTAAATTAAGCTCTCCTTAAATTCCAAGGAAAAAGGGGGCTAGTCAATGAATCTGTAGCTAGTAATCTTGATGCTACTAGACTCCTAGGTTGTCTGACAGCCAGTGACACTACAACAACTTATGAGGGCACAAGGAATATTATATTTGAACCCATTTATTTGGGACTTGTCAAGTAGACCAATGTCAAACTTGTTTCATTATACTTGTGACAATGCATCAAACAGTTGAGAATGGTAATATATCAAAAGGGATTACTTTGACATCATACTCACTGGCCTTGCATATTTCATCTTCTCTCCTATATATACCATCTCCATGAAACCTAGGGAAGATTTCATGGAGTTCTAGAGTGAGGTGTCAAAATAATTATAAGTTGATTCCCTGTTCTGTTGATCCTTTCTGTCCACTTCCAAAGAAGCAAGAGGTATTCTTCAATACTGAGTTCAGCATTGAGCTTCTTGAGGGGGAACAGGCTGTATTTTAATCCAGACAATAAGGATGTGCTATTGGTAAATAAGAAACTGGATTTAGAGCTGGAAGTTCAGCTTCTTTGAGGCAGGATTGCACTTCTCTTAAAATAACAGTGTCATAGTTTGGAAGTACCCTTTGAAATTGCCACCTGATTCACAAGAGGCAGATATGGCAAACAGCATTTTTGCATAATTACATCTGATATGTCATCTGAAATTCTTCTTAAGCAGTCAAATTTGGTGGTGCCTATCCAAAGGAAAATATATAATTAATTAAAGATACAATAAACTGTTGCAATGGACTGTACATGGAGCTACACTTGAAAAGTGGGGAGAAATAACAATTGATGCAAAATCCAGCAATATGTAAGATATCTTCACTGAATTGCCTTGCCTATCACTTAATGAGCAACTTTAATGCATTGCTATTTCTTTTTAAAGTCTGGTGTCTTCAATCTGACTAATTAAGTGACTGCATCTTCATTACAAAGCTATCTGGCTGTTAAGAATTGCAAATAAGCCCCATTGGAAAATGTTTGAGCTGAAAACTTGTCTTTTCTGAGGTACAGGAGAGGAGAGGGCATCTGAAGTGAATAAGTTGCTAAGGGTGTTTTTTTGGTGGGTGGCGGTTGTGTGTGCGTGTGTGCTTTTGAGTTATTTTTAACTCCTGCAAACTTGTTGGACTAATCCCTGAAGTTTTCTTAGTAAACCAAGTACATCTTCCAGATTAGGGTGCCAAAGGCTATACAACTGAGGAGATTGTGGTTGTTATAAGAAGCAGTGCAGTTTGTCTTACCGGGAATCTTACAAATCTATAAATAAGTCAATTTCCCCGAAAACTCTTTTTCACCCCTAAAGTGAAGAAGGGATGTTATCTATCCCTGCAAATTACTAAAATAAAAGTTTTGGGCCAATTCTGATGAAAACTTCAAGATTGTTCCCCAGTGTTAATATTAGTACAACCTAATTTGGACGCACATGATGTTTATTAACATTAAGCTGAATTGAATCTCTGTTATTTAGAACATTCTGTCATTTTTCTGTCTTTTCACAAAAATTGCACAAAAGCTCAGGGAGAAAGGAAAACACAAAGTTAGTTTAACCCTCACCTGTAAGGTGAGTTATATTTTCCTTTTTGTGCTTCATGTAGTTCTCTTGGATTCAAACCGATCCATGGCATCCTGGATCCAAATGAGGACTTGGTATAAATGTCAAGTAAACTTTCAGCACCATAGAAGGTCTCACCAAGTTCATCTCAACATTTGACTTTTTTTTTTTTACATTCAGCAGCCCTCTTTGGTGCCTATGACTTGCAAAAGATCACAGGAGTATATGTGCTGAAATTGTACAAGAAGTCCAGAGAAGCCTGAAGCCACTTTAGTAGATGTGGGGGGGAGATGTGTAGCATAAAAAGAAAATGTGCTATTGGCCAGCTAGAATTCTGCAATATCTTCTAACCCACTGTTACCTCTCCTTTGTGTTCTTAAAATCTGGCAGAAGGACAAGAATTCTAATAAGCCGTTCATGGTCCTCCATGTGGGGTGGGTGTTCAGTTCAGATAAGCAGCAGAAAAAGTCAGATGATTATCAGAAGCTAATCCCACACTCTTGGCTGCAAAAATCCCCAGGGTGAGTTTCTTGGTGTGATTCTAAAATGCTTCCTATTCAAGGTGCCTGCTGAAATTTCCTGTGAATGCATATGTCTTTGAGCTGTCTGTTGAGTCTTTTATAGATAGTGATTATCAGGCTATCCAGATGTTCTAATATTTTTGTTAAAATCCTCTTTTATGCACTCTGAAAACAAAGCTTTGTTTTCATGATTCACCACCCAGCTTGCTCTGTTTGGTATACAGTATGCTTGTTTTGTGCATGTCTTTCTAAAATGTATAAAGCAGCAGTATTTTATGCTGTGAAATTTCTCAGGATGACATTGTAATAATTTATGAAGCAAGTTTTCAGTGCTTGGGGACTAACACTAGAACTATACTCTTTTTCAACAGTGAAGAGCAGCAAGTGAGTGGCTCACACAAGTTAGCATGGGATGGGATTTTCATCTCATTGTTTTGGGGATGGATAGGTATATCTTAGATGTACTAAATCAGTGGTGGGATTCAATTTTTTTTTTTTTACTACCGGTTCTCTGAGCATAGCTTGGTGGGCATGGCGTGGCTTGGTGTGCATGGCAGGGGAAGGATACTGTAAAATCTCCATTCCCACTCCACTCCTGGGGAAGGTTACTGCAAAATCCAATTCCCTCCCCACCCCACTAACCTGCTTTCCAGCTCTGTTCTCCTGTGCAGGGCAACAAAAGAAAACCCAATCGATCAGCTGGGACTTGGGAAGCAGAGAATAGATGAGGACAGGGCCAGTCAGAGCTGGTATTTGCTGGTTCTCAGAACTACTCAAAATTTCCACTACTGGTTCTCCAGGACTGGTCTGAATACCACCTCTATACTAAATCCTAGCTAAAACTTAAACACAATCAATTTTCTTTGACTTTCTTTGATTTGATACAAAAATTGTTGAGAAATTCTACACATATTTCAGTGCTTTGCCATCAGTTCTGGATAGAACAAACTTGGGTCTGCACAGGTTATTTGGTGGCCATGCTACATTTAAGGCAACAAGACAGAAAAACGATCAGACTATATTGGAAAACTGTGGCAGGAAGAAAAAAAACTGTGAAAAACTGGACTCAAAACCCCATCCAGGTCCCCTGGATGGATATAGGCTTCACTAAAGTCCTTTATTATTCTGCTATTCCACAGCAAATGGCCAATGAATCTCCATCCCAAACTTCCCTGGAGGCTGCCATCCAATGTCAGTGTAACACAGTCCCACAAAGCCAATAATCACCAGAGCTTATTCACAAGGGAGGGAGGAAGTCTGCAATCCAGAAACAAGATGCAAGTCCACAAGGCAAGGTCTGTAAATCATAAAGAAGGTTTGAGGTCCACAAGGCAAGGTCAAGAGTCCACAAGTAAGGTTCAGAGTCCACTGGAAGAAACACAATCCAGAACAGTGTTGAGGAAGTGCATGTTGAAGGCAAACAATTGTTCCTGATGAATGATAACACCCTTCCCCGACCTCTCATTAAATCATCTCAAGGCAGGTATTTATTGTGAGAAGAGGTGAGAAGGCTTCCTCACCAGCACTCTCTCAGATCTCCTTTGAAATATTTCCGTGCCCTTTGATTGAGTGGGGGAGGCAGGTGTTTCTCATCAGAATGAATCTGCTGCCTTCTCATCCTTGCTGCTTGTCTGTAGTTGTCCCCTTTGTTTGTGAGGGCAGGCAGTTTTTCAATCTGGTTGACCACCTCCCCCAATGCCAGAGAGGTCTGGGACAGCATCGTCCTCAGCCCCTGGACTCTCCAAGCATTCAAGGAGAGATATGCCATCCCTATTGGATGTTCCTGGTTCCAACTCCAACTCCTGCTCTGAACCGGGATCGATGGAGCATAACAACCATTTGATTTTCCTTTCAACTTCTATGCCAGTCTAGAATTATAATAAAAGTTTGATTTGATTCACCAGCTAAATAATATAAACAGCCCTTTAAGGGATGAAAAAAAATATTCAGTCAATCCCTAGAACAACACTGTAAAATAGAGCAGTCAGTAGAAGAAGGAACAAGTTTGCTTGTTGTGCCATACACCTCTTTCTCTGCAAAATAACTCAAGAGAAAACAGCTGCACATAACAGGGTGTGTTTTCTATGTATAAATGATAGTTGGTAGAGCTTAAAACTTATGGACAATAACAGTTTATGTGTGTCTTTATATTACTGTTTTTAATTTAATAGCAAGTTTCATTGCAAGGGCCACAAAGAAATCATCACCATATACACTGAGTTTATCACTCCTGGCAATAAATAATTCAGATTTCCTGCATGCATGGTTTTAAGTTATAAACAAAAAGTGTGGGGAAGCAATGACTTAATTATGGTATACGGGATTTCCTTACTGTTATTCTGACATGGTATTGTGAAGAACTCTGGATGTGAAATGGTTATGGATGCCAAGGGATGCACAGCTAAATCAGAAACTGGGTGGCTTTAAAAGCAACAACAAATACAGTAAGGTTTTTTTTTTACATTATAATATAAAATGCTTAGATTCTACAGAATAGATAAATCTAACTTGACATACATTCTGATGTGTGTGTTTTTTGTCATTTATAAAAGCGATACACTTAGCCAACCTTGACAAAACAATAATAATTCTCCATTTTTTTATTTTAGGCATGTACATTTTATCTGAGCATCAATTAAATCCTATCCCATAATTTTTCAAGTGAGAGATTATCCAGATATATCCATTAGTACGCAATTATTAACTTGGACTTTTGAATGTCTGGGTATTGCAAAAAGTTAGCACCGATCCCCAGAAGAATGAAATATTTTGGGAAACATTAAAAAGACATTTCCCTAAAGGAGAAATGGAGAAACATGCTCTTGGAGACAGAAAGCAGTCCCAAAGTCTTTTTTAATAGCCCCCAGCAGATATTTTGTGCCCATTAAAAAAGATTGGGCCAGCCTACTCAGAAACTGAGCAAGCAGAAACTGAGGCCAGTTTTTAGAAATGCAGATTTGGTAATCCATTCAGAAAGACTGAGTCAAGACAGAAACTCAGATAAACAATAAGCCAGAGGCTGACCAAATTAGCTCAAACAAACACCTAGGATTTGCATTTCCTCTTTTGCCTATAGAGCCAGCTATGACCCCCACATAACTCCTGCATGACTCCATAAGAATATAACAGCCAATAGAATACATGTTCTTGCACAGGAACAGGAAGCTCAAGTGCAAAGCCCAAACGAAGGTAGACCCCCACACACACACACTTTCAACTCCATTTTGTCAGCTGCAACAGAACCACAAACCTTGGTGGTTCTGTCTATCATTAAACCATCTTTCCAATCAGCCTTCATGTTTCCAGTGTCTTTCTCCTGCCTTGGAACTGAACCAGATTGATGTTTCTTCCCATAGCATGTATGTATTCCTTCAAGCCAGTCTTTTGGCAATTACAAGGATAAGTCCATACTGTTTCTTTACAACGTTTTTCAAAAGTGATTTGTCACTTTTGGACAATGACTGGCCCAAATCCACACAGCTGGTTTCATGCCTCAAGGCAGGGTTAGCACAATCGCACCATTTCTAGTCCAGATATAACTACTATATCAAATTGGCTTTCAACTTGAATGTTAAAGGCAGCCACACATTTTTGCTTCATATTTTCTTTCCATTATATCTGTATGAAAAACAACTAAAATGGCAAGAATTCATTTTTTTGTTTATTACTATCTTCATCCAAAATGTTAGGGATTTTACCACATTTCCACCAAAGATGGAAGAAGGTTTATTTTTATGACAGTCCTTACAGAAACTCATAAAGTAATGTTGGATGATATATAGATCCAATGAACGAGAGACGTATTTTCTGCAGGGTTCCCCTACCTGAGTATTTTACCATTTTTATAATTGATAAAGTTAACAGTTAACAGATGTTGACAGATTAATAGAGTAGGAAGGGATATTATAGGTCAACTAGTCCACACATACACACACACACAAGTAGGAGACCCTGCATTTCTGACAAATGGCAGTGGAATCTCTTCTTGAAAGCCTCCAAGTCTGTAAAAGGAGTGTGGGGAAAAAATACAAAAATGAATTGAAAACAAAAATACTACTCTATGCTACCATTCTATTCCACATAAGTCTAGGATGAAATTGCATTTGGAATACAAGGTACTATTATGGTTCACGCACCTCAAAAATATATTTTAGAGATGTAAAAAAGAAAGAAAAAGCCAACCAAAATTATTAGGGAGGAGGGCAAAATCAACAATTTCTGAGCTTTTCTGCTTGGAAAATGAGAAGCCATTTTTTAATCTCTTTCAAAATGTGCTAACTTGGAGTGATCCATTAAAACAAATTATACTGAGATGCAGGATTTATAACAAGAAGTAAAACTTTGCATACACAGAATCCAGAATTTATTGCTAGCAGAAGGACTGAAGTGTGGAAGGATGAATGGTTCTGAAACTATCAAAGTCACAGGTTCCCCCCCCACCAATAGTTGAACATTCGGCTGCCCATTTACACAGGTAGGCTCTTGCAGAGAAAAGGGGAAGGGAGAGAGAGAGAGAGTTTAAAAACTCCTTAGAAGCACCTGCAGGCTGGCATGTAAGATTCAAAGGAAAGAAATATAAAAGAAGCCGCAGCAGGTAGACAGAGAAACAGGTCTTCTGCGTTTGGCAGGAGATGCTGCTGGAATGAGAGACATCTGGATAAGATATGAGACAGAGGAGGTGATGGCTGCAATAGTGAGGAGCAGAAGAATCACAGTCAGGGGGAAAAATAGGAACCCAAAGAAAAAACATGTAGAAAAGAACCAGAAGAAAGAAGATCCAGCCCTGGACTTTAAAAGGTATTAGAGCAAACTTCACATGGTCCAAGTGCTGGATAAGTGGCCAAGAGAATATATATTTTTTGAAACAAATTTTATTAATTTTAAAGACAAACAAACCATCATTAACCATTGAATACATAAAACCTATTTCCATTATAAATTTTACAAGTTGAATAAAACATTATTTTATACAACATGATTCTATTTTACACCATTTCCATATGAACATATAAATATCTCTTAGCAAATTTCTCATTATTTCTCTTTACTCTTATTCAATTTCATTATTATTATTTTTTCCTATATTTATCCAATTTATAGTTATCATCTTCATTTCTCTTTGACTTGGTTACCGTTATTCTCATCCAACATTCCTCCAAGGTTTTATTAATTCTCACACAGACATAAACACACAGAACACAAAAACATAAAACTTCTTTTAAGAAAGTAACTTGGCCCCAGATTACCTCTCTCTATATGGACTTCAATTAAATTCATGCTCATCTTATATACCATTACCTATTTTATTTACCATTCTATATCTTCTATATAGCTTCTCCCCGCTTTTCACTCTTCTTAATTCTATTTTATTTAATTCATTTTAATTTAAGTCATGAGGTCCAAACGTTGGCGACCCCTGCAATAGATGACTGGACTATCAGCATCTCCTAATTTTGATAGCTGTTTGCTCTTTGCTGAATTAGAGACAATTTATCTTAAATACCAACTTTACAGAGCAACTGTGGAAGAAAGCTGCTAATCTGATGTCCAGCTGCTTAGTTTCTGAATGCATTTGATCTTTGCTGCTTGACACAGAATTTAGACTGGATGGGTTTCATTCTGGTTTATGGATGTGTTACCATCCATAACTATTTAGTAAATAAAAACTGACAGCCTTGCTGGATCAGACTAATTTTAGTCTAGCATTTTGTTTCTCATAGTGACCATTCAGATGTTCCTGCTGTTTGTAGAATGAAGCACACCTCTCTGACACTGATATTTTCCTGCAACTAATATTAAGAGGCATGCTGTCTCCAATTCAGGAATATAATTGAGTGCTCAAGATCAATGGTACCCAATAAAATTCTCCAGGAATTTAACCAATCTCCTTTTAAAGCCATCCTAATTAGGGGTTATCAGCATATTGTGGGAAATGAATTTTCCAAATAAATAAATTCATAGGCTAATATGCTTCTTCCATCTACACTATATAATTGTTGATGTTTCCATTCTTTTCCTGTACTTAGAGAACAGGGTTCCTGATCCTGATGGAGAAGCCATGGTGAGAAGCCAACCTCAGTCTATACTTTTTTTCTTTTCACAATTCTGTGAAAAGGGGTGGAGTCAGGAAGACTGAATGAAGCTTGAGTGTTTACTAGCCAGATGCCCTTTCTGTTACCTTGGCAGAGTTTGCAGCAGACAATTACTCATTGCGCCCAGAGAGAAATACTTACACTACCTAGGATCAAACTAACAGCCTTCTGATTGTGAGACGAGAGTGCCACCTCTAGGCCACTGCCCATCCTCAGCCAATACTACCCAGATCAATCTATATGTCCTGTTGTGATCCAGATTCCTCAGCTTCATCAAGGCCATAAAGATTTTAATTATCAGCAAGTTGGAAGATGTACTATGAACTTTTCTTAGGGGTTTGAATACCAGAATCCAATTTGAATTATGGCTTTGGGCAAAACCTCAACTGTTCTTAACCAAAACTGTATGTTCTATTTCTTTGTGATCTTCATGGCATCTGTTCTCAAAAACAAAAGAGAAGAATCTCTTCTGGGAACTAAAGAAATTTGCATTTAGGCGTTTCATTCGCTTTCAATGAATTCTTTAAATAAACTGTCTCCTTTGTTTAAAGGATGCTGGCGTTAAATTCTGAAACATCTGCAAAGAGATAAAATTTTGTATTTAAGATTGGATGCATCAGAAAAGTTAATACAAGTCTGAAAGGTTGGGTATCAGCTGTTTTTTGATCTTACCTATTTCTGAACATCAGTCTACAATTCTTAAAGATAATGAAAAACTGAAAGGAGGGGAAAAAAGCTTCATCGCTGTTTTTCTTAGGCCTTTGCTATTCTAGAATTTAAACATAGTGCAAATACTATGAGTAGAGCTCCCCAAAGATGCCTTCAGCTTCTCAACCCATCTTGGAGGCTGAACCACAGAAGTTGTTCAGAGATTTGCTAGATTTATCTGTGAGAAGACAAGGGGCTGTCACAAATAAAAGAGAATCAACCTATTCTCTAAAGCACCTGAAGGCATCCCAGCAATGAATGGGAACTAATCAAGGAGACAAGCAACCTAGAACTAAGGAGAAATTTGCTAACAGTGAGAGTAATTAACCACTGGAATGGCTTGCCTCCAGAAGTTGTGGATGCTTCAAAACTGGAGGTTGTTAAGACGAGATTGGACAGACATTGGTCTAGAATGAAATAGGAATATTGGACTAGAAGATCTCCAAGGTCTGTTCCAACTTCCAATTGTGTTATTCTGTTAAGAAATTTCTTCTGTTAAGAAATGTGTATATCTGTATCATGTCAAATTTTCATACATTTTGGAATGACTCTATCAAAGACAGTAGGAGCACACTGTGTCACCATTCCAGAAAGCCCTCAGCCTTATTTATTTATTTTATTTTATTTATTTATTTGATTTGCCAATTGTTTACAAGATAATAAGTATAAGTGTATACATAGTTGTGAATACATGAAATGGGTATATATAAGAAAAATAAAAGAAGAATAAGAGAAACAATAGGACAGGGATGGTAGGCACGTTGGTGCACTTATGCACGCCCCCTACAGACCTCTTAGGAAAGGGGTGAGGTCAATAGTAGACAGTCTAAGGTTAAAGTTTTTGGGGTTTGGGGAAGAAACTACAGAGTCGGGTAGAGTATTCCAGACATTGACCACTCTATTGCTGAAGTCGTATTTCCTGCAATCAAGTTTGGTGCGGTTAACTTTGAGTTTGTATCTATTGTGTGCTCTTGTGTTGTTATGGTTGAAGCTGAAGTATTCATTGACAGGTAGGACATTGCAATGTATGATTTTATATACCATGCTTAAATCAGACCGAAGACGGCGTAATTCAAGGTTTTCTAGTTCTAGAATTTCAAGTCTGGTGGCATAAGGTATTCTACAACGAGTAGAGGAGTGGAGAACTCTTCTTGTGAAATATTTCTGGACTTTCTCAATTGTGCTAATATCAGATACGTAATGTGGGTTCCAGACTGATGAACTGTATTCGAGTATTGGTCTAGCAAATGTTTTGTATGCTCTGGTTAGTAGTGTGATATTACCAGAGAAAAAGCTACGTAGGATTAGGTTAACAACTCTTAATGCCTTTTGGCTATGTAGTTGCAGTGGGCTCTAGCACTTAGATCATTAGAGGTGAGTATTCCAAGGTCCTTTACAGAGCTTGGGTCATCAACAAGATCTTGACTATTCAGCTTGTATTTTATTTTCTGATTTTTTTTTTGCCAATATGTAAGACAGAGCATTTATTTGTTGAGATTTGAAGTTGCCATTTGTTTGACCATTCTGATACATAGTCAAGATCTTTTTGTAGGGTAGCAGTATTGTCTGTGGTATTGAACAGCTTTACATCATCAGCGAAAAGAACGCAATTGCTCTTAATATGATCACTTATTGTTATTACTTTCTGCTTATAGCATGAAACTTTCATTATTATGTCCTTTATTGTCAGAGTACAACATGTGTACAATGAGATTGGCTGAGCCTCCCCATTGGTTCACTCTGGAAGCTTACTCACGTGCTTCCTCCCCACATCATTGAATGCATTCATGAAAACACACATGTACCGAAAGACATATATTGAATTAGATACCACTGCTCTCAATAACTACAATCCTGGACTGCAATTTAAATGGAGAACTCAATCACTGACTTCATTTAAATCAAGCACTTTAACTCAACTGAAGTAACTTCAGCATGGATGAGGACATAGCTTAACTTGGCTATTACTTTGAGATGGGAAACGTTGTGTGTGGGCTGGTGAATGGGTAGGATGGCCCTGTGTATGAATGCATGTTTGCATGTGGATCTAAGTGTCCATATATACATTCTATACCTTCACTACACAGTTGTCATTCATTTGTTCATGGAGTGCTATCTTGTCATTATCTAGGCTATATCCTGCAGAAGAGGTCTTCTGAGTATTTTATAGCAATTTAAAACTCAGCTTAGAAGTCTCCATGCTGCCCCTGATGTCACAATATCTCTCCACTGTCTTATAAGTAACTCTTCTTGGCATGCTGTCACCACTTTTTTTTTTAAAGTCTTTCCACATACAGCATTATCTGATCAGACTGAGCAGCTTGTTGGATTCAAAGACAGAAAGCTGCTTTGGAGTGCATAGGGGTGAGAACAGAGTATCTGACTTCAGCTCCTTTTACCAAGCATATTTTCTCCCTAGAACTGTGCAGTAGTTGCACAATCCTAGGGAAAACCAGAGCTGTGCTAAATAGTTGCAGACAGGTTCTACATCAGTAATCCTGTATATGCGGGAGCACAAATTTTTGCTTTTGAATCCACAGTACTGCACAGCTCTGTTATCCAAAACGTTCTTTCCAAACTGCAGTTTTATTTTTAAACTATATGTCCCAGAATGATCGCTCCCTTTAGCCATCACTCATTCAATAGATGTGGGTGGCTCCTTGTGACTGCAAAGCCATTTTTCAGTCTCAAGACTAAAGGAGAATTCTAGTCAATGGCCCTACTTCGAAATTATGCTGTTGGCATGAAATTCTGCTATTGAAAATAGATTTCCAAATGTCTTTTAAGGTCTTAAACACAAGCCAAAGGTGCCCTTCTGCTTCAGATAAAGGGTTTGTCTTTGTCAATCTACATTGTGGTATCCATCTTATTTGCTGCCTTTATTCAAGTGAAACTTGTTACATTTTTACTGAATTTAGTTTTATCAATTTCATTTTATTTAGTAGCTCCAGGTAGCATGCCATGGTAGAACACTCCTTTCTCTGTTTTCTCTATAACCCTTTGAGTTTCATTGGAAAGGGAGAGGAAGAGGGAGAGGAGGAGAGAGACAGAGAGAGTGATTTAGAGTCTCAGTAAATTTCCATGGCTAAAGATAGTTTTCAACCTGAATCTCTCTGCTTGGGTGAAAGTAACAGAAAGGACCTTCCTGATTCATCAATTTTATAGAAAAAGGATGTGGATGACTTCTGATTTCTCCGAGGGGAGAAGAATTCCACCTATCATATATGTGGAAGAATAAATCAAATCATTTTTTTCATAAATTTGAATTAAGTAGCCATTGTTTACTGGCTGCCTTGTTTACCCAATGTACAAAGGTACGATCTGCTGAAAAAGTAACTTTATGACCAGTCTACACACTTAAGATTGTCACAGCATCCCCACAGTTACATGATCAAGGTTTGGGTACTTTGCATCTGGTAGGTGTTTATGATTGTCATAGCATCCTGCAATCACATGATCATCATCTGTGTGCTTCATAGTCAGCTTCTGACTATGTCAATAGAATGCAAGTCACAATCATGCAATCATCTCATTTAATGTCCTCCAGTGGTTCGCTTAAAGAACATTGTTGAAGTGACATTGTAAGTTAGTTGCAGTCGGGTGATATCTCACTTAATAACATAATTGCACGGCGATGGAGTTGTTAGACCCAATTGTGGTTGTTAAGTGGGGACTACCTGTAAAATCATTAGGGGGAAAACCTCAGAGGTGTTTCTCACTTATAGAAATAATAAAGTTTGTGATACAAATAACATAATTTCTTCCTCCAATGTGGCACTGGAGTCATGTAATGTAAGGCAACTGAAAGTAAGAGAAAGTCTAGATAGCAAACAATCAGATATAAATACAATGGAAGACAACTCACAATTCATGCACAAGGAAGTGTCATACTTGTTTCTTACTCTTGGCAAGATATTGACTCCCTATTCCTATGCATTCCAACAGTCCCTTATCTCCCCCCCACCCCCCCTGTAATCATCTTTATCAAAAGTTTTCTTTTCTAAACAAAAACAGCCAGAATTCAAATACCAGAGATAAAATGCCATTCTGCATTTAAGGAACATTTGTCTGAATGGCACTGGTTTACATAAATCAACCTAAGTGCAGTATTTGTTCTTCTGGCAGAAAGCAGATATTTTAAAAGAATGAAATGGCCAATAACTATACTGTGAGTAGGCAATTAATGTGACACTACATCTGTAATACACAGCCCTTGTCCAGAATATATCTGGTCTTTTCCCTAGAAAAAAAGTAGAACAAAGTTGTATTTATGTTAAAATTCTCACATGTAAAGTGTATGAAACAAGTGAATATACTATTGAAATGAAATTCCTTGAGTTAGCTTTTATGCTTCTACTAAGCCATCAAATATGCTTGTTTCTAAGAGATTAGAAGCAGTAGACATTCCCTAGTGATTGTTACGATGCATCTTTTATATGTTAGCATAAGACAAGACTTATGAAACCACACTTTTACCTTCTGATATCTCAGTCCTCAATACGAGCTCCTTTTGTTGATTTTATGGGTTGCCCGCATGATATTTCCATCTCCCACTATGATTTAACTTTGACATGATGTATACCAGTGGTCGCCAACCAGTGGGCCGGGGACCACTGGTGGTCCATGAGAAAATTTTGGTGGACTGCAGAGAAATGTCACCCCCAAAGCAAAGCTACACCCAAAGCAAAGCTACGCTGCCCACATGGCCCATGGGAACACAAGGCTCGCGTCACTTGCATTGCGAACAACACAAGGTAGTGAGGGGAGAGGGGAAAAGGCAGAGGAGGGACTTGTCCCACGTGCCCCACATGCCTCGCCTGGCCACTGGGCTGCTTCTTTCCACTTCTTTCTTCTGCTTTTGGCTGCATGCAAGGAAAGCAGCAAAAGTTTCTTTCTCTCCCCCAAACTCCACCAGAAATGAGTCTTTGGGACCCTACAATGCATCCTGCTCCAAGAGGCTGCGCCGGTGCAACAAGTCTCGCAGGGTTTGGGGGAGAGAAAGAAAGACTGCTGCTTCTGCTGCTTTCCTTGCATGAAGTCAAAAGTCTCTCTTTCTCTCTCTCCCTCCCCCTGAGAATGGAGCTGGAGCTGGTATCTTGTGATCCCAAATAAAGAATGATCAAACTGTAGGAAAACGGGGTGGGGAATTTTCCTGCAGACTTTTTGGGGGATTTTCCCAGGGTCTCTAGTCCGGTGGGATTTAAAATTATGAGTTTGGTGGTCCCTGAGATCCAAAAGGTTGGCGACCCCTGATGTACACATTAGCTGAATCAACACATGTCT
Source organism: Notechis scutatus (assembly GCF_049901735.1). Lineage (NCBI taxonomy): Eukaryota > Metazoa > Chordata > Lepidosauria > Squamata > Elapidae > Notechis > Notechis scutatus. The sequence goes on along the minus strand of NC_142009.1, from coordinate 60,367,490 downwards.
TAAGGTCTGTACATTCAAGCCCCTCCATGCATATTTTCAAACTTCAGTGTGAGAACACAGCTGTGGTTCCCAACCTCCTTAAACCCATTTGGACAACATGCTCAAGCAGCATCCTAGAAAGGATTCATATAAACAAGCTCCCTATCCAATCAGAAGTTCTGTATGATTACTACATATTTATGTGAAGGGCCAAAGCACCAATGTTCTTGTCAGGTCCCAAACCAAAAATGAGATGTGACAGTTAACCCAAGCTGATCTCTTTATTGTTTCAGACCTACAGACACAATCTTGCCAGACTAAGGACTCTATTATTTGCATCTGCAATACACTTTGTGAATTATTAAGGAGAGGCTGTCTTGGCCATCTTTCACACATAACATCTGGAATAAATTAACTCTTATTCCTCTGAAAAGAACTCCCTCCATCATGGTGATCCACTTCCTCACTATATGTCTTAAGGTTATTGAGGTTTCCTAACCACAACAACCTTAAGACATGTGGACTTCAACACCTAGTATTAGTCTGGCTGGGGATTCTGGAAGTTGATCTATCATCTTAAAGTTGTTGAGGCTGAGAAACATTGCAGTACTCAAAAACATCCCTGGTATGCCAGTTGATGGCAGCAAAGGCATATAATAAATATCAACTCTTTATTGAAATTAAGATGTTTCAATTTATTCTATCTATCTATCTATCTATCTATCTATCTATCTATCTATCTATCTATCATCTATCATCTATCTATCTATCCCTAACAAAGCAACTCAAGGTGGGTTCTATTATAGAATTAAAATATATAGTAAAAATAACAACTAAAATAGCAAAACAGTGCAGTTAGTGTAGGCTTCCCTTTCAAAAGTTGTGTTCAATGGACTAGTGATGACAGTGAGGCATGTGATATTGAGCATAGGACACACAATGCTTTTCTTCATCCATGCTTTGGTTGGATGTATATTTGGTACAACGAAGCTTGGATGTGGCCCATTTTCTTGGATTACCCTATGCAACAACTGGGCACACTATGGCATGATCCAGATTCATGGGCACACAATTAGTTTTATACCATCCCCCCCAAAAAAAATCAGATTGTGAAGAGTCTTGTGTGACCTCTTCAGCTGAGAGGTCACCTGCTTAACAGATGCTGAAGCTTGTTTGCCATACAGAGGTAGATATCTACACAGGTAATGAATTAATTGTTGTCAATAGCCATCTGAGGCCAGGTCTTGATGGTTGTTGAAATTGGAAGACAATTTCTAAATTCTAACAGAAACAACAGGATAATAAACAATCTAGCAAAAATGTATTTTGACTTGCAAAATGCTAGACAACTCGAAGATATGATTATTAATCAAAAAGCCATAAATTACTGTTGCTATTGGTCATTGACTGATGCTGTTGCAACTGATATTTATTGCTGCTTCTTGCTTCATCTCATTTCACAACTTACCTGCTTCCCATCCTTCCTACTTTGTTGCCATATCTTGATCAATAATTTGGCAGAAGTAGAATCTAGCACTAGCATACAAAGGGTGTTTTACTTGTCTAGCCTGGGTGCTTACTTCAGCTGCTCTAATATCTCCCAGAACATTTTAAGGCTGAGAATGAGACTATGTGAATGACTCATAGTTCTTGTTTCCAAACATCTTTGTTAAATCTGCAGCAAATATAAGCATCTTTCTCCATAAGAGGCTATGACCCTACATAAATATAACATTTGAGCAAGAAGTGCTTCTTTGGGCAGGAAAACCTCCATTCCTATTATAGGGAAATTCTCATTTCCATAAAGAGATTAGGAAGCATGAGGAGAGAGCTACTCCTCAGGACTGTGAAGAAGAGATGAAATGCTTCTAATAAAGAGATGAAATGTTTCTCCCTGTCTGGGGCCATTAATTATCATATCCCCAATCAGTGTCACTTGCATTACAATTTCTTGCACATTAGATGCAAAATTGCACGTAATGTTTTAGGTACAGTACACTGGCATTTACTGTACAAAATAAGATGTTAGATAGTGGATATATACAGTAGAACAGAGGTCTCCAAAGTTGGTAATTTTAAGACTTGTGGACTTCAACTCCCAGAATTCTCCAGCCAGCATAGCTTTGGAGACCTCTGCAGTAGAGCATAGCAAACATTCCAGGCCAATGAGCATCCATTCTCCATGGATGTCACAATGGAAGTTCTTCAATACCTATTCACCAGAAGGCAAACTGGTGAGCTTATTTTCTAACACCTGCTAAAATGTTCTTTATCATCACAGCTTATTTTGTTTTTTCTGGGCAGAAAATATTTCGTATTGTTTAGGAATACCTTTCAGGAAAAAAAATGGAAATTAATATGGTGGGTGACAATACGCCAGCTTTTCTTAATTTTTTTTAAAAATGTATTTATAAATAAAATATAATCACATAGGAATATAGGCTGGTAGGTATCATGGAGGATGTCTGCGGGCACATCAACTTCTGGTGCTGTCTTAGCATTCCAGTATCATAGAACTGGGATGAATATAGCAATAGCACTTAGACTTATATACTTCTCTATAGTGCTTTACAGACCTCTCTAAGTGGTTTACAGAGTCAGCATATTGCCCCCAGCAATTTGGGTCCTCATTTTATCAACCTCAGAAGGATGGAAGGCTGAGTCAACCTTGATCCGATCAGGATCAAACTGCTGGCAGTCAGACAAACCAACATAGATGTCAGCTTTGGAAGCCATATTGAGATTCGATGCTCCCACGCTGCCACAAGCCTTAGAAAGTGGGAGGGGGGATTCAATTGAGTATCTCTAAGTAGACAAAATAAAATTATTTTGGTAATTTAAGGTCATTGAGTATGGCAGAGAATGAAATAATAATCTTACTTTAGGACAGATCGTGATTGGGCCATGTGATGTGATGATGGCCAAGGGGGGATGGATTTCTAGTTTTGAATATTGCAAGGAAGCCCGAAACTTTCAGATTCGGGATTCCACAGATGTGCCAGATACTATCCAAATAAAGCAATCTTTGAGAGGTGTCTGTCTCAGAGTTGGAAAGGAGGCTTGGCTGGAACATTGACAATGGAATGGAATGGAATGGAATGGAATGGAATAGAATAGAATAGAATAGAATAGAATAGAATAGAATAGAATAGAATAGAATAGAATAGAATAGAATAGAATAGAATAGAAGAGTTGGAAGGGACCTTGGATGTCTTCTAGTCCGACCCCCTGCTCAAGCAGGAAACCCTATGCCATTTCAGACAAATGGTTGTCCAATCTCTTCTTAAAAATTTCCAGTGTTGGAGAATTCACAACTTCTTGAAGCAAGTTGTTCCACTGGTTAATTGTTCTGTCAGGAAATTTCTCCTTACTTCTCAGTTGCTTCTCTCCTTGTTTCCATCCATTGCTTCTTGTCCTGCCTCAGGTGCTTTGGAGAATTGACTCCTTTGTGGCAACCCCTGAGATATTGGAACACTACTAGCATATCCCTAGTTCTTCTTTTCATTAAACTAGACGTTCCCAATTCCAGGAACCATTCTTTATGTTTTAGCTTCCAGTCCCGTAATCATCTTTTTTTGCTTTTCTCTGAACTCTTCTATGCAGTCAGCAGAGTTACCCTGCAATACTGCATTCTAACCACTGTGCCACCATAGCTCATTGTATAGCATATTGCAGTATATGACAAGTTTCCAATTCAGTTTGTGATAAACATCACAAACTCTCTGCAGCATGCAATTAATCTCAACTTGTAGGGAGTGAGGAGAATGGGGGGGGGGGGAGGCTCCCATTTTTATGTCTAAAGAGAGCAAATTAATCCTAGTTTAGGGCTGAGCAAAGTTTTGAGTTGGATTGCATTGTTAGCTGGCTACACAGTACATGAAGCGGGCAATTATATACATTATATACATATGATTATATGCAATTATAATTTCCCCAGTCTAAGTGTGGTCCAAAAAGGCCGCACTTTCTGTCAAAATTGTAAGAACCTTTTCCAACAGTCAATGAATATAATATTTCTTTCATGTGCATACCCAGAACACTGCACAGAAAACATCAATAAAGTAAAACTAAGTAAAATAAAAGATTGATGCTAACAATAAATGTCATCATTTTGTAAAGAGACAAAGTAACAATTAACTGGAGAAATGATGCACTTTCTTTTTATTTGACAGAAATACCACATGCTGATTTGTTGGTTTCTTTCTCATGAAGTTCTGCAAAATCCAAAATAAATGCTGTAATATTTCATACTATGAACAAATATAAATATAAATATGGCCTTTGGAATGGAAAAGGAACCATCAGGGGGGTTGTTTCAAAAAAGAGTACTTAGTCCCAAGAAAGAGCATGAAAAAAAACATAACATAATCACAGTTTGATTGTGTTGGTATAAAATGGAATAGAGAAACACTGATAGGCTTTCAAAATTATATTATTCTATTCCTGCATAGTACAAAGCTTTCCTGGAATCGCTACTGTGTCCCTTTCTTAACCTTACCTATTCCCAGATGGCCAGCATCAAATAATATTGAGATTATACCCTCTTCTTGTTTAGTGACTGCAATCCATCCTTTCAGTTGGGAACAAAATGGTTACTAAGTGAATGCTTATCTCTCTCTCTCTCTCTCTCTGTGTGTGTGTGTGTGTGTGTGTGTGTGTGGTGGTATTCATCTGGTTCGCAACAGATCGGGCAAACCGGTAGCAAGAATTTGGTGTGGGTCGCTGAACCGGTAGTAAATTCTGTCTGGCCACGCCGCCCACCCGGTTGCCCTCCTGCCTGATGCTCGCTCATGGCACCCTCCTGCCTGACATTCGCCTAAGGTATTTCTTTCTTTTTTTCCCCCTCCCGATAATCATCTGTAGATAAGATCAGCTGTGCCAGGATTCCCCTTGCTGAGGCCCAGGAAGGCAAAAAACAGAGGAAGGACCTCAGCCCCACCTCCATTTTTTGCCTTCCAGAGCCCCAGAGGAGCCTTAGGGGAGCAAAAATGCCCTCCCCAGAGGCTCCTCTGAGGCTAGGAAGCTCCCAAAATGGAGCTTGGAGGAGTGCTGCATGCCCCTCCCATGCTCTGTTCCTTTTCTTTCTGAGCCCCAGAGGAGCCTTAGGGAAACATAATCGCCCCCCCCCCCGAGGCTCCTCTGTGGCTAAGAAGCTCCCAAAAATGGGTGGGGGCTTCAAAAAAAGCCACGCCCACCCAGTCACATGGCCACATCCGCCAAGCCACGCCCACAGAACCGGTGGTAAAAGTTTTTGAATACCACCACTGGTGTGTGTGTGTGTGTGTGTGTGTGAGAGAGAGAGAGAGAGAGACAGACAGACAGACAGACAGACAGACAGACAGACAGGCACAGGGTAGGGGTGTAGTGGGGGGTGAAGGTGAAGAGATAAGATCTTTGTTTTGTTTAATTATTTAAACAAGTTCTCTCTTCCGGAACTGTTATCCTCCCCAGGGCCACACTTCTCTAAAAAGTGCTACCTGCAAGTTAACAATCCCAGCAATGTGGCCTTAGTTAGTTAGTTTGTTTGTTTATCAATTTTATATGCCTGCCCATCTCTCACAAAGTGACTCTGGGAAGTATACAATAAAACTGGTAATTAAAACATTCTATAAACCCCATTAAAAGTAATGAACATAAATAAAACAAGATCATGAGAGGAAACATAATATGTGTAACGCAGCCAGCACTTAGGCTTCCTTTTACCAGTGGATCCCCAGGCATAGAGGAATTACAACTCTCTAGCCAGCTGTGCTGGTGTCTGACCTTGATTAGCTTTTGTTGTCAGGCACATGAAAATTGGTCATAAATTTGCAGGTTAGTCAGAAAGTTAACTTTTATTAACAACATAGATGTAAACTGTTGCTAAATGAAGTAGCTGCTAAATTATGAGTGGCTATAACAGATCAAATATCCTACAGGTATGTTTTTGCCCAAAAGGTAGATCAGAGATAGGTTAAATAAAAATAACCTTCTAAAAGATTATTGAATTCAAAGATTCATTTAAAACAGCAGGACTTTTTTCCTAGCCTGTACCTTCATATGTATTGGTGAAATCACATCCAAGTAAAATTCAGTCTGACTGCTCAGTTTTTTGTTTACAGCTAATAGGCATAATTAAGTTTTCAGAAATTTAGAACAGAACAGAATAATGGAATTGGAAGGCACCTTTTAGTCCAACCCCCTGCTCAAACAGGAAACATAATATCATTTCAGATAAATGTTTTTTTTTTTAATCTGTTCTTAAAAACCTCTAGTTTTGGAACACCCACTGTGTTTCTTCCCCAAACCCCAAAAACTTTAACCTTAGACTGTCTACTATTGACCTAAGAGGTCTGTAAGGGGCGTGCATAAGCGCACCAATGTGCCTACCGTCCCTGTCCTATTGTTTCTTTTATTTTTTTTTTATTTTTCTTACATGTATCCATGTATTCATAACTATGTTTTGTACTTATACCTATTATCTTGCAAGCAATTGACAAAAATAAATAAATAAAAAAATAAAAAAAATTTCTGGAGGCAAGACTTTCCACTGATTAATTGTTCTGTTTGGAAATTTATCCTTAGTCCTAGGTTGGTTCTCTCTCCTTGATTACTTTCCATCCATTGCTTCTTGTTCTGCCTTCTGGAGAATAGATTGACTCTTTCTTTCTTTACCATAATTCTTTCTAAAGAAATCTAAAAGAATTATCATCAACACTACATGAAATTTCTTGCTGAATGGAAAGAACTTGTCCAATCTGATGTCCTTTTGACAAGTTGGACTCTTTCAGATTTCTAAAGTCTGGCCTAGCGGTTAAAGCACCAAGATAGAAACCAGGAGTCAGTGAGTTCTAGATCCATTTTAGACAAGAAAGCCATCTGGGTGACACTAGGCTAGTCACTCTTTCTCTCCGTTCAAGGCAGGATTATAAAATGGGGACAGAAACTTGGACAAGTTTGTGTGATTCTGTTAATAGTCTCCAACTGTGTTTTTTAAAATTTGGCAACTTGTTTTGCATGGACTTCAAAGGAGCCATCAAGCTGGCTGGGGAATTCTGGGAGTTGAAATTCAAAGATCTTAAAATTGCCAAGTTTGAAAAACACTGCCCTACAATAATTAAAGTAGCATTCTTGGATCATTTCTTGATTGGTGTAGATCAAATAGCTAACTCTTCCCTCTTGTGATCCTTTTGCATTATCAAGGAATTACATATACAAAGGGTGCTTAATGACCACCATGTTGCTTACTGAGTAGGACTTTTTTATTTCATTTTGGCAACATCTTTTAAGAAGGGGGCTTACCCTTTTCATTTGGCTTGGGCCACATTTGGGTCTTTTCAGCATCTTCAGTTTTTACCTGGTAGGAGCAGAAGTAGCAGAAGATATGGTTATATGTATCATATGGTCACTGGAAACGGTTAGAACTCAATGCCAAGTGGTTTGAAGGGGTATAGTAGAGACAGTGGTGCAATTCAACTGGTGTAACAACCAGTTTGATTATCATGCACTTCTCGGAATATAAAGGTGACAGCATAAGAATTGTATTTTTAGACTTGTTAATGTAGCTTTACAATAAAATAGAGTTGGCTTCTCTGATCTTCCTATCTGATCAACCTTCTAAAGCTGACATAAAATAAAAGATGGGTAAAAAAAAAAACACTGAAAGCACCCCAAATCACATTTGGGTAACTGTTAAAATCATAGCAACAATTGTTTTGCATGTGATTTGACTGCATGCATGACTCCATTTATTTGGAGGGGGGAGTACGTAGGAAGAAGAACATGCACAAAAAAAGCACAAACTTATAACAGCAAGATATATGAAACTGGTAAATTGCTGGTGGGTTTTAGTGTACCAGTCTCAATATATATTGCTTTTTTTGCAAGTTAGACTTAGGAAGATTTTCCTTACAAAGGACAGCAGGACCCATATTAGGTGCAGTGGTGGTCTTTTACATCACTTAGACAGAATTAATTTGCAAGATACAAAAAAAGATCAGCAATAATATTGTACCAATTTAGCATTCAAAGGTCTGGGGCTAGACAGCCTGCGTGGGCTATGTGCAAGTATTAGCAACACCAAAGCATCTGTTTTTATTGGTATTTATTGCCTGAAAATATGCTTTCCAAGCTAGACTTCCGTTTTCAGCTGTGCTGTGTTTATTGGATGTGTTGGTGGCATCAGTGGAAATATATGACAGGATTGGAAGGACGTTGCTGAAAACAACCAGTTGATTTACATCAACTTAGCAGACTTCCCGCAATGGCAGAGTAATCCTAGATCTAGTGGGCAGTGACAATGGCAAATAGGGATTTGTTTTAAATCAAGAAATTTAAAAAGCTGTCAGTAGCACTTCACTGCATAAACCTCAAGGATTTATATTTTGAATTATTCCCAGACCCATTTTTCTACCCCAGTGGGTTGTAGTTACTAGCCTCAATTTTATCTTTCGAGTTCAGAAACAGTTTCCTCTCTTGGCTGATAAATCTCCTGAAGGAAAGCCAAACATCTTTCAGAGAAGGACCCAATATACTGTATATTAAAACTTCTGTTTGCTGATAACTTGCAAACATGAGCTATTATTGTTCAGCGCCCCCCCTCCTACTTGCTATTTTGAGAAGCAGAGCACTCCGTTGAACAAATGAATCAAAATATTCATTCTTCTCCATTGTGTTGCCACTGTATAGGTAAAAATCATATGAAGGTTGCTTTAGCTACTTTAGTCCAATACCCAACAATGTAGCAGAGATGTTAAGATTCCAGTATTGATCACATTCCTAGACCTTTCTGGGTGCCATATCATTATTGCTGATTATGATTTTCTCCTATTGTAGCTTTTAATGTGATTTTTTTTAAAAAAACCTTGCTTTCGTTTGCATAATGTATTCTTAACTAATTAGACACCCTCCCCAAGGAATGTTCAGAGGTCTCTTGTATAAAGATAACAGAGAAGACAGGAGTCCCACATTAACTTATTAGGCATTGGAGACTCCATCTTGGAGCAGCAGTTTCTGTTTTCCTTCAACACATATTAAGGCAGAAAGGGTAGAAAAGGTGGGCTTCTGTCTTGGACTAGACACATTCAGGACATACTGAAGCAGATTGGGCAAGCAAAATAGCTCATAAGGAATTAGCATATGAAATCTTGAGAGAGCACAGGTTGAAAATTAAATTTAAAAATGCATTTGATTTCCATGTGTGGACAGTGGCATTCTTGGGGGATTATGACTCTGGATTTTAAAAGTTCATTTTCTTGAAGAAATAAAACACCAGAATTCCCAAACAATCAATGACCAAAATCCTTTGTTTTTCAAGGAGTTGATGTTGCATCATCAGTTGCAAACATTCCCTAATGCATGCTCAATTCATTTTAATTGCACTTCATTCACCTTCTCCTCGCTAGCATTCCATGGTCACTGAGCATGTACAACTATTATTGATCCATTTGATGCATTTATCATTTTAATAGAACACCACAGTCTCAAAGGACTCTCAATGGTTCAGAAAGATAAAAATACATAAGTAAAACATCCACAGTCCACATAATGTTAAACAGAGAATACAAAATAATATGTGAAGCCAGCCAAGATGGTATTGTAATCAAAAAACTTTCTGGAAGAGCTGCTCCTGAAAAGTAGACTTAGTGAGAACCCATCTGATATCTACTTGAAGACCATTCCAAAGAATTAGAGCTACCATTTAGAAGTGGCACTTCTGAGCCATGGTCCTTCTTACCTATTTGAAATGAGGAACCACTGGCAGCTTATCTTCTTAGCTAGACCAAATTGGTCAGCAAAATTTATATTGTCCTTGTGTTCCTCCAGGGTTGACAATAATTCCATTTTGTATGTGGATTATATTGTTTTGGCTACAAATACAGCTTCTATCTTGATGACCTGCCACCTCTATGTTGCTTCATATTTCCATGTTTCTGAAACTAAAGCTGTGAGATATGTTAATGTGCTTTTATGTTGAGTTGATGTTAAACTGGATAATACTCACAAATGGGGTTATATATGCAATGTTCTCCTAGTCCATGTATTCTTCTCTGCTCCTCTCTGACTTCTGTGTAGCAATCTAAGTTTACCAAGCATCCATTAATGTCAATTGAGCTTTTTCTAAGAATGCATAATTTTAAAGAGCCTTTTAAAATAAGGGGTGCTAGGGGATGCGGAGAAATACTCTGTTTACTACAATTACATTTGGGTAACACAAATTTTCCCTACCCACAAGGGACATAAATTTTGTTAAGTTCGCCGTTGGAAAGAAGGCTCGGGAGTCAGTGACTTGGTTTCAGCTCTTTATTAGTCCCGAGATCGACTCGGGGTTCAGGAGATCGGCGGCGGCTTATATTGTCTGGCTGCGGCGGCCGCGGCCAATGGCACCGCTTTGAATCTCCCGCGATTAGTTTCCACCAATCACGGGGACTCGCGGCGGGCCAATCAGTGCGGCTCACTCGGCCAATCAGGTCGCCGTGCACCCTGGCCAATCAGGGCACGGTGTTTACAAGTATGCTAATGGATCGTACAGAACACCCCTCCCCTCTTGGTACGGTCCTACGTGACGTAGTCCCGTAAGTAGGCGGGGCTCCGTACTTGCCTACTTGACCTGCGCAGGTTAGTTGATGTCTGGCCTTCGGGCGGTTCGGGCAGGTTCTGTGCTGCTCTCTGCCTCGTAGATGGAACCACCTGGAAGGGTGAGCCGGGCCTTTCGTCGCAGCTTCCTCCCGGTCTACCCGGGCTGGTCGAGCTGCTGGTGTTGCTGCTCCTGCCCGGTCTTTCCGGGCTGGTTGAGCTGGCTTGGCTGTTTCTTCCTGGCGAGGCTTCGAGCTGGCTGTCTATTTCTGTTTCGGTTGGTGAGTATTCCTGGTTTCTTTCTGGTTGGGGTTGGTTCCCGGGGCTTTCCCTCCCCTCTTGGTTGGGGTGGTTTTTTTCCCTTTCTGGGTTTATGTCTCTGACTGTTTGCGTGTCGGTTGTGTTTCCCGTGGTTGTTCTCGATCTTATTTGATCGATGTGTCGTTTGCATGCTCATCCGTCGGTTGTTTGTAGCTGGTACGAGCGGGGACCCGTTGCCTGGGTTATCGTTGCCGGTATCCAGAGGGGATCCCCTCTAAGGTTTTTTGCGTATACCGCATCTCCTGGTGCAAATGTTCGGTACCTGCTTGATGAGTCGGTGGGTTTTTCGGGGTTGTACGTGGGGTGCAGCCTATCTAGGGGGATCTTAGTTTCCTCCCCATTAGTAGCTCTGCGGGGCTCTTGTTGGTCGTTGTGTTTGGTGTTATGTGTTGGATAAAAAGTAGTTTATTTATTTTCTCTTGCATGTCCCCGGTTTTGATTTTTTGAATTGTTTTTTTGGTGAATTGGACCATTCATTCCGCCCTACCATTCGCCGCCGGATGTGCCGGCGCTGTCAGGGCGTGCCGTATTCCCCGTTCCGCCAGGAATTTTTCGAATTCCAGTGCGGTGAACTGTGGCCCGTTATCTGACACAATTACATCTGGGAGGCCGTGGGTTGAGAATAGACCGTTTGGTTCTTTGATGACGGCCTCGGTGGTGGTAGTTCTCATGTCACTTACCTCCAGCCAATTGGAATAAATGTCTACCGTTATGAGGAATGTGGGTCCTTTTGTGGGTCTGGCGAAATCTATGTGTATCCTGGACCATGGTCCCCTGGGGGTTTCCCATTCCAGGACTAGGGCAGCGGGTGGGCTTGGCCTGGATTCTTGGCATTGCTTACAGTTTGCCACCCAGGCTTCGATTTGTTTGTCCATCCCTGGCCACCATGCGTAGCTTCTGGCCAGGGCTTTTGACCTGACGATGCCCGGGTGCCCCTCGTGTAACAAGACCAAGAACCTTTTTTGTAAGTTTTCCGGGATGACAACCCTGTCCCCCCATAGTATACAACCCTTTTGGGTGGAAAGTTCCGTTTGTTTGATCCTGAAAGTCCTGAATGTCTCGTCGTCATCTTTTTCCGGCCACCCTTTCTCCGCCCATTGCAACACCCGCGCCAGACATTTGTCTTTATTTGTTTCGTGGGCAATGTCTGATGCGGTTAGGGGGAGGTTGGGTATGGCCTCGATGCTCAGGGTGGATGCTGTGGGTGCTGGGTCGGCGTCCAGGTCGGGTAGTGGGGTGCGGCTCAAGGCATCTGCGTGTGCGATTGCTTTGCCGGGTCGATGGGTCAGCCGGTAACTGTAGGCGGCGAGGAATTCAGACCACCTTGTCATTCTTGGAGATAGAATGTTCGGTGTGGCCTTGTTTCCTGCCAGGATGCCCAACAGCGGTTTGTGGTCTGTGATGATGGTGAATGTCCTGCCGTAGAGGTACTCGTGGAACCTTTTGACGGCGGCGATGATTGCCAGGGCTTCCTTGTCGAGTTGGCTATAGTTCCTTTCCGGCTTTGATAGGGTTCTTGAGTAAAAGGCGATGGGTGCTTCGTTTCCGTTCGGGAGTGTGTGGCTGAGGATCGCCCCGATCCCGAACGGTGATGCGTCACACGTGACTGTCAATGGGAGGGTCTCGTTGTACTGGATGAGGATGGCATCCGATGTGAGCAGGTCCTTGGTTTTGTTGAAGGCGGCTTCCTCTCATTTCCCCCAGGTCCAGGTGGCTGTTTTATCCAGCAGCCTATGCAGCGGTTCCTCCGCGGTCGCCTTTTGGGGTAGGAAAACGTTATAGAAGTTAATCAGCCCGAGAAACGCCTGCAGTTCCGTTTTATTCCTTGGCCTGGGGGCTTCTTTGATGGCTCTAATTTTTTTTTTTGGTTGGGTGAATTCCGTGCTGGTCTAGGAGATATCCTAGGAACTCGACCCTCTCGGTATGCAACTGGCATTTTTCTTTTTGGACTTTTAGCCCCGCGTCTTTGAATTTTTGTAGTACCTCCTCAGGCAACCCTCCAGTTCTTTTTGGTTGGCTGCTGACACCAACACATCGTTGAAGTAGGGCACCACCCCCTTGATTCCTTGCAGGAGTCTGTCCATGAGGCTCTGGAAAATTCCCGGTGCTATGCTGACTCCAAACTGGAGCCTCTTGCAGCGAAAAGCCCCCCGGTGGGTCACTATGGTCTGCGCCTCGGCAGTTTCCACGTCGACCGGTAACTGTTGGTAGGCTTGCGCCAGGTCGAGCTTCGCGAAGACCTTGCCTCCCCCCAGTGAGTGTAGAAGGTGCTGCACTACTGGGACGGGGTAGGCGCTTTGTTGTAAGGCGCAGTTTAGGGTGGCCTTATAGTCCCCACAGATTCTCACCGACCCATTGGGCTTGACTGGGGTGACTATGGGGGCTTCCCACCGGGCGTGATCGGTTGGCTCTAGGAACCCCTGTTTGATGAGCTTGTCTATCTGCTCATCGATCTTTGGCCGGAGTGCGAAAGGTACCTGCCGCGGTTTTAGGCGTATCGGGGGGATGCTGGGGTCTAAGCTGAAGGAGATGGGGGGCCCTCGGTACTTGCCTAGGGTGCCGTCGAACACTTCCTGGAAGTCCCTCGCGAGTTGTTCCTCCCAGTCTGCCTCTGCGACGTGGTCGATGCCCGTTACTTTGATCCCGAGCGGCGCGAACCACTGTAGTCCCAAAAGGCTGGGTCGGTCTCTGTCCACGACTGTCAGGGGAAGCCTTGCTGTGCGCCCCTTGAATGTAACTTCAAAGTGTCCTGTTCCGACTACGGGGATGCGGTTCCCCTGGTAGTCCTTTAGGATTAACTTCTGGCTTTCCAGCCCCCTCTTGTGGATGGCGGGCACCAGGCGCTTGATTTCCCGCCATGCAACCATGGAGAGGTAGGACCCAGAGTCCACCTCCATCTTGCATGGCTTGCCCTCGATGCCCACTTCCACGTATACCTTTCGGGCGTCCGTGCTGGATGAATGGCCAATGACGACCGTCTGGTGGGTCTCCTCTCTCTGTCGGTTCTCACCGTTCCACCGGCCCCATCCGCCCCGGTTCCAATGACTCTCGGTTTGGCGGTCCCTTGCCCTGGGGGGGGGTGCCGTCCCACCTCCGGCCGCTGTTGTCTTGTTGCCGGGGGCTGTAAGTTCTCTTGAGGCGGCAGACTCGGGTGATGGGGCCTCTCTTGTCGCATTGCCGGCAGATCGCGTCGAAAAACTGGCACTCCGATCGCGGATGGTCGCCCCCGCACCCGGCACATTGGAGCCCTGACTTACGACTCCGCCGCTCACGCCGGTCTCATTCTGTTTGGAGTCGATGGATGTCCTCCTCTTCGTCTGTGGTGTTGGAGGCGGAGTCAAGGTCGCCATGGTGGGTGGTGGTGGTCGCTTGGCGGCTTGCTTCTGGATGCGTCTCGGCCATCGGGGTCACCTCGGAGGTTGTGGCTCGGTCCCCGGTGTCTGGTCTCCGCATCCAGGCCGCTGACTTTCGGGTCACCTCGGCTGCGGTGGCCTCGGCAAGGGCGTCGGTGAGGGAGATGTCGCCCTTTGCCATCAGCCGGCTCTGTAGGACGGGATCCCTGAGCCCGAGGACGACGCGATCTCGTAATGCCTCGTCCATGTCTGTGAAGCTGCACATGCCTCCCAGATTTCGCAGGTCTGCCACGAAATCGCTGATGCTCTCACCCGGTCTCTGGTCACGCCGGTAGAAGTCATGCCGTCTGATGAGGGTGGGCACGGCGGGAGCATAGTGGCTTCGTAGCAGCGGTTCGAGGTCGGTCCAGTCCATTGCCTTCACGTCCTCGAGTTTCGTGAGGGCTTTCACCATTTTAAACACTGCGGGCCCGCAGTGTGTCAGGAAAACGGCCCTTTTTTTCTGCCCGTTTGCATCCTTGAGATTGCTACTCTCTAGGAACATCAGGAACCGATCAATGTACGATTCCCAGTCCTCAGTAGCTTGGTTAAAGGGTGCGGGCAGTGCGATGCTGGCCATCTCAGCGATCTCGTTGTCTCGGTGCCACATGCTCGGTGGGTATCAGTTCCGCGATCCCACCTTCGTCGCCAGTGTTAAATTCGCCGTTGGAAAGAAGGCTCGGGAGTCAGTAACTTGGTTTCAGCTCTTTATTAGTCCCGAGATCGACTCGGGGTTCAGGAGATCGGCGGCGGCTTATATTGTCTGGCCACGGCGGCCGCGGCCAATGGTACCGCTTTGAATCTCCCGCGATTAGTTTCCACCAATCGCGGGGACTCACGGCGGGCCAATCAGTGCGGCTCGCTCGGCCAATCAGGTCGCCATGTGCCCTGGCCAATCAGGGCACGGTGTTTATAAGTATGCTAATGGATCGTACAGAACAAATTTATTTAGCCAATGGAAGCTTTCCCCAAATCTATCTCTGCTTTTTGTATATATCCACAAGCCACTATAAAGTAGTGCATGTATTCCCTCCAGTAGGAAAACCTTCAAAGTTTATTATTATGGTTTTTTAAAATGTAGCGTATGAACACTAGTATTTAAAGTATTGGTGATGTATTAATCTTTTGATTGCTCATTCAGTCTGCAATGGGAATAGAATTATTTTAGTGCCACATGTAAATTTTGCATGCTCAGCTAATTGAAACTAATTGCTTAGATTGATGGCGACACTGATAAGATAATGGTTTTTGTCTTACTTGCTTACTTAGCTATTTAGATATTTTTTTTACTCCACTCTGCAATCCTGAGCTCCTTATAAAAATCAATCACCCGCAGGCTTGTCATCAGAAAGACTTCATAAAAAGAACAGATGAGGAAGGAAGTGAGGTTATCTCATTGCCCTTATAACTTTTGTATATTTTATAAAGTATATTTGTACATTTTACATTTCATATTTTTAAATGCTGTTATTGCTGTTAGTTACCTCATACATTTGGTTTTCTAATTAAGGTTTGCTATGTGTTTTCAAGCTGCATTTGAGAGTCTCTGGAACCTCTAGAGCCAAGAAGGGATATATTTCAATTAATAAATAATTGCATAGATTATGACAGGGCAAGACCGATCAATATTTTTGTGTGCTCTTTTCCAAATTTATTAGAAACTGGCCATGTTAAATGTATGCATAGCTAAGTCACACATCTATGAACTTAGGTTTACTGTGCATGCAATATCTTTAATACAAAATTAAACAATTCTTTGTTGGTAATTGTGATGTTCATATTGTGTTCACTCTTCTCCTGCATTGTGTGTGTAACTTCAAGTCAGTTTCTGACCCTGGCAACTACCTGACAAATCCTTGCAGATTTATTGTCAACATATTTAGAAGTAGTTTCTTTTCTCTAAAGCTGAGAATCAATGAGTGGTCCAAGGCCACATAGCTGGCAGCCTACTTCACTGTTTGCAAAGAAAAAAGAAAAAGAAAGAAAAACAGCAAAAAAAATGGAGTACCATATACTGCCTTGAACTCAGAAAAATGGTATAATTTAAATAAATAAATAACCTGCATCTGATTCTCATGTTTAACAAAGCAATGTAGAAGTAGAAATTAAATTATCTTTCATATAGGCATATACAGTTATAGAAAAGCCTGAACACCAACCAAAAAAAATTTGAAATAGAAGATCGATTGATTAGTGAGCTATCCTAAGCCATAAAATCCAGTTGCCTCTTTATGAAGCACTTTTAGGACTACCCTAAGTATTGCAAAAAGAAAAAATGAAACCAAGCTGAACTTGAAGTTCTTTAAAATATAACCATCAAAAAGCTGTCAAAAAGTCAGAGGTGATGAACTGACACAATAGTAAGTCATCTGTATCTTGTTGAGACATATTTCTGCACCAATAGCCCATTCAATCATTTTGAAAATTTCTCTTTCAGAAATGGAGAAAAACATAAGTCTATCGGTGATCCTTGACTTTATACCAACCAAAGATTTTGTTGAGGAAATGGTCATTGCAGATATGTAAGGGCGTATTGGTGAAATATTGTTGGAGTCCTTGACTTTTTAGAATTGACAGTAAGTGAATGTGTATCTTGGATTTCAGAAAAAAGAAGTAGGTTTCAATAAAACTCAGAGCAATGATAAATAGGATCCCATGACAGAAGAAGACAAAGAGAAAAAAAAATCCAATGCATATAGAGTTCCTAAAAAGATAAACATTCAAAGCAGTATATCAAACAATTCTAAAGGGAAAAAAAGAAAGATAGTAGAAACTGCTAGAAATATTTGAGGTCCCAATCTGAGCCAGGAATGAAATAATGAATCAGAATAAAATTCAGACATGCTGTTGGAAGAGGAAAAATGATATCCAAGAGCATAAACCCTCGAATGTAGACTACAAGATTGAGGTACAAAAAACTGGAAATATTTATAGGAGAGGTGGTCTTTTGTGTGTGGGGAAAGGTGCATGGGTTAGGATGTGTGTTTTCTGTGATGTTTAATTTGGGGGACATGCAGCTCCAGTGGTGAAAATATTTTAATTAACTTTTATTGTGTTTCTAGACATTCGTCTTTGATATGCGGATTAAATCTGGATAACTCATTTGTGGTGTCAAGGAAGTTTATATAAAGGATTTCCCCTGCTTGCTATTATTAGTATAGCCTGGTCATTAATTATCAGAAGAAGAAGTGGATTAATGTTCTTTACAACATGATTTTCTATTTTTGATTACTTTTGAGTCATGCTAATGATCAAAAGAAGGATCAAGGACAGTACAGGAATACATTCCGTTTTAAATTAAAATTCTTTTCACAATTATTGAAATTCTTCCTACAAAACCAAAGTGGTTATTTTAAAAACTTAGCGATGTTCTATAAACAATGAAAGATACACATAGAAGATGCTTACAGGCCTATCACCAAGGAGGAGTAAAAATAGGTAACCCTAAAATATGTAAGTACTGGTTGATCATAAATAAATATGGGTCATTATTGTGAAGCAGTTTTCAAGAAGGCATCTTCAATTTAGGCTGCTTTAAAAATATATAGTTTCCAAAACATGGGAAGTAATACTAGTATTTTACTTTGTCTAGTATCAGTCTGATTCCAACCACCACACTTTAAGAAAGAGGACAGTTCTTCCTAACAGTTAGAACAATTAATCAGTGGAACAACTTGCCTCCAGAAGTTATAAATCCTCTAACACTGGAAGTTTTTAAGAAGAGATTGGATAACCATTTGTCTGAAGTGGTGTAGGGTTTTACTGCCTAAGCAGGAGATTGGACTAGAAGACCTCCAAGGTCCCTTCCAACGATGTTATTCTATTCTAAGACAAGAAGGAAAGTTTTAAAAAAAAGATTTAAAAACCTGAAGACAAAGATGTTGACAAAAATATGAAGACACGACACCAAATACAGTTAACAAATAAAATGGGTTTTAAGGTTGAAAAGAAGATAAAATATCTGGACATTAATATGATAAATATGAATTGTATGTTTTTTTTTTTCAAAATAATTAAGTTATGTTAAGATGGGAGAAAAAATATCATCATAGGGGAAAATTTCTGTGATTAAGATGAAAGTTTCACCTAGAACATTATTTTTTCATTTCAGACAATATCCACTTTGACAACTGATATACCATTTAAACAGTGGCAGAAAGACATATCTAAATTTGCGTGGCAGGGGAAAAATAAGTTAAATATAAGGAGTTACAAGATGCAAAAGAAAGAGAAGGACTGGGTTTACCTGATTTGCAATAATACTTTGCAGCCTGCTGTTCTATCTGAATGGGGAAAAATGGATGTTGCTGAGAAACAGAAGGCTTTTAGAGTTAGAAGGGAATGACTTAAGATTTGAGTTGCATGGATATCCATGGCATGATAAAGCTAAGGTTAATGCAGATATTTTAAATAAAGTTGTTAGATGAGCATATGGAACACATATAGTACTACAATGTGCCCAAATATCTTTGTGTCCCTCAACACAGGAAGGATTTTATTGTATGGAAACTAAATATAAATGGTTGACTTACTCTGATATATTAGAATTTTGTCAAGGAGAATGCAGAATAAAAACAAGAGAAGAACTGAAGGTAGAAGAATATTCATGTCAGTGTTTTTTGTATGTGCAATTATTAAAAATATTTAAAGTAGATAAAATAACATTTGGTTTTGGTTATAAACATGTAAATAATGTTGAACCATAGAGTAAGAGGATAATTTATATTTATTATTATAACTCCTGAAAAAACAGAAGTCATTTCTTTATAATCTTTGCTTTCTTTTCTTTGTGTATTTTTGTCTTTGCTTTGCTTCTCTTTTGTCATGCTAACTATTAGTTCTTGTTAGTTTTTACTCTACATTCAAAATTCTAATAAACTTTTATGGAAAGAAGAGAGTGATCACAGAACTAGAAATTAACTTCCATGAAGGAAATAATTGAACTTCGAGAAGCTAAAAAGGAACATGGTAGCACTCTTGAGGAATGTCAAGGTCTATTTTCCACCTACTAGAATTCAGGACAGTGTACAATGGATTGAAGTCATAGGAAAGCAAATTCCAAATTATCTATAAGAATAGCTTGGCAGGAGAACTAATGACCTAGGGAGGTGGTGAACTTTCCTTTTTGGTGTATGAGTTCAAACAGACACTAGAATTGTGCACTGTTCAAGGGATTGGACTTGAGAGTCTAGGATCTCTTCCAACTCAATAGTCCTATGTAATTTCTGCAGGAAAAGAGAGCATGTTGCTTTCAAGAAACATCTTCTTTCACTGCCCTATGCATAGTAAGAGGATGGCAGGAAAATGTCTGTGGAGCTTGGAATTTGGTTTAAACTTTGCAGAGAATCTCTAAGTATAATGGAGCTTCTTAGCTCTATACAGTCACACGCATGATGAGAGCAATGATAAAGTTATTTAGTGAATGTATTTATCTCTGCTTACCCCTCCTTGCATGCTCAGTTTAGGTGTTCTAAGAATAAAAATGATACAGTAAGGTGTCCAAGGCAGATGCTAAGAACGTTGTAATTTCCATATACTTATAAAAATATACTTTAGAATACATTACGTTAAAGACAGGGCCATGCTTTGCATAGCCTACATTTACATACTGGGTGGGAAAACATGTCTGAAGAAAAGAAACCTTGTTGATTTTAGAATAGGATATGCAGATGAACAAAGAAGAAATCATGAAACTGGACACAATTTGACTGGGTAGATCAGTTATCTATCCTTTTAAACAGAACTGAACAAAGTTAACCTACTCTCTCCTCATCAGACATGTGACACTTATATATCACTTAGGCTGAAAACTCATAATGACAGACAAACACTTCCATATTCAAGGAAACAATCAGACAACATTAATTCAGCATTAGCTCAAAATATTTTTGTAACAAGAAGTGAAAAACAAATCCCAACCGTTAAGATCTTTGAACTAAAAATCTGAAAGCCAAAACAAAACACCTCTGTTTAAATTTAATGGTGCCCTAGTTTTCAATTTTCCATATGGAACTGTGTAAGACCAAAGGAAATATAACTCCATGGCTGGATTTTTAATTCAAGACATTACCTTTTTATCACAGTTTGACACTACATTTGGGATTCCTTTTGAGGTTCTGTCTAAAAAATATCACATAACAATCATTGAAAGGAAGACCTAGTGGAAAATGAAAATCAAGAAACAGTTCTATTCTCTACCTACCTACCCCATAGAGAAGTATTCAGTTCACTGTGAAGTCTGCTCAATGTAGACATGAATATTTTTACAATAACTGACCTAGAATAACCCTGGCATGGGTATCATTTGAATGTGCCTGATGTTACATGCATGATTAATGACATGAATTATGAAATTTCTGCAATGCCATCACCACTTACTTAATGTCTACCAGACACCTATGAACATCTGGCCTTTCAATACAGTTCTACTTATTGAATCTTTAGGTATCAACTAATTGTTATAAATTGTGTGTGGCTGCTGTCAAATCACATTTTCCCTATTTTTCAAATAACATAGATTTTAAAATATGATTATACTATAACCTAAAAACGACAGCCTGAGGGGCACAGGGGAATGAGGAAATAATTACCTTATACACTGTTTTATTTTAATTACTTTATATACCATGTAATTTACCTACTTCCCTGTCCCCCACATTCAACACTGAAAGTATACATCCTGTTAACCTTCAAGATATATTTGGTTATGATGTGCCATAGAGTTCTTTGAGACATGGACCTAGAGTAAAAACAACTTTATGATGCAAGCTAAGAAAGTTTTTTCTGTGAACCTAGAACTAAGGGAAAATTTCTGATAGTGAGATTAATCAGTGGAACAACTTGCCTTCAGAAGTTGTGTATGCTCCAACACTTGAGCTTTTTAAGAAGCGATTGGACAACCATTTGCCTGAAATGGTATAGGATTTCCTGCTTGATCATGGGGTTGGACTAAAAGATCTCCAGGATTCCTTCTGACTCTGTTGTTCTTTTATTCACAATGGTTAAAAACCCATCCTTTGCTGTGGCTTTTTTTCTCCTCATATCTTTAGTTTACCTTGAGTTCCACTTGCTTCCAATATTAACAGGTTTCATAATTTTGTTTAAAGAAGTTGTTTCATACTTGCAAATCACAAAATGGATGCTTATACAGTACATTTGTTTTGCAAGAAGACATATTCAACTCCAGACAACAAACACTAGACCATAAGGTGCATTTCATAGAAATAATTACTCTTATCTGTCAGGTCACTAGCCATCTATTAAAGTAAGCCATTTCTTACTATAAAACGTAATGGTGGTGATGATAAATAAAACTATGAATACTGTTGAAGACTGATGTGTTTTGATGGATAGCAGCTTTCCATTTTTTTTGGGGGGGGGGGGGAGTGAAAGAATCATTCAAAAATAAATAAATCAGGATTTTAGTGTCGATATGTATCTTGTGGCTTACTTCTGCTGCCGAAAGTATCTATTTATGTCTATGTTAGATAATGACCATTCATAATTACTACAACGATGAGAAAGTAATTTTGCCATCAGTTTTTGCATTTAGGACAACAAAAGCCTTCAGCGTGAAACTGATTAAGGTCTGATCAGTTTCAGTAGCAGCAAAATCAGTCAGAGGGCTCTACTCAACTAATTAAGATAACCGAGATGAGTTCATTAACTTGCAGATAGCACCTTTTAGGGAGACTAAAATGGCACTGCAGGAAAAACAGCCCAGGAACTTGTTTAAACAATCTCTCCACTTTGTGAGGGGGGTTAAAAGAAAAAGTCAGACACAAGACAACTATGGGAGAAATCTTGAGGAATTTAGCAACCTGCATTCTTCACAGCATCACTCACTCTGTGACATGTGGTTCTCTTAATGATTTTGTCACTTGGTGACAATTTCACCAGAATCATTTGTGGTTCTTCTCTAAACAAGGACTAGCAGTATTTTCAGCTGTGAACTTATATTTATGAAGCATCCTCCTATATAGAAATGTGCTATAAAATGGAAGAACAATTTTGTCCCAAGTTCAAAATAAAACAGCCACTTGGAGTGTTCAGTTGGCAGATTTTTGAATTTTCCATGCTTCAGTTCAGGGGTGGGTTTCTACCAGTTCTGTCCACCTCTGTAGAACCAGTAGTTCTGAAGAGCAGCAGACATAGAACCGGTTCTATGTCTGCTGATGTTTTTGCCCACTCACCCACCCAGGCTCTTACCTGACCTTTATTTCCTGATTTTTCAACTTCAGCTGCCGAACGAGGCACAGCTGTTTCAAACGCTGCTTCTCTGCACACAGTGTGCTGATGATGATTTACAGGCACGCAGCTTGCAGCATGCAGGGAAGCACATCATAAATCACCGAACCTCGTAAATCCCGAACGGGTAGTTAACCCTGTTGTATCCCATCCTTGCTTCAGTGCCATATATATTTTTAGTGTTCCATCACAGAAAAGTAATAGCAACTTAAAATCAACACTTTACTCATCATGTTCTGACTTAGCAGGCCACAAAAGTAGGTGAGGTGACCTTCAAACCACATGAAAATAAGTTAAGAATACCATATCTAAAGCTAATTTTAAAATTTTTGTTTATTTTCTTAGAACAAAGAGTGGGAATTACATTTAACAAATTTCCTGAACAGTCACAGAATTGTTTTTTGCAAAACAAACAAAAGCAATGAATATTAAAGTAGGTCCTAAAATTATCTAAAATGCATTCCAGCATTGGTCATAATTCTGGAGTTTTAAATGCTGCAAATAGATCTGAACCAAATTGTAAAATCAAGATAAGTTTTAATTGAAGGCACTATTCTTTTGCAATTTTAGGTGCTCAAAATTCCTCCTTCAATACATTGATTGATTTAAAAAAACTGATTAGCAACAAGCTGATTTAAAGTAATAATAGCCTTAATTGCTTTTGACTGCTTAAAAAAATATTTACTTGCAAATTGCAAACAGGGATTGATTCAGATTGCAGGTTATATGAATAACAGTTATAATTATACTTCCATCCTCATATCTTCAAATGTGTCTTGCATAATTTAATGCAGGAAATGCAAGTATTTGCTAAATACAAGTCCTTGTCATGATATCCAAAAGGTCATATAATCCCTATTCTCAAGGAGAGATCCTCCTGGATTTTCCTTACATTTTTTTTTTTAAACTAGAGCCTTTGTATTAAGTTTATTTCAGCTAAGAGGCAGAATTGTTTTTAAAAAAATAATGATGATTATTATTTTAAAAATGTTGCTATCTCTGATTTTTAAATAATTATGATTATTATTTTTTTAAATGTTGCTGTTTTTAAAATAATTATGATTATTATTTAAATTGTATCTCTTTTTCTAAAAAAAGAGTTATCTCTATCATCTGAATTTTTTCAGACTGCTGTTTTAGTTGTGAGGCCATAATTGGTCCCACTGTTACTGGACTAATGTTTTATTGCCCTAATATACATTTTGGGATTTTTTTTAATTATACAGAAGCAATTTTACTTGTTCTTTATGTTTTTAATCATATCTATGAATCTCCTTGGAATGGATTTTCCCTGAAAGAGATTCCAGAAGGGAGGGAGGGAGGGAAGGAAGGAGGGAAGGAGGAAAGGAAGGCAGGAAGGACTTCAGAAGAGACCATATGTAACTGCCTTTAAGTAATGAATTAATGTGTAGAAGCTCATGCAACATTGAATGTCCTAACCTCATCTAATTTTTAGCACAATTTGTTCATGTATGCATCCAATCAGAAATCAATTTAAGATCCTTTTAAAGGGGTCTCAATTCACATAACAAATGTGTAGAAAATTCCAATCTTCCAGGAAATATATTTTAACCATGTTCCTTCTTTGCTTTTAGGAGATGTTCATGCATATAGCTGTACACATGGAAAAATCTTCATGATCAAAATCAAATGAACATTCATAAGTGGAGCACAACACTAAGACAGTGATGATGTAGCCTGTGTATTGGCCCAGAGTCCCATAACCATTGCATCATTCACTGTGTCCTGTCTCTTGCACAGAGGTAGATTTATAGCTGTGCAGATGCAGATAGATAACTCAACAAAGCTTCCATAACAAAGTTCATTTATTGGTACATCAGGTATCTTCATAACTCACATTTGTGATGAAGTTCTTCTTTAATGACCAATCCTTTGTATATCTGCCTTGTACGTGAAAGATGGTTATCTCCTAACCCATCTCACAGCGATAGAAGGAATATGCCATGAGGTAGAGAGCTCAGACAAGGAACGAGGAAAACTCCCTTAACCCACCAAGGGTCAATTCAGAGACCAATCAGGATTATAGATGTAGCCACGTGAGATGAACTACATTTCCCAGGATACCTTTAACTACATTTACCATGATACATTCCCTTAAGGGGACAGTTCACAATTCCTAAGTAACTATCCAACTCCCATAGACTGGCTGGGACAGCACACACTGCATTCAAGATTTGAGGTCATCCCTTCAAGTCATTCAGTGCATGGAAGAAGTTGCATGAACTTCTTTTCAGACAGGATTAAACTGTAATGCAATTGCAATACACTAAAAAAAAAAACAAAACACTTGCTTGGCCACAGCAAATGGCCTGTAAGTATGCTTGCTGTGAATAAAGTTTTTTTTAAAAGTAACACATTCATTTTTTATGGGAAGCCAAAGTGCCTAAAACAGGCATGGAAAAGTGCTGGGACAAATCAATTGTTTCAAGTATTTTGGCATGATGCTCCTGCCTTCATCATCATGCAAAGCATCACTTGACTTACGTGATAGAAAATGCCCAAAGGACTGCAGCTGTCATCCAATCTTTGTTTTGGCACAAAGGTGCTCCATATATACCTGCAGCAATTAAGTTTTACTAAGCCAAATCTTCTATCCAACTGTTATACAGAGCACAGTTAGGTCCATATTATATATTACCCATCTGGAATCAGTTCAAAGTTTTTAAGATCCCTCTTCCAGATCATCACTTCATCTTGAATATTGTTTGCCACACTTAAGCAGGATAAGTAACACTAAGTCCAGTCGGGGGATACAAATGTTCATACTTCGGCTGATATGATATTTCTGCCCACAAGGTTTAGCAACCTGATTTTGGGGAATAACTTTCACTCATTTTGGAAGCACATATAGAAGAAGAAATTGTTTCAGTGTGGCTTCCTATACATTCTATAAACACGATGATTTGTGATCAGGCCACACTGGAGATTATATAGAGAATCTGCAGTAGAGATTGTCAATCTGAACAGAACAGAATAACAAGATAAATCTGTATAGATACATAGATTTACAGCAAAGGTTACTGAGACTATAATCTATGGATACTTATCTTATTCAACACAGAGGCAGGGACGCTTATGTTTGTTCTTATATTTACAGCAGTTATTCAGATAGGATTGTGCCCCCATGCACATGCACAGAGAGAAGAAAAGCATATTCCTCCACTGCTTGCACAAAAC
Source organism: Notechis scutatus (assembly GCF_049901735.1). Classification (NCBI taxonomy): domain Eukaryota; kingdom Metazoa; phylum Chordata; class Lepidosauria; order Squamata; family Elapidae; genus Notechis; species Notechis scutatus. Next base: position 60,341,799 of record NC_142009.1, on the reverse strand, counting down.
CAGGGTATTATACCCATGGATGGCCACCTTAGCACATGTTTTGCTTTTTGTTTTGCAGGTTTTCTCCAAAACAAGATAAAAATGTTTGCCCTAAAGATAGCAACATAAGAGGATAATAAAATCTGTAGGGTGAGAAAGCTGACAGCTGCCTATGGAGTTTCTATATTGTGTGCAACATAAAATATAGTGGTATTTTCATTATGAAAATAGCACCAAAAGCAATATCCAGCTGTTTGCAAAGCATTAAGTCTTTCTACCTTCTTCCTTGGAGGGACAGCTAGCCCCATTCAAAGTAATGAATGCAGTACATTGTTTCTGTGCTGATCTTTTTCTCTCCACACATGGATGTGGTTTTTGATGTAAAATATGTTTTAAAAGATATAAAAGAGAAGAATGTCAGAAGAAGCATTTCTGATTTTGACCTTCCACTGTCCACCTGCTTAAAAGGTACATTTCCTTTAATGGGTCATGACTGGCTCAATGTCTATGCCAATAACAGGCATAGACTGGCAGGGAAGAAATGGTCCTTTGGGATATATGTTTATTGCTCCCCAATTTCTTCTGAATAAATTGTACCAATATTAGCTTGGCAAAGCCATAAGCAATTTATTTATATAAGTTTTATTTTATGGAGTACAGCAGGAAGCAGCCAACTTGTTATGTTGCACAGTTATGAAAAATTAAATCTAAATAATTATTGGATGAAATACCACCAAGAGATCCCAAGTCTTTAAAATAGGCTAGAATATTAAAAAAAAAATAGAAGAAGACAGGAGCAAATATATTCCAGGAAATCTAAATGAAATCTGATGGAGTACAGTACATAGAAATCACATTAGCAATATTGTTAGCACAAGAAGCTAGAGGAACTCAATTATGGCAATGAAGATGCGGTCATAGTGTGACAATGAAATAAAAACTGCTCTTATGCAAGTTACAAATCAAGCTAAAGTGGAAGAATAAGAGCCAACCAGTTTCCATGATACAATATTGGATATATAACTAACTATCTCAAGGAGAATACTTTGAAGTTCTAAACTTCATCACTAGAAAACCAAAGGAACTGTGGAATGATATTTTTAAAATGTTAAGGATAAATGTGAAAAGTGATTGCCAAAAGCAGGAGGGAGGGGAAAGCAATCTGGATGTCAGAAAAAATGGTAGAGAATCACAATGAGAGCCATAAACCCTACATATAAAGTTTAAATAATGGCAGAAGAGAAGAAATTAATGTCTATAAACATAAATGGACTGAATTCGGCCATCAAAAGGAAAAAGACTTTTCATAAATTAGAAAAATTAAAATTAGATATAATCTGCTTACAAGAAGTACATATTAAAAACAGCATGTACACGTATTGGACTATCCTAGACTTGGTAATTTGTATGCATCATTGGTGCAACAAAATAAAAGAGGAGTAGTCTTATATATTAAGAATACAATAAAAGCTAAGTTAATCTTTCAAATGAAGAAAGGAGGATATTGATGGTGGAAATAATAGACAATAATCAAAAGATACTTTAAATTGCAATATATGGACCAAATAATAAGCAAGAGGAGTTTTATAAAAAAAACTACACAAGAAAATAATAGAACTGGAATATGACAATATATGTATTCTAGGAGACTTTAAAGCGATAGTGGATACAGAGTGTGACTACAAAACACAGGAAAAAATACAGAAAGACACTACTGAAATCTGTTTTTAAGATGACAGAGGAACTAAGTATTCAAGATGTTTGGAGACAACTGAATACCAAGAATAGACAATATACATTTTATTCAAATAGACATTTATCATTGTCAAGAATTGATATCATTTGGATGTCAAAAGAATTTATCTCAAAAGTACAAGAAATAAACATTGAAACAAATACTTGGGCAGACCACAATCCTATATGGGTCAAGTGGAAGGGACAAAAGAAAAGACCAAGGTGGACTTCGAATAATTCAATCTTGAAGGAACAAGAATTCCTAAAAAATATAGAAAAAGAACTGTCTTTCTTCTATAAAGAAAATAAAAAAGAGGACACTTCACTACAAAATGTATGGGATACTATGAAGGCTTATATTAGAGGACTGATTATAACTTATACAAGAAGAAGGAATATTTAAAAAAGACAAGCACAACAGATACTAGAAGAGGATTATAAAAAATTAGAGAAAGAACTAAAAAGATATCCACAACAACAGAAGCTTAAATGTGAAATGGATATAGTTAAGCACAAGTTGGGGCTATTAGAAAAAGAAGAGTTGGCAGAAAAAATTAGGAAAGCTAAACATAATTTCTTTGAAATTGCAAATAAACCAGGAAAATAGCTAGCATATAAATTGAAAGAGAAGAGGGGAAAAAAGGATACTGCAATTAATAGATGAGAATGGAACTGCTTGTTGTGAGAATGAAGAAAATAAAGAAATAGTACAAAAGTACTATGAGAAATTATATGATCAAGAGATGGTTGAAGAAGAAAAAGTTAAGCAATATTGGCAAGATGCAGAACTACCTAAATTATCAGATGAAATTAAATCAATGTTAGAAGAGAAAATAACAATGATGGAATTGACAGAGGCGATAAATAGGCAAAACACTGGAAAAGTTCCTGGCCCTGATGGGCTACTAGCAGAACTATATAAGACATTACAAGAATTTTTTGGTACGACAATGGTAGTGGTAATGAATGTGGTATTGACAAAGGCAAAAGTACCCAATTCATGGACAGAGGCATATATTGCTCTTTTACCAAAAGAAGACTTGGATTTACAACAGATAAAAAACTATAGACCAATATCCCTGCTGAATGCAGACTATAAAATATTTGCCTTAATAATGGCATAAAGACTAAAAAGATATTTAAATCACTTTATACATACAGATCAAAATGGCTTCTTGCCCAAAAGACAAATAAAAGATAATAAGAGGATAATATTGAACATACTGAAATATTATGAAGCACATCCAGAAAAGCAAATGGCATTAGTATTTTTGGATGCACAGAAAGCTTTAGATAATGTAAATTGGCAATTTATGTTGATACAAATGGAAGAGATGGGCTTTGGGGAGAGGTTTATTAAAATGATTAAGGCAATATATTACAAACAATCAGCAAAAGTAATGACAAATAAAGACTTGACTGGGATATTAAAATATTAATATTAAAAAAAATATTAAAAAAGAAACTAGACAGGGATGTCCTCTGTCGCCATTGCTGTTTGTACTGATTTTGGAAGTATTAAATAGAAACATCAGAAAAAATAAAGAAATAAAGGGAATGAAGATAAAGAATGAAGAGTATAAACTATTAGGCATTTGTAGATGATCTGGCCTTTATGTTAGAAGAACCATTAGAAACAGGCCCTTAGCTGATAGAAAAGATAGAAGAATATGGGGAAGTAGCAGGATTGAAAATAAACAAAGAGAAAAACTAAGATTTTAGTGAAGAACATAATTGAAAAACAAAAGAAAGAACTGACAGACAGATTAAATATCCAGATCACAAAAAAGTGAAATATTTGGGGATACAATTGACAGCAAGATGTGGAACACTAAAGGAAGATAATTATTATAGACTAAAGCAACAGATTGCGACAGACTTAGAAAAATGGAAAAATCTATCCTTGATAGGGAGAATATCAACAATCAAAATGAATATATTACCAAGAATATTATATCTATTTCAGACAATCCCTAAAAAGCTGGGGAAAGAATATTTTTAGGACTTGAATAAAATGATGTTGAAATATATATGGTGGGGGGAAAAACAAGGATTAAATTAAAATTGCTACATGGTTACTTTTGATGACATGATGTATGAGATGCATTATTGTCAACATGGGAGAAAATAAGGGAACAACATTATTTGAAAATACCTGTCTGGTTATCAATAACGGAGGCACTTGTGTACCCAAATGTTTTTAAAATGGAATGCATTGTTAGATATAATAATATTTTAAATGAAAAGGGTGAACTCAAAACAAAACAAGAATTAGATGAACAACAGATGAATATGAATTGGTATTCATGTATGCAAATACACTCTAGATATGAGAAAGACGTTAAGACAGATGGGTTTTATGAAGAATTGACAGAATTAGATAAATTTTTAACAGGTACCTGAAGAGAAAATGATTAAAATATTGTATGGCTATTTATTAGGAATGAAATTAGAAGAAGAACAAGTTAAAGCAATGATGATTTCTTGAATTTGGGGTATAGGATAGATTTGGATAAATGGCAGAAATTATGGAATAGAAAATATAAATTAACAATGTCAATAGCCTATAAAGAGAATCTGTATAAGATGTTTTACAGGTGGCACCTTCCTCTCGCAAGACTGGCAAATATGTTTAAAGACAAGTCAACAAAATGTTGGAAGTGTTACCAGATGCCTGGATCATATAAGTGGTGGACTTGTGCAGAAACTAAAAGATATTGGACTAAAACACATACATGGTTGGAAAAATGATAAAACAACATATAGATTTAAAGCCTGAGATATTCTTATTGGGGATTTTATTTATTTATTTTTATTTATTTATTTATTTATTTGATTTGCCAATTGTTTACAAGATAATAAGTATAAGTGTATACATAGTTGTGAATACATGAAATGGGTACATATAAGAAAAATAAAAGAAGAATAAGAGAAACAATAGGACAGGGACGGTAGGCACGTTGGTGCGCTTACCTGAAAGCTATAGTAAAGAAATAACATATTTGATTATTCATGTATTAACAGCACCTAGAATTGTATGTGCTCAAAATTGGAAAAATTAGAAAATTCCGATGGAGGAGGAAGTGATTAATAAAGTAATATTTGGCTTTAATATGATCCCACAAGAATTAGATAAAATATGGCTAGGAGAGGAAAAGAAAACAATTAGTAAAACATATAAATATCTTTTGGATTACAAATTAAAAGAAGAAATAGTCACAGAATCTATGATAATTTGGGCTAAAAACGTGGGTCATAGTATTGAATTAGATAAGTGGGAACACATCTGGCAAACAAATTACAAATTAATCATGTCAGTCTCGTATAAAGAAAATTTATATAAAATGGTTCATCGCTGGCACCTACCTCCTGCGAGACTGGCTAAGATGTTCCCCAACCTACTGTTGGAAATGTAACTACGCACAAGGAACATATTTTCACATGTGGTGGACTTGCCCATGTGCTCAGAAGTTTTGGAGAAATATTAGAAATTGGATTTTAAATATAACAAAACAAAATTTAAAACTTGAACCTGAAACCTTTCTGCTCAGTATGATAGATTTAAACATGGAGAAAAAATATCAATATTTAATTTTGCACATCATAACTGCGGCCAGAATAACCTACGCACAAAACTGGAAACTGTCTTTCATTCCTTCAGAGGATATGGTAATTAAAAAAAATATATGAATGTGCTGGGATGGATAGCCTAACCAAATTGTGAAAAAATAAACAAGATAGTGACTATTATGAAATATGGAACATTTGGTATGATTGGTTAAAGAAAAGGTAATATTTGATATTTGGATAAGTTATGGAAATGACAGAAGATGTGCATTTAATTATAAACTATATAGAGAAATTAAAACATTAAAAGAACGAAGGAGTTATTGTAACAAGGCAGATCACATCAATGATAAAGATAAAGAAAAAAAAAATTAACCATTGCTCAATATACGCTGAATGCTACAACTTTAAAAATGTATATATGTATCCAGCACCAGCCTGAGATGTGTGTGTGTGTGTGATCACATACAAACCCAGAACTATATATATATATATATATATATATATATATATATATATATATATATATATATATATATATATATATGTGTGTGTGTGTGTGTGTGTGTGTGTGTGTGTGTGTGTGTTGATTTGTCTGTTTTAAAATGTTAAATAAATGTTAAATAAATGGAATAAAGATAAAGCAAGAAAAAAAATTAACCTTTGGGCTTATTTTATGGATGCCGTAAAATGTATATATATATATAATGGACATATTGCTTGTTGATTATTTTGAATAGTCATGACATGAACATAATTTAGTAAGAGTTGGATTTACTATTAAAGATAATTTCAACTTTTCTGCAATTATCTAGCATCTATCAAGAATATTTTTTGGGGAGGTATTTCGAAATAAAAAACCTAATGATATTGTAATAATGATTAAATATGATATATAATGTTGACTAGAATATAATATGAATGTAAACTCAATGAAAAATGTATACAAATATTTCTATGTGCACAAGATATATATAACCAGATGACACACTGTATAGCTAAAAGATGGTTTTTATTTGTTTTTGTTGTAAAAAGAAAAAAAAAGTTAAATGGTAGAGAATTGAGGGAACAGAAGAGGAGAGGGCCAAAGGCAAAAAAAGACAAAGATATGAGCATGGAATTTAATAAAACATTTTGAATATCAAGAAACAATTAGCAATATTGCAATATCTATCAAGATGGTGAAGATGGAAATGCACATGGAAAAACAAAGAAAATATTCCAAAAGTTCTTACAACTCAGAAGGATTTTCCAATCTTAAATTGGTGTACTAACTAAATTTGTGTCCAATGGACAGGTAATAACTAATTCAAAGATCAAAGATAGGACAAGTACAGTATACTGAAGTTTTGTACAGCAAATATATCAACCTTCAGGATAGGTGGAGGGTATTTCCTGTTTACAAGAAGTTCAGGAACTAGAAGATGAAGTTAGATCATTAGTAAGTCTGTCATTAGTAAGTCAGCTGCCTACTCTGATATAGAGAAATATGCCAAAAAATAGAAGAAGAATCAATAAAAGTGATCAATAAACTATCATACACTCTTCTTCATTTCCTATGCTAGCAAAAATATATAAGATCATCCAATACAGATTGGAACTTTACATTCAAAGGGAGATACCAGATATTTAAGCTGGCTTCAGAAAAGACCAAGGAACAACCCCACCCCCCCAAAAAAAATATTCCTGATAGATGCTAGATAATTAAAAAAAAGCCAAAGAATACTCAAAAGAAGTCAATATGTGCTTTTCTGATTGCAGAAAAGTCTTCAGTTGTGTAGATCATGTCAAGCTGTGAAATGTATTAAGAAAAAATGAAAATCCCAATTGTCCTCATGTGGAACCTATTCACAAGCCAGAAAGCTACAGTACAGACAGGCCATAGTGAAATAATAATAGTTCCAGGTTTGTAAAAGGAGTGAAACAAGCTCTGCCAGTTTTTAGGATTGGCTATTAATGGGAAACGAACCAACCGTTAAAAAATACACCACAACTGAGCAATTGGTACAGTAGCTGTGAAGACTTTGGAAAAGAAGTTCAGATGCCAGGATATATTTATATCTACAAAGATTAAAATTGTGCAAATCATGGGTTTTCCTTGTGACACTCTATGAAAGCAAAGGTTGGGCATGGAAAAACCAGGATATAAAGATTTGAAAAAAAAAAATAAAGTCTAATTTCTGCTCTTTTCATTGTAGACATTGTAAACTTAAATGATCATATTGGACACATTGTGCCAAGACCTAGCTCTCTGGAGAAGACTTTAGTGCTGGGAAAGGAAAAAGAAAGAGATGAAGAGGATGGCCACCAGCAAGGTTGTTGGACTAAATAAAAAAGGGAAGAAATCCAAAAAAAAAAAAAAAAAAAAAATTTTAAAAAAAAAATCCCCCAAAAAAAATACAAAAAAAACCCAAAAAAAAAAAAAAAAAAAAAAAAAAAAAAAAAAAACAAAAAACACGCGTAAAACAAAAAAAAAAAAAAACCCAAACCCCCCCCCACCCCCCCCCTTAATTAAATATGTATTATTAAAAAAAAAAAAAAAAAAAAAAACTCCGAAAAAAAAAAAAAAAAAAAAAAAAAAAAAAAAAAAAAAAATCCTATTCTTCCCCCTCAAAAAAAAAAAAAAAAAAAAAAAGGAATGGCCTGAACTTTGTTTCTTATAAAATATAAAATCTACCTTTCACACATCTTATTCTGGCTATTTGTGTGCACGGTGATCATAGCCTCTTAGTTTGTTCCAAAAATATGGGGGGAGCCATAGTGCTTATAGATTAGGGAGGAAAAACCTTTAGGTTGTCTAGGAAACAGGATGATACTTTCCTGTCTTTCTAGGCTAGAAGCCTGGGAAATGGTATCCAGTTGCCTAGGCAACATAGGGATGCTTCAGTGACTTTTCCTGTTGTAAGGAAGAAGATTAGTTGCTTATTATCTCTGCTACAAGTTGGTTCATTTAAGATCTTGACCAGCATTCTATAGGTTCTCAACCTGATCAGGATTATACATTAAATACTATAATCTCTTAAACTGTTTCACTTTCTTTTCCTTTTTTTCCTACTGGTACCCTCCCCAACTTACATATTTGATATTACAGGGACCTGGGGAATTTTCAATCTATCACTGGCTGCAACAAAAGAGCAAGCTACTTTGCCATGTTATGATTCCTCATAATAAGTTTACAAGCATAACCTCATAAGAAAGTCTCTTTTGGAGGGCACAGATACCTGGTAACCTAAGGGAAAATGTTGTATCATATCAAAAGTTTAGATTCAATTGCAAGTAAACACTGTTTGAGTTGGGAATTTAAAACATATATGTCTCTATCATATTAACTTAAAGCAAAAGGAAGCCACTCATATTAAGCGGAAAACTAGAAATATTTTGTTCTTCTTATGGTTTTTCCCCATTACTACCTGTCATGCATGATCTATTGATGTTCAAAACTTTGCCATTTCTTTTAAAGTGAAAAATGTTGCAAGAGAGAAAAAAATATCAAAAATACACATCATTTTTATATAAGAATGAAATATAAGAACAGAACTATAGCTGACAGGAATATTTCCCTGAGAGCTTCTGCTGGATAAAAATGCTCCATAAAAATATGCGCTTCATAAAATTAAAGCTATAGCTAATTAAGGATAAAATTCTTTGCTATGAAACCTGTAGCAAAACACTTTGGCTTGTAGATATTTTTCCCCATAATTTTTATAAGAAACATTTATTTGTTTGTTTATTCAATTTCTAGACAATCTTATACTGAGCATCTTAAGAAACTGATGTAATTGAGGATGGATGCCTTTATGCTAAAATACTGGGCTTTGGACAATGATCAGATAAAACGCTTGTTACAGATCTCTAGCAAAAATCTTTTCTTATGGAAATATTTTAAAGCCATCTTGATGGTATTAATTATACAGCACCTGGAGAAAGAGAAGATTAGCAATTGGAACTCTTTGGGGATATTAATTAGTTATCTCACACGTTCAGGTATCGACTGAAAAAGTTTCAGAAAAAAAGGAAAGCATTTTTCCTTCTAAGCCATACCATTCATGTTGCTCTGAAATCAGCAAATATTTTGACACTACCAGTATCTTTATTTATTTTATTTTATTTGGTTTGTCAATTACTTACAATATAATAGGTATAAGTAAAAACATAGTTATGAATACATGGATACATATAAGAAAAATAAAAGAAACAATAGGACAGGGACAGTAGTCACGTTGGTGCATTTATACACGCCCCCTACAGGCCTCTTAGGAAAGGGGTGAGGTCAATAGTGGAAAGTCTAAGGTTAAAGTTAAAGTTTTTGGGTTTGGGAAGAAACCACAGAGTCAGGTAGAGTATTCCAGACACTGATCACTCTGTTGCTGAAGTCATATTTCCTGCAATCAAGTTTGGTGTGATTAACCTTGAGTTTGTATCTATTGTTTGCTCTTGTATTGTTATGGTTGAAGCTGAAGTATTCATTGACAGGTAGGACATTGCAATGTATGATTTTATATACTATACTTAGAGATATACTACTATACGAAAGGCGGCATAGTTCTAGGTTTTCTAGGTCTAGAATTTCAAGTCTGGTGGCATAAGGTATTCTGCAACTGAGTAGAGGAGTGGAGAACTCTTCTTGTGAAATATTTCTGGACTTTCTCAACTGTGTTAATATCAGATACATAATGTGGGTTCCAGACTGATGAGCTGTATTCAAGTATTGGTCTAGCAAATGTTTTGTATGCTCTAGTTAGTAGTGTGATATTACCAGAGAAAAGCTATGTAAGATTAGGTTAACAACTCTTAATGCCTTTTTGGCTATGTAGTTACAGTGGGCTCTAGGATTTAGATCATTAGAGATGAGTACTCCAAGGTCCTTGACAGAGTTTGGATCATCAACAAGGTCTTGACTATTCAGCTTATACTTTATGTTCTGACTTTTTTTTGCCAATATGTAAGACAGAGCATTTATTTGTTGAGATTTGAAGTTGCCATTTGTTTGACCATTCTGATTACATAGTCAAGGTCTTTTTGAAGGGTAGCATATTGTCTGTGGTGTTGAATAGCTTTACATCATCACCAAAGAGAACACAGTTGCTCTTAATATGATCACAGAGGTCATTTATGTAGAGTATGAAGAGAGTTGGTCCTAGAACACTGCCTTGGGGGACACCACTGTTGACAGGTACAGAATTTGATAGGACACTCCCAATTTTGACCATTTGTTGTCTGTTTGACAGGAATGCTTCTATCCAGTTATGCAGATGTCCAGAGATACCATAAGATTTTAGTTTTAGGAGTAGTTTGTCGTGTACCACTGTATCAAAGGCTTTACAGAAGTCTATGTAGATTGCGTCTATTGCTTTGCCCTGATCGAGTTGTGTAGTCCATATGTTTTTGCAGTGTAAGAGTTGCAGATTGCAGGATAGTTTTTTTTCAATAAGATATTATTATATTATATATTAGAATCAAAATCTAGGCAATGAAACCCTTTCTACAGTAATATTTATAATTAATCTTTAATGATTTATTCAGATTTTTTTCTTGAGGAATTACAATGAATGAATAATTAATAACATTTAGATCTCCATTAGGGAAACAAAGTGGAGTCTCAATCACCCATGTTAAATCACTAGATTACAGTGATTTATTCTCTCTCTCCCTCCCTCCCTCCCATACACACACACACACACACACACACACACTTCACCATCAACAACCATAATACTGATTCAATTTTTAAGCACAAGTAAATGAAAGATTACAGATTTTAGAAATAGTAATTCTGGATCTCAACTACATTTTGAGCAAAACAAGGAAACATTCTTTTGAGATTAGCAGAATAGCAATAAAATTCTCAATCTTTTCCTAATATAATCTTTTCTGAATAATATAATTGAGGGATGGGGGTATTTTTCTTAAATATGAATATATCTTTCTTTTTTTTTCTGTGGTGGGGGGAGAGGAGAATGGTGATGGTGGTAATAGTGTTTTAATGATGGCCCCAAGTTTGTAATTCCTCACTTAATGAATGTATTCATAAGGAATTCCACCTTCTGAAAATCAAGTTTGGGTAACCATTCTTCTTTCCATTCCTTTTCCTCTATAATATGTCTCTTCTTTTTTCTGTTGATTATCTTTGTTTCTCAAAATAATAAGTAATCTGAACAATTAAAATGCTAGAGAAAATGAATCAGAAATAACAAAAAGGATTCACAACAGCTGTAAAGAAATATAGTAACCTTCCTCCCCAACAGTAGCAGCTGTGTAGACAAAAGTAAGTAATTCCTTTTTTAAAAAAAAATAGAGAGGGAAGGTCATGCTTTCCCAACATTTTTCAGACATGATTGAATTCTCAGAGTGTTATAACACTGAAATTCATGAAGCTTAGTGCACTCAAAATACAATTTATAAATTAGATGTTGAGTGTTGTTCAACTTCTGCAACTGTGTGACTTTTTAAATGTACTTAGAAATAAGCCAAATCAAACTTTCAGCTTTCATTGTCTGACTAATATCCCCTTCAGAGTAGTCACATTCCTCAAAAAACTCTTCTTCAATCACCTTCTTCCAAGGACCTTCAACTCTGAACACAAGTCCCAAGCCTAGGTTCCACCAGAATCAAAAGCAAGTCCCATCACCCTCATGATGCTTTGAAGTACTCACCCCATACACAAAGTCTCAGTGGTGACAAATGTAATGTCTAAAATCTGTTACTTTCAGAACTAATTGTTGTGAATTGCTGAGTTTAAAATGGCTTGAAGTTCCTTGTGAAAATTTGGGGAAATCATCATGGAAAAGGAGGGGGGAAGGAGGCATTCTACTAAGACTACCTCTTCTCCAAGTGGAGAGGTAATAGCAAATAGCTTTGTGAAAAGGGAGAAATTATTTTGCCAACAAAGTATAATTGAGGCTTGTCCCTTTCTTCCTATCAAATTCATTTGGGAATGAAATTTTAAAAAAAATCAGAATAGAATTTAAAAAGTATAAATATCCAGATAGATGAAGGGATTGTAGAATGCTTGCCATAGCATTAAATAAGTTAGAATGTCTCTAGTCTCTTTGACTCCTCTTCTTGTCCTCTGTTTTCAGGCAACATCTAGGCAGCATTCCATTCCTATAACATTAATACAGATGTATTTTTGGAGGAGAGCTATTCACAAACAGAACATAAGCACAATTTGATCCTTCCATCTATTTTTCATAGCAACTCATATTTAAAAGCATACACGTTGAAAAGGGAAATATTATATAGCAGGATTCTGCAAATCTTCAAAGGAGAACTTCAGTTTGATGTCACTGTGATCAAGTCATCCTATCGAGGTAGATTTGTGAATCAAACTGGGGGCCTGTTTCAAAGCAATAAAAAGAACCGGGTGGCTTCAAAGCACTCTGTAATTTTCTGAACCGTTTGCAGCTTTCATGGCCTTTTGGTGAATTTTACAGACAATATACAATGTTGCACAGTACTACAGAGAGAGAATGCTTAATGTGACTGGGGTGTTGGACTCTCTGATACTGACAAGTATAACTAGCCAGTGAGTGTTATCTCCTTAGTCAATTCTTTGCCTTACAGAGAAATTTTGAGGTGGCTAGATTGAAATTATTTTGGGCTTCATTCATTTTCACAACTCTTAAATTCTTCACTATGGGTTTACATTTAATAAGTTTTAACTTGCTCTCGTGTGCTATAGGAATCATACTTTTCAGTGCTGGTCCCTCCCCTTCCCAGTCAAGTACAAATCCAATTCAGTTCCCAGTCCTGTCTTGGGATCTTGTTATTTAATGAGTGTGATTTTCTTCCTGCAAATGTTTCATTACCAAATTAAGTAATATCATCCATGCTGCCAAACCAGCATATGAACCAAAATGTAGTTATAGCTCAAGATTTGTACTTTCCTTAATTTTGTCATAATATCAATTTTTTTTTAAAAAAAAATGGAAAAACGGTGAACAAAATTTCAGATACTATCAAAAACAGGACTTCTAAGAACGTTCATGTTGTACCATATTGCTTATTCACTTACTTATTTGGTCATTTTTATCTCAAATCCATTCAAAATCTCTGGGCAGTTTATACTTTATAAAGTAATAATCTAAATACACATTAAGAACCACAAACCTAACCACAACAATTAAATTTAAAATGAAACAAACTACACAATTTTAAAACCCAACTTGAAAATCATAGTAGCATTCTGTTGACTGCTTTCCTAAAACCAAAGGACCTATCATCTGAACTTCTGGAGGCAAACTGCTTCACAAAAAATGGTCTAATTTTTTTTCAGACTTTCCCCCTATCTACCATTCTCCTAAAAATCCTATTATCAGTGAATTAACTGCTTTTACTTGGAAAGTCATACCTGCAAACCTTGTTCATTGACTCTATTCTCCTAATTCATCCATCCTTAAAACACTGAAATCCTTTAACAATTTCATTACTCAGGTTTTTTTTAACCTCTTTCTTATTCTTTTCCCCCAGAAAATAATAATTGCTTATATTCAGTTTGTACCTTTCACCTTGTAAGTGATCTTTGAATGCTTGATGGGCTCTGAAGTATAATGTAGCAGCAGCAGCTGCAGGAGCAGCCACAGTCTAGAAAGCTGCTGTTTTAATCAGTCTTAAGACTGCTGAAATAGGCAGAAAAATCTCTCAGGAGTGATATGGTGGAAAGGATAAGAACTGGCTTAAAAGTCTCTTTAAAAGCCCATTTGCCTCCTTCCTTGAATAATGAGAATTTCCAACCACACAATAAGAGATGAGCTACAGTAGTAGACAGGAGGGTTGTGAAAATCTTCCTCAGACCTTTCCTTTCAAATCAAATTGAACTGCTTATTTCAACTGGATCCATTCATTTTGTTCTTAATCCAGTCAGTACAACCAAATAGTTTAGATCCCAAATAGTTAAAAGATAATTCTTTATGGGTAAAGTGTTTGATTGGACACACACAAGGAATTTGTCTCTGGTGCATAAGCTCTCAGTGTATATACAAGCAACAGGTATAATCATGATCATAATCATAAAATACAATCATCATAAATCATAGATACAACGCTCAATGATAGTCATAGACTACTGAAGCATTCAATAGAAAAAATGATAGGATACTAAATAAAAGCAATCAACATAAATCATGAGATACAAGAAGTTAAAGTCATGAAAATCTAAAGAAATAGGTAATAGGACAGGTGGGAAGGATAATAAGTAAGACAGCCCTACTAGATAATTTGACATCCCAAAGCATAGACAGTGTTGTGGAATTTAGTTGTTTAACAGAGTGATAGCATATGGGGGGGGGGGATTATCTTTGTGTTTGGTTGTTTTGGTGTGTGATACCCTATAGCAGGGGTCCCCAAACTTGGCAACTTTAAAACTTGTGGACTTCAACTCCCAGAATTCTCCAGATGCCCTATAGTGTTGTGTTGAGGGAAGAAGTTGAAACAGTTTATGACCAAGATGTAAGGGGTCTGTGGATATTATCACAGCCATCTTTCTGGCTTGTGCATTGCACATTATATATCTATAGAGAAACTTACTCTCCTAATTTTAAAGAATACATTTGACCTACCCACCATATTTTTTATCCATTTCTAAACAAAATATATTTCTTTTGAATATTTGCATCTCTAAACACATGCATTGTAATTAATACAGGTAAATAGTCTGAGCCTGTTAACTTTTAACGAAAGCTAATATAATTCCAATTCATTTTTTTTCTTCAAGTATCTCTATTTTCTTCAGCATTTTTAAACCTTTAACTATGTACAGGAGTCATAAAAGCCAAGGATTTGTTTAATTCTGATCTGTACACTACTCTGAGAAGTGATTTAAGGTTAAATCACCTTAATCTCCTTCATCAGACATACAGGAGATGGGTTTTTTAGTCCTGATTTTTTCTGTTTCTGAGCAGTTCATCTTCCAATGTAACAGAGCACATAGGAGCCATTTGAGGAAAAAGTTAAGAACAAATATCATAAGTCTCTTAAGTCCTGTGCATTATGCAGCTCAATACAGAACTTGTCAAAAATGAAAGGGGGTTGTATTGCTGATTACTTAACATGTACACTGCTTTAAAATCCAGCACAGACATGCAAACATGCTTTTTAAAATTGAAGCGAAATGGGAGGGAAAAAGTCTACCCAGTATGCAAATCTTTGACACAGTGATGTTATGGTTTGACCCTATTTTGGCCATCCAGACATAGTTCAGAAAAGAATGTTCATTATATTATTATGTTAGCACACAATCAGCCAGATGTTTAGACTGGATTTGGCATTTTTAGCTACCTATTGAATCCCACCCAAAAACCTGGGATAGACAAATGCAGTTTTTTTAGGGTACTAAGGATATTGTCTCAGAATGTAAACTGTTCCTAGTAAAACTGGCTTTTTGTAATTTACTAATGGTGATTTTGTCAATGATGATGGTGTTTAAATGGTGCTCCAGTTGTTTTGAGGATTGCACCCAAGGCACCAATTACTATCAGTGCTATCTTTGTTTGCTTTTGCAACAGTCATTCTAGTTGTATTGGCAGAACTTTGTGTTTTGTGATTCTCTCTAGTTCTTTTTCTTCTGTTCTGCTATCTCCAGGTACTGCAATGTCCACTATCCAAACTTTATTGTCTCTCTTGTTGACAATTATTAAGTCTGTGTTACTATCTGGCAGGCTCCTGTCTGTTTGAATTCTACACTCCCAAAGCACTCTAGCTTTTTTATTTTATTTTACTTTGCCTATTTTGTGATTCCACCAGTCCATGTTTGCAGGCAAATGGAATTTCTTGGGGATATTCCAATGCACCAGTGTTGTTACTTATCATGCCATTGTTAGTAGTCAGTCTGTGTGATCTTCTTTCAGCAGTTAACCAGGTAGTCAACTGTTTCTTCAGCTTCTTTGCAAAGATGGCATTTTCTGTCTGTTGCTGTCATGTCAATTCTGCATTTGTTCTTAAGACTTGGTCTTGTGTGGCCAGAATTAGCCTTTGTGCCCTGTCTTCAACTTTCCTGCTCTTAGCCATATCCAGATTTTGTTATCTACTTTGCCCGCTAGATTTTTAATGTACTGGCCATGTGATATTTTGCCATCCCATGTCTCTTTTCTTTTCTTTTCTTTTTTTTTTGGACAAATTTTATTAATTTTTAAAGACATACAAAGCATAAAACATAAGAACATAAAACCTTTTTTCTGAAAGTTATTTGTAAATTCTAAGCAAATAAAACATTTTATACATCATTAACACATCTCCTTATAGACACATAAATATCCTTTCATATTCCTCATTATTTCTCTCTATACTTTCATTCAATTATATTTCTTTTCTATATTTATCTATTTTATATGTTTTTATTCACTATACTTCTTTTTCCTTTCTGGCTTACTTTATTCTCTTCTATTTTTTATTCTCCATTATCCTTTTCTAACGTTCCTCCAAGGTTTTATTAGCTCAATCAAAGATAAACACACAGAAACACAAAACATAGAAACATAAAAAACCACTTTTCTGAAAGTTGCTTAGTCCCAGGTTAAAACTCTTGGTACAGACACAAATTCAAATTCATATTCATTTTGTATATCATTCCATATCTTATTAGCATTTTCAATTTTCTATATAGCTTCTCCTCTCTTTTAAATTTTCTTAATTTTATTTTATTTATCTCATCTCAATTCAAGTCATAATATTTATTATTCTTTGTCTGTTCTATTTCCAGCTATCCATTTATCTTTCTTCTTTAAAGAAAAACTTCTCCTGTACACTAATTGGAGTATGACGCCTTTATCTCTTTCCCCTATATTTATAGTACATAATATAGAATACATAGCTTACATTGGGATTCTGTCTGGTACATTCTAAAATTATACAATATTATCAATACCAATACAAATCTATTCATTAATATTAATATTCATTTATATCTTATACACTTAGCACATTACTTTTCAATTAAATCACATATTTTTATTGGAGCACCTACTTTCCATAGTTATTCCCCCCATCACATATTATAAATCATTAATTCATTAAAATGTTCTCCCTTCTCCTACTTCAAATCTCTCATTTCACAAGAAATTTCACTAGGATAACATAGTCTAATCATTAATATTGACAATCATTTATATATTAAGCATTTTACCTATTTCAATTAAATATCATACCTTTATGGGAACACTTATGCTTTCCAAAGTTATTCCCCCCTCCCCCACGTCACATATCTTAAATCATTGTTTCATTAAAGTATTCCCCTTTTCTTAACAAAAATTTCACTAAATTATACTAAATATTTTATCACGTTTTAAATTGCATATTATTTCCAGTTTTCTAAAGTTATTTCTAAGTACAAATGTAAAAATACAATCTTATGTACCTTTCCAGAATCCTTTTTTCAATAAAGTTTACCCATTATCTCTAAAAGACTTTTGTTTCTTTGCATCTTGCTCCCCACCATTAAGGCTTCTCATCCCTTCCTTTCTCCCTTGCTTATTCTTCTCCTTGTCTTCTTTAACCCCTTGTCTCTCCTCCTCCCTTTTATTCTGCTTTCCTCCTTTCTGTTGTTTTCTAACATAATATCCCCTTTTCACCTCATTCTTCTCCTTTTTGGCTGTTTTTCCAAATCTCAAAGTCTTCTTTCCTTTTTTCTCTTTCTCCTTTCCTTCCCCAACCAAAGTCACTTGTTCATCAAAGATGGCTTCTTCTTTGTCCCAGTCATCCTGTTGCACGTTCAGTTTTACATAAGTACAAACCGCCATTTCTAAAAATTGAAAAAGAGTGCCAAGAACATCCTTCCCTTCTTGCTTTTCTTTTTCATATTTTTGATATACAAGTTTCAATCCATCCACAAGTGCTGCCATTGTATAGAAAAAAAGTTTTTCCAAACAACCACCCAAGTGCTTTCAATCAAAGAGAATTCTCAGAGGTTCCAGAATCAGCAAACAATCCAAACAAGCTGTTTCCCTTAAATACTTTCTCCTTCTTCACTTTCTCTTTCCGGGGCTGAAGTTTAATCACAGAGTTCCATTTAAGATATATCTTTTAAAAGTCTTATTGATGTTTAATAATTCTTTAGAATTTTAGGCAATCTTCTCCTTATTTTCAAACTTGCTCCAATTTTTTTTCCCTCTCCCTTCCTGCTCACAGCCAAAAAGATTTTTTTTTCTTTTAAATGTTCAGAAATCCTTATCCCTT
Source organism: Notechis scutatus (assembly GCF_049901735.1). NCBI lineage: Eukaryota > Metazoa > Chordata > Lepidosauria > Squamata > Elapidae > Notechis > Notechis scutatus. The sequence goes on along the minus strand of NC_142009.1, from coordinate 60,323,352 downwards.
CAGCATTCAATTACCTCCAATGCAGGTTTTCGGATTTCTCTTATGATTCCATCCGCTGTCACTTTAGGAAGGAGAGTGAAAAGAAAGAAAAAAATACTTTCCCTTTTAGGATATTCGCCACTTGTAACTCTCTCTGGAAACAATGTATCCTTAGCAATCTTCAAAATTTCAGGACACTCTCTCTTGCTTTGTCCTGGTCAAAAACAACTTTCAAAACTCTTCCCACTTTCTCCTTCTGCACGATCTTGTCCGGCTGCAGGTTTCTTCGTGGCGGCCATTACTGACCGCCGCTCTTCCGCCTTGGGAAAAGGGGGTTTTGCCGGGTGGGGAGGGGGTCTGCGACACCCCCAAGCCCCTATCCGGATCCCCCCTGTCTTCAGCTGCCTCTACGGGGCAGCTATATCCCCCAGATCCAAGCGGATCGGGGGAACCTTGGCAGGGAACGCAGCAGGGATCACGCAGTATCACAAATCCCTGCCGCTGCTGAAGCCTTGCAAACCGGAAGTCTCCCATGTCTCTTTTCTATTTTTCATTTGGTCTTTCTTGTACAGGTGAAACTCAAAAAATTAGAATATTGTGCAAAAGTTCATTTATTTCAGTAATGCTACTTAAAAGGTGAAACTAATATATGAGATAGACTCATTACACACAAAGCAAGATAGTTCAAGCCATGATTTGTCACCATTGTGATGATTATGGCTTACAGCTCATGAAAACCCCAAATCCACAATCTCAGAAAATTAGAATATTACATGCAATCAATAAAACAAGGATTGTACATAGAACAATATCAGACCTCTGAAAAGTATAAGTATGCATATATACTCAGTACTTGTTTTGGGCCCCTTTTGCAGCAATTACTGCCTCAATGTGGCGTGGCATGGAAGCTATCAGCCTGTGACACTGCTGAGATGTTATGGAAGACCAGGATGCTTCAATAGCGGCCTTCAGCTCTTTTGCATTGTTCGGTCTCATGTCTCTCATCTTTCTCTTGGCAATGCTCCATAGATTCTCTATGGGGTTCAGGTCAGGCAAGTTTGCTGGCCAATCAAGCACAGTAATCCCACGGTCATTGAAGCAGGTTTTGGTAATTGGTAAACCTGCAGTGTCGGCAGGTGCCAAGTCTTGCTGGAAAATGAGGTCAGCATCCCCATAAAGCTCATCTGCAGAAGGAAGCAGGAAGTGCTCCAAAATCTCCTGGTAGACGGCTGCATTGACCCTGGACTTAATGAAGCACGGTGGTCCAACACCAGCAGATGACATGGCTCCCCAAATCAACACCGACTGTGGAAACTTCACACTGGACTTCAAGCATCTTGCAGTGTGTACCTCTCCATTCTTCCTCCAGACTTTGGGTCCTTGGTTTCCAAATGAGATGCAAAAGTTGCTCTCATCAGAAAAGAGGACTTTGGACCACTGAGAAATAGACCAGTTCTGTTTTTCTTTAGCCCAGGTAAGATGCTTCTGATGCTGTTTGTTATTCAGGAGCAGCTTGACAAGAGGAATATGACATATGAAGCCCATGTCCAGGATCCGTCTATGTGTGGTGGCTCTTGATGCATTGACTTCAGCCTCAGTCCATTCCTTGTGAAAGTCCCCAACACTTTTGAATGGCCTTTTCCTAACAATCCTCTCCAGGCTGCAGTCATCCCTGCTGCTTGTGCACCTTTTTCTTCTACACTTTTTCCTTCCACATAACTTTCTATTAATGTGCTTTCATACAGCACTTTGGGAACATCCAACTTCTTTTGCAATTACCTTTTGAGGCTTTCTCTCCTTAGGGAGGGTGTCAGTGATGGTTTTCTACACAACTGTCAGATCAGCAGTCTTTCCCATGATTATGCTTCCTACTGAACCAGACTGAGAGACCATTTAAAGGCTCAGGAACCTTTTGCAGGTGTTATGGCTTAATTAGCTGATTAGAGTGAGACACTTTGAGCCTAGAATATTGAACCTTTTCACAATATTCTAATTTTCTGAGATTGTGGATTTGGGTTTTTCATGAGCTGTAAGCCATAATCATCTCAATTATGACACATCACAGCTCAAACTATCTTGCTTTGCATGTATTGAGTCTATCTCATTTATTAGGTTCACCTTTTAAGTTGCATTACTGAAATAATGAACTTTTGCATGATATTCTAATTTTTCGAGTTTCACCTGTAGACCAATTTGGACTCTTTGGTGTACAGTAAGCCTTCCTGGTATACTAACTTTAGTGCATCTTCTTCACTGTCCTTCAGATATTCATCCAATGTCCTTTTCTCCTTCCTCAACTGTCTGGTGTACTTGCAACATTCCACACCCACCTACACTCCTTGGTAAGTAGAGTCAGTCAATGCTGCTGAATGGATGAAAGGAGAACATTTGTAGTTCAGGGTTGAAATGAAGGGTCCTTGGATCTTTCTGAGCTTGTTTGTTTTCTTATAGACATTTTATTATCCAATCTAGGCAACATCATCATTGCTAGAACTCCTGGTGATGATACCTAGTTTGAGTAATGAAACATCTGCAAGAAAACAATCAAGCTCAAAGAGCAACCAGGATCCCTGATTCATTGTCATTATTTTTCTGGTCTTCTGATTCAGGGCTTTGATGTTGTTGTTGTTATACATTTAGATTTCTAGAAGCAGTTCAAGGGTGCTTTCCACAAAGAATTTATCTTCTTGTCCTTGAACTATACTCTTATGGTTATATGTTCAAACTAGTCAGTTAGATACCTGTGCTTTGCTATGGAACTATGTGATCAGGCTTGATAAACTGACAGTTAAAGCTTGAACATTAATGAGTAATTACGATCAGCCTCTCCTCTCCACTTCTCTCCCTCAGGTGTGCCCCACAGAAGCCTCTGCTCTCCTATCCCTCTCCAATCTTTTATCTCCTCTCTTATCCCTTCTCTCCCTCAGGCTTGCCCCACAGAGGCCTCTCCTATCTTATTCTCCTATATTATAGTTATGAATACATGGATACATATAAGAAAAATAAAAGAAACAATAGGACAGGGCCAGATATGACACGCGCTGGCCACGCCAACACCCAAGTGGCAGTTGGAACAGAGTTCTTTTCAGGTGGGGAGGGGGAGGAGTAGAATGTCTAACTTCTTAGCATCAGAGTGTGTTAATAATAATATAAGAACTACTAATGATCTGATGGTCATTTCAAAAAATCCTTCCTTAGCAAGCACCTAGAAGCAAAGAAGAATATATGTGCCAAATTTCATATATGATATGACTAGAGTCTTAGAGACAATACTGGGAACATTTTCACTGTCATGATCAGTGAACTGTTATTTTGTAGATCCTTCGAAGTTTGAGTCTTGACTTGAGTCTCAGGTTATACAGACCTTTGTTTCCAGCTATAGAAATCTGAATGTTCAGGGCTGAAATTAAACTTTTCCTGGATGAGAGACCACAGTTTCACAGAAAAATAGGACAACAGAATGTCACAATTTGACTGAGATAAGCACATTTTGGTGTATTGGGTAGAATGCAGAGCTGGTATTCAGCAGGTTCTGTCCAGTTCTGAAGATCCAGAAGTGGAAATTTTGAGTAGTTCGGACAACTGGCAAATGCCACCTCTGACTGGAGATTTTGCAGCATCCTTCCCCTGCCATGCCCACCAAGCCATACCCACAGAACCAGTAGTAAAAAAAAATTGAATCCCACCACTGGTAGAATGGAGGTATTTTTCTCTTAATGAGGATGTGAGCAGAATGAAAATTGGGAGAAGAGAAAGATTCTGATTTAATTATGTCCTAATGATGACCAAAGGATAGCTTCCTTGTTCTTCAAGTATTCTTTGATTGCATCTTTCTCTCTCTCTCTCTCTCCTTCTCCATCTCCTTCATTCCCTGTGAGAAGTCTCACTCAATGGTGTTTCTTTTGATCATGGATTCAATGTTAGAAGATTAAAAAAACGCCTATTTTCCAGTTATGGGATTTATATTCTTTTGCTTTACTCACAACAGTATAATTTGTACCCTGATTCATTCCAGACTACTGGGCTGGCCTAGAAGGACATATTTCAGACACAAAGTCTGGATCTTCTCTAACATAAGCAGCATGCAGTGTGCAAGTTTAAAGCCTCATTAAACAAGCTACCCAATTCTCAACTTTCATATCTCGCATCTTCTAAATCAGCAACAAGCCAAGAAATATGTGTTGATATCTGAATGTTACAATACAGTTCACAGTTCAAAAATGTGCAAAACACACACACACAACTAAAAATAATATAATAGGGGAGTGCTTTTTTATAAGCACTCTTTTCAGTTACTTGTCTTCACCATCACCATCATCATCTCCACCACCACCACCCCAAAGGATTGGGAATATATATATTATTGAGCATTTCCTTTCAGAAAGACAAATAAAATATTTAAGTAAACTCTTGCTGCAGGTGAGACACATCCATCACACCTCTTGTGCGGAGGATGAGCGGTATTTGTTAGAGCAAGATGCACTCTTCCTTCCCAAGGGCTCTGCCATTTTCCAAAAAATGGAAGGAGGAAAAAAGTACCTTCCTTACTTATGAACTCACATTTGTAAAGGCTGATCAGTCTGTTCCTGACTTCCTTCTAATGTAGTTGTCAGAAATCTGAGTGTGCAATTGAGTGGGCAGCGGTTCATTTTTTCTTCAACAGTTAGATTAGATTGGAGTAGATATGATAAATAAGGAACTGATGCTCCTGTTTGAACAAGAGTGAACAAGTCTGGAGATTGAGAGGAAGTCATCCTTCTGACCCTGTAAATCTGCTCATAAATTCTACCACATTGCACACTTCTTTACTGAAAAATAACAAGTCCGAATGCACCATATAGCTCCTTTTTAGTCATGCTACTTAGTAGTCATGCTACTTAGCATTTTTCTATATTCTATGCTAATTATAATCACACCCTTAATCATATGAATAATCTTATTAATCATTGAGCCAATAATCACACTTTCTCCCTAATTTTAACATTTCTACAAATGCTATATGTTTGCTCTCCACCATTCCTTTCTTTCACAAGGACCACTGTATCTCTTGCTTCCTATTCTTATGGTAAACCCCATCATTATGATTCCTTTAGTAAAAGACAGACTTATGTTCTTCTTATATGTGAATCAGTAAAGGAGTCTTCCTTCAGGTTTCATCCAGGGACAGATGCTCCAGACTATGTGTGGTCCTTGTTGCAAATATTTGCTTTTCTTCAGAATTCTGCTCCATTTCAGCATTTAAAAATCCCATCAAAGCACCTTTAAAGTTTATTCTGTGCATTTAGTGCATAACTCCATTTTTTTTGCAGTAGAGGGTTCCATGCATTGAAACGGCCAAGATATATGAGGAAACATTCAGAATTTATTTTGTTAGGGTGAAGTCTCCAAATTATAAGATAACTTTCTTAGTCTCAGCTTTTAAAAAAAAGAATTTAAAAGAACATTCATAAAATGCTGAATTTATTACTTCTCAGTGCATGTATGTTTTAAGGATGGGGAGGATTCTTAATTTCTCTAGCACTCACATCATGCTCTTTCTGGCAATCAACAATCAGGGTCACATACCTTTTTGGAAAATGCAGCCAAGATAGTATCCAGAATCAAACCTGTGGAACATTTTGTTGTCTGGAACAATTTGATTTTCACATTACTCTATGTCAGAGCTCTACATTAAACAATAAGCAATGTAGAAGCTATAAGAGCCAGGCTGGCAAATGCAGCCACAACCTTCTGCTACTCAGTAATTGCTCATATGCTGCACTCAAGGTTTTACTCAGGAAAAACAACATGACAAACCTGAAAGATGAAGCACCTGTCAGAACTATAGAGAAAATATCTTTGCACATCAGGTTGCATTGACAGACATAAGTTGCTGAAGCAACTTTTTCCTTCTTTATCATTACTTACTTCCTTATACTGAATAAGTCAAGAACATGAAACTAGGAGAGGAAAACTGAGAAAGATAGCACTGAGTTGATTTCACATCGCATGCACAGATTACTAGGTACTGTGATAATATATAGCTTATATCCTTTTTATCATCAGTTTATCATTATCATAAACTGGAGAAATATATTTTATTCTTTTAGGAAATTGAATTTGAATACATAGGCCTGACCTGACTTTGTCCCACATTTTGTTCAAAGCCTATTTTATAAACAATCAAAAACAACCTCAGTAAAAAAAATCAATGTAGAAAGGGAAGATGTGTAAAATTTTGGAGCTTTTCCTTTGGTTCTACCAGGAGGAGCAAACTAATGCCCCCTAATTGCCGAAATTAAACATATAAAAGTACGTATTGATGGTAAGACCTGTAAAACATTAAGACTGTCTATCTAAGAGATTATAGCTTTTCCATTTTTGAAGGCTCTTTAAAAAGAGGCTGTAAAAGCATTTACCACAGTTGACTTAACTGTTTTTTTTATCAAGGGATGTACTGTACTGTATACTTTTGCGAGTCTATTCATTTTGTGCTCACTTATTATTATTATTATTATTATTATTATTATTATTATTATTATTATTATTATTATTATTATTATTATTATTATTATTATGGTGGCACAGTGGTTAGAATGCCGTATTGCAGACTAACTCCACTAATTGCCAGCAATTCAATTCTGACCAACCCAGGTTGACTCAGCCTTCCATACTTCCAAGGTCAGTAAAATGAGGATCCAGATTGTTGGGAACAATATGCTAACCCTGCAAGCCACTTAGAGAGGGCTATAAAACACTGGAAAGTGGTATATAAGTCTAAGTCAGTGGTTCCCAAACTTTTTCAGTCCAACGCCCCCTTGGTGCTACAAACTCATCCTCAGTACCACTCACCCAGGGCTGGGATTCAAATTTCTTAACAACTGGTTCTGTGGGCATGGCCTAAATTGTGGGCGTGACTTGGTGGCCATATGACTGGGTGGCTGTGGTTTGCTGGCTGGGCATGGCTTGGTGGTCACGTGACTGATGGCCATGGTTTGGTGGTCATATGACTGGGTAGGCATGGCCAGGTGGCCATTTGACTGGCAAACCAAATATAAGCAGTCTTCGTTTAATGGCTGGTTGCTTAGTAAGTGTTCTAGTTTATGACTGACCTCCCCAGAGCTACTTGACCTGTTTTTGGAGTTTTGACAGCCATGCACACACACACACACACACACACACACACACACACACACACACACTCCCTTCTAACCCTGCTGGATCAGGTGGTTGGGCTAGATATCTCATTCACTTTCTCCTCCCTCCCTCCCTCTTTCTGTCTTTCTTTCTTTTTCTCTCTCTCATTCCCTCTCTCTTTCTCTCTCTCTTCCCCTCCCTCTCTTTCTGTCCCTTCCTTCCATCCCCCCTCTTTCTTTGCCTATCCCTTTTCTTCCTTTCTCTTCCTTTCTCTCTCCCTTTTTCTTTTCTTTTTTTTTTGCTTTCTTGACTGTTCCTTCTCTCTTTCCCTCTCTTTCTCTTTCTCTTTCTCTTTTCCTCTCTCTTTCCCCTCTCTCTCTTTCTTTTCTCTCTCTCCCTCTCTTTTTCCCTCTCTTTCTTTTCTCTCTCTCTCTCTCTTTCTCTCTCTCTTTCTCTCTTTCCCCCTCTCTCTATCCCTTCCTTAACCTATCTACCTATTTTCTGCACCGGCAGGCGTGGCCTAATCTGTCAAAGGCCTGGGCTAATCCTGCATCACCTCATTTTCCCTTTCAGAGGCCCCAGCCCTTAATCTCCCCATTTCCTCCCTCACGACTGCCTCTTTAGTCACCCCATGGCCATGACTTTATCTTCCTCCCATGGCTGGCTGCCAGGAAAGGCAAGCCAAGGCTGAGCCATTGTTGTCGCTGGGCTCCCCGCCAGTCCATGTCACCCTTGTCACGAATGCCTGCAACCACCATGTTTTTTTTTTTTTTTTTTTTGCGACTGAACTGCAACCACATCGAAAAAAACACACGGTGGCTGGAGGTTTTTTGCAGCAAAAATTACCCACCTCTGGCTTTGCTCTGCTTCTCTAATGTGCCGCTGCAGCTGCATTCTAGGAACTGGCTCCGCAGGTCCACCCCGTTGAGCCCGCTGCAGTGGAGGGACTTGCCTAAGCAAGTCTGAGCAGAGTGGTGCAGCAGTCAATGGGGTGAGCCTGCATGGCCAGTGCCTAGAACGCGGTGGCGACGGCACCTTGGAGAAGCAGAGCAAAGCCAGAGGTCAGTCATTTTCATTGCGTGGACTGTACCAAAAAAAAACCACACGGCGCCTGGAAGTTTTTTGCAGTGAAAATTATTGACCTCCAGCTTTGCTTGCTCCGCTTCTCCAATGCACCACTGTGGCCATCAGTGATTGTTGTGCATGCGCAATAAGGACTGACTGGGCAGGGAATGGAGGAGCAGGCAGAGAGGAGCAGGGCCAGCCAGAGGCCCATTTTGCCAGTTCTCCAAACTACCAGGAACAGTAATGAACCAGTAGAATCCCACCCCTGAATTGCGCCCTGTGAGGAGCCCACCTCCAGCACCCCCCTTGCCTTTTAGCACCACCCTAGGGCATCCCCCTGCCCTTCAGGACCACCCACTTTGGGAACCATTGGTCTAAGTGGTATTGCTATTGCTATTATTATGTCAACAAATATAGCATAAAAATGAATTTACAAAAGTACACATTGAACAGGAGACTATAGCCCAATTTTTTTCTCTCTGATCTGCTGTTCTTAATTGAATCATTCCTCCTACACATAGATACATGAGCTGATTTCCATACACCAATCCATATGAGAAAGATAAATAAGTGGCATCCTTTATCTGTTCTCTCTACAAGTATACATATTTGCTTAAGTTTTAAAATATTTTATAAAAATTAAAAAGCAAATTATCATAAAATAAAATCTTATGAGCTAGGAAGCTGAACTGGATTAAACTAGCAGTCTTGACAAATCAACATATTAGCATCAGATTGCTTCCACAATCTTATAGGGTGACTAATCTTTTTACCCCAAGACCATGTGTAACAATGGTCAGGTGGCTAGAAGTTGCATGTCCATGATTGAAAGCTGTGGAAGATCAGTCTTGAGCTATTTCTAGTTATGATAAAGAATAACAGAATAACACCATTGGAAAGGACCTTGGAGATCTGATAATCAAAACTCCTGCTCAATCAGGACACCTTATACCAATTCAAAGGGCTGTCCAATCTCTTCTTAAAAACCTCAAGTGATGGAACACCCACAACTTTTGAAGGCAAGCTATTCCACTTATTAATTGTTCTCCCTAGCAGGAAATTTCTCCTTATTTTGAGTTTGGCTTCTGCTCTTGATTTATATGGCTTCTTGTCCTGCCTTTAGGTGGTTTGGAGATTAGGTTGACCCCTTTTCTTTGTGGCAGCCCCTCAAATATTGGAACTCTGCTATCATGTCACCATGATATGGTATGAAGAATGCCAGCAGTCTCCTTCATACTTTTCTCCATCAGAACAGGCAAAAAAAACAACAAACGAAAACCAACAAAAAGAATTTCCCCCCCTCCACTCATCCACATACCCATACTTATATTTTTGTCTCCATTTCATCAGCTAGCCTATTGAATATGGCAGCTGGAGTTTGCTTCAGTTACTTTAAAGATACTATAGAAACCATGTCCAAGGGCTAGCAACCAAGAATATGGCTATTAAAGCATAATAATAGGAAGGGCCAGTCTGCAAAATTAATGAAACCAGCAACTGAAAATTGAGAACAACTATGAGAATAATACCAAAAAGGATCGCTCCAATATTCTGTGGGCTATAGCAAAGCCTTCCACATACTGTGCATGGCCTCTGGAACATGTCTCTAAAAAGAGAATATTAGATGCACTTGTGGTATGAAAAAAAGGATCATACGCTATCAGATTCTCAAATCAGTTCTCTTTTCTCTGAAAGTATATCCTATTTACAAAGGGAGTTGGAGTCTCAGTAAGAAAAAAAAAAATACAAGGATAAGTATTTCCTTGTGTCTATATCCATGGCAGATTGACATTGTGTTTTCCTCATCTATAGATTGGGCTCATGTAATGCTTTTCCTTCTTGCCTGCTATATTGAAATTGAATCTGAGGTACATCTTTCCACAACATCACTCTGAAGTCAGTGAGGGTCAAGTTAAATCAAAATCTCAGACATGGATGCTAATTACTGTACTACTGCCTCAATGTTCTCCAAATCTTCTGTTAAAATTACTTTTTAATTTATAGAGGGCTGCATTGCTGTCATTTACTGGACCCTTGTATTTTCTTTTTCGTTGTAAATTAATTCCATAGAAAGTCAAAATGTTCTCTTTTCATTACTCTCTTTGGACGGCGTAGTAAAAAAATTAATGGAATTTGGTAGAAAACAGTGCTTAATCATCAGACTAATTATATGTAAGTTCTGTTTTTTTTTTCCAGGAAGAAAATGAACTTCATGTTTAGCTCTATGAAAGTAATGAAAACATTCACGCTCGACTGATTGATTAGTCACAACCAGAAGTGTAGGTGCTCTTCAGACAAACTTCCTTTTTATATACTAATGTGTCTACCATATTTGTTGTCCATTTGTTACATGTCCAGCCTCTTTTAAAGCTTAATATGTTGAAGAGACAATGCATCATTAGTAAAGACAGATGAAGCCATCTACTTCCATCCTATTTTGTTTTGCATATATTGATTTATCTGCATCCATAACATACTGGCACCATCTATGAGAAAATCCATATTTGCTTTTCATGTATCTTTTTCTGTACAAAATATATCCTCATTCCCCCCAGATTTTGCATGGACTAAGATATCTGTCCTCTTTATTAATCAGTCTGTCGAGGAATTGGCTAATTGCTCCATATCTCTGGAGGATGCTACATTTAGCTTCTCTACATGGGAGGAAAATATATTCTGTTTTGGGATGGCGGTAAGTTTTTTTTTGAATGGTGAAATGCTTCCTGCCTCCACTTAGAGGTGCTTCAAAAAGAATTCAAGCACCTGGCTACTCATCACTGTATGAAAATGTAGATGTCTGTATGCACATCTTATTTCAAGAACTGTATAATGCTATTTTGAGAAATAAGAAACCTGAAGGTAAACTGACTTCCAATATATTTATTAGTATGGAAAATGGAATCAGTTTTATGGATTTAAAAATGTAGAACAAATGAATGTCTTAGACTCTGCAAATAGGAAGTAAACAGGATGCAAACAGGATGTCACTGTCCATGTTCTAATTATTCTATAAAAAAGTTTGGGATACAATATTATGGGCGGATCTATGAATCTTCTAAAAGTTCTATTAGCACTGAAACAGATTCATACAGAGTTCATGACAGTACTCCATTTATATGCAACTAAGGTACATGTCACCATGAAGTCATCAGGAAAACATTCCTAGGTAGAAAATTGCATCTAAACATCTAAAGCTGCAATAAAAATATCAAAACTAGAAAAATGAGTCTGTATGAGGAGTAATATCCTATCTTGGGATATTTCCTGTTCCAAGATCCAAGTTAATGCACAGGAATCCATCTGTTAATAAAGTGTTAGTTTAATATTAACTAACTTACAATTTATATTGACTAGTATGATTTGATTGCTTATTGTACCCTATGACCATCATTAAGTGTTGTACCTTATGATTCTTGACTCTTGACGAATGTCTTTTATGTATACTGAGAGCATTTGCACCAAGACAAATTCCTTGTGTGTCCAATCACACTTGGCCAATAAAGAATTCTATTCTATTCTATTGTGTGGGGAATAATGACTTTACTTCAATATGAAATTGTAAATTATTAATGTTCATTTTTAGCAAAAGCAATAGAACTTATAGACTTATATACGGCTTCGTGGTGCTTTAAAGCCACCTCTAAGCAGTTTACAGAGTCAGGATATTGCCCCCAACAATCTGGGTCCTCATTTTAGTGACCTTGGAAGGATTGAAGGCTGAGTCAATCTTGAGCCAGTTAAGATCAAAGGACTCCAATTCCTGTGAGCAGAGTTAGCCTGCAATATTGCATTTTAACTATTCTGCCAACATGGCACATGCACATTTTTAGACAAGTTCTCCTACTGCCTTTGCTATTCTTGCTTTTTGCTTTCTGAAGGTGACTCATGCATACAGCTCAGGGACCAAACACAACCCTCAGCCCAAATTATACACCTCTAGTTTATTTTGAAGCTCGTTATTGGTCATACTAGCAACAACTTTTCTCTTATGATGGCTGCAATTTCTCCTAGCAAGAAAAAAAAAGAAGAAGACAAATATATTGCTTAGATCAGGCTTATATTCTTTGTTCATTGTCTGCATTCCTACCAAATATGTTTTGGTGGTGTACATCAGTATGCAAGCTCGTGTTAAATATTTTTACTGTGGGAGAAAGGAGGAAGGGCATGGACAACAATTTTTTCTGGGACTTACAGGAAAGAAATGGCAAACTGAAAACAACTCTGCTAACAGTAGAGCCAATGTCCATGGCTGAATAAAGAACCAGTGAATAGACTATCTCTTCATAATTCCTTTCTGGACAAAGAGAGGACTTGAGATCTCTCACACATGTTCCATACAGTTCTCTGGTGCTTTTAGATGAGAGAAAGACATCTTTTTCCTCAACCATGGTCAATATTTTCAAAAGGATCCAGGGTTTGCCTACCTCCTGGATTTTATTTATTTATTTTATACAGCAGCCCATCTCAAAAGAAGTGACTCTAGATGGCATATGGGGGGAAAAAGTATAAAGACACTGAACATATCAAACACAGCCATAAGCACATCTTATGCACATACACACAAGATTCAATCACCAAAGAGGCCACCTCAAGATCAAACTGATCCCCTAGGCTTTCCAGGCCTGATGACAAAGCTAGGTCTTTTGGACTTCCAGAAAATAAAATTATTACTTGTTAACTGCTTTTTAACTACAGGTTGGAATTGACATATTTTTACAGCACCTCGTGAGTTTCCTTCTATTCTTAACAAAATAAGTTTTAAATTCAAATTTAAGAATAGAAAAAAAACCTTTTGAAATAAACATCAAAAGGGTGATTAGAATTTTGATTTTGCAAAGTTATAAGTGAATTCATTAACTAAATGAATTTGAAATGAAATATTTGAATTAATTGCACAAACCTTTCCTAGGGGAAAATACTTTGATCTGGTATTTACTTAAACAAGGAATAATAAGATGATAAAATGAGACTTTGAAAGTTGGACATTACAGGAGTGTAGTGGTTAGAATACAATACTGCAGGCAAATTGTGCCAACTGCCAGCAGTTCGATCCTGACTGACTCAAGGTTGACTCAGCCTTCCATCCTTCTGAGGCCAGCAAAATGAAGACTCAGATTGTTGGGGAAAATATGCTGACACTGTGAAACACTATATAAAGCACTATGAAGCAGTATATAACTCTAAGTGCTATTACTATTAATAAAATATCTATTAAAAAAAGAACTTAAACTTTCCCATTCCACCTTTATCCATGTTCTGGGGATTGGGTGGGGGTAGAAGAAGGAAACCATGAAATTTGATGTAATTGGGAAGCATGCAGAATGCCAATTGCTTTGTAGTTCCTTAGAGAATGTTCCTTGGCATATCTATCTATTATTGTTAATGGGTATATCTATCAAAGAAAGCAAATTTAACTTGCAAAGCGAGCTATTCCGAACAGCTCTACTGCATCTCAGCACTCCCTGCAATGCAGTAGATAAGGATCAAAATCTCTCAGGAAAAGAGGCAGATAAGAAGACTGAGGTACCCAGTTTCAGTTAGACTGAGATACCCAAGACAAAGAAACTGGCCTGACTGTTAGTGATTTGAAAAACATCTCACATGCTTCTTTAATTAAGGTATGTATTCATTTTAATGGTGTATACTCAACAGGGTAATAAAGAAGGTATGTATATATGTGTGTGTTTCTGTAGCTCTTCCCTAGATAGATAGATAGATAGATAGATAGATAGATAGATAGATAGATAGATAGATAGATAGATAGAAAGAAAGAAAGAAAGAAAGAAAGAAAGAAAGAAAGAAAGAAAGAAAGAAAGAAAGAAAGAAAAGAAAGAAAGAAAGAAAGAAAGAAAGAAAGAAAGAAAGTTCTTCCCCTTCCTCTGATTTCTTGCCAGCTGGAATCAAGTACACCCTGCAGCAAAGGTTCTTCTCATTTATTTTGGCTGAGTTTGCTCCTTTGAAAAATTGGGGGAGAGCTTGTCTTGCAGAAATGATTCAGAAATAGTTGAACACGAATCTGCCCACCCAAATCTCCACAAGTGACAACAGATTTGCATCTTTGCACATTTGGGTACATAGCCCACTCCAGTGTTGTTGTTTTTTATCCAGAGGAGGATCTAACAAATTCCAAAAATAAAAGAGCTGAGAGGCATAAGATATACACCTGCGATGGCTTGTGAAACTGCTTGCTGTTTATGGTTGGCCATTGTGAATGGCAGGTTGCTGAGCTACATGGACTGCTGGTGTGATCCAATGCAGTTCTTTTGAAGTGTGCATACTTCACAAAGTGATTCTGTCAAAGACAAGGCCTGGTGATTAGTGACTGGAGAAACAGTTTCCTACACATACAGTTTCAGATGCTATCACTGATATTTCCAGCTATGAAAATGGCTTCTCCCTCTGACCAGCAGATTAGTCTTTCTGGATGCAAGGCTGATCCAGATGGACCATTTTAGACACTACAAAATAGTTGCTTGGCATGCACTTTAGTCTAAGAATCTGCAGGGGCTAGAAAACAGTATGCCACAATACAGAATATATCAGATAGTCCTTTTCCACCCACCACCATCAAATACAAAATGTTTACTGCCTTAAAAATATAGCAGCAAATCAAGTGTAACTTTTCTTTTTCAAGAAGAAAAGAAATGCTGTATTTCAGCATTCAAATCATGGCACTAGCAATGGTGTGGCGACTTTCAAAAGGAGCAAAGAAGTGAGGCAAGTAGGGAGTAAAAACAAAAAGGCAGTCAGTTCTCATCAAAATCAATACCTCGCAGACAGATGATAGATACAATAGATGGGTAGATGGATGCAATCCTAGGCTGCATTAACAGAGGAACAGAATCAAGATTGCATGAAGTATTCATACCACTTTACAATGCCTTGGTAAGACCACACTTGAAATACTACATCCAGTTTTGGTTGCCACAATGTAAAAGAAGATGTTGAGACTCTAGAAAGAAGAGTGCAGAGAACAGCAACAAAGATGATTAGAGGACTGGAGGCTAAAACATAAAAAGAACAGTTGCTGGAATTGGGTATGTCTAGTTTAATGAAAAGAAGGACTAGGGATGACATGATAGCAGTGTTCTAATATCTAAGGGGTTGGCACAAAGAAGAGGGAGACAAGCTGTCAGGCTACAGAACTTTTCCCATTCACTCAACTAGAATGAACTTCTGAAAACGTATCCAAACGTATCACAAAAGAATTCTTTGTTGAGATGAGACAATTCCTGTAGGAGTTCAAAGCAGCGTCTGAGGTCTCTCAGGCATACAGGGATACATAAGGGAGTTTAGAACCCCTCCCCTTATCTCGATGTGTATTTAGTGAAACAAAAGCCAGTATGTTAATTCCTCCCCACCCCTCTTGTTAGAAGGAACTATTCAAGAGATTCCCAAAGTACAATCTCACTGTGGAATTTTTATGACCTTCTCATCTCCTGGTTGTGCCTCTCAGAGGTGATAGTTCTGGCCATCTGGCTTTTCTCCCTCCATCGTATCATGTGTGGGTTATACAAATTCGACATAAGATTAAATATATTCAGGTTACATCAAGAAAGGATTTCTTTATCAGCCCCCCCCCCCTTTTCTTCTTCCACTGAAGAAATGACAGATACACGGATCCGACACAAGCTATTCTCCAAGCAGGACAAGAAGTAGTGGTTGGAAACTAATCAAGGGGAGAAGCATCCTACAATTAAGAATTTTCTTGGCTATTAGAACAATTAATCAGTGCAATAAGGTGGCTCCATAACTTGTGAATATTCCTACACTGGAAGTTTTTAAAAAGAGATTAAACAACCATTTGTCTGAAATGGGTTTCCTGCTTTAGCAGGAGGTTGAACTAGAAGATATCCAAGGTCCCTTCCAACTCTGTTATTCTGTATTATTTATGGATGGATAGATGGATGGATGGATGGATGGATGGATGGATGGATGGATGGATGGATGGATGATAGATTAGATTAGATTAGATTAGATTAGATTAGATTAGATTAGATTAGATTAGATTAGATTGACAGACAGACAGACAGACAGACAGACAGACAGACAGACAGACAGACAGATTGTGATGACCCAGGGTGGGATACAAAAGTATCCCCCTCTATAGATATGCCTGATTTCTAAGGAACTTTGTAAGCCAAAAGAATAATATAACAGCTACTCATTTGAGGAATCACCTTTCACCAAGGAAAATCCTTATGCCTTGTTCCCTATTGAATCCAGAACAAACAACCCCATTTTATTCCATATAAGATAAACAGGGACAACTAGAAAAATAGTTCTTTCATCCAGGGAATGTTCTTCACATCCCTATTAATTATCAATTTCTCACTCTCAGAGACACAGACAGAAAGTTCTAAGGATCAAATACATTAGAATTCACAGAAAGAATTTCTGGGATGGAGGTGTGATGTCAATGCATAATTACCTTCTGGGATTTAAGTTGCATATTTAATTCCTTACTTTTTGCCAGCGGGGATGTCAGCATTTCATATCTCTCTCTGACACAAAGAGATTACATGAAAATATCAAATATAGTAAAAATACGTTATATATATTGGCGTTTGTGTGTATATTTCCTCACCATTAGGTACAAGAAATTATCAAATGTAATAGAGGACAACTCCCTTCATCTAAGTAATGTTGAATGCTAACATTTGGCCAAGATATGTGGTTTGGGGATCAGGAAAGCACTTTAGGGAAAAGATCAACCTTTGATATTCAGTTAAGAATGAAGTAAAAGCTTATGGTAGAACAGGAACATTCAAGGGATTCTAGATGCAGGGCAAACTGCTACATAATGCAGCATCAGTGTTTACATTGATTTAAACCTATTACAGGTAGTCCTCAATTTACAACAATTCATTTAATGATTGTTTGAAAGTACAATGACACTGAAAAAAAGTGACTTACAACCAATTTTTCTATGTACATGCACATGTATACTATAGGTGGTCCCTGGCTCAATAGTAGTAACTGTGAGATGGATCTTGGACTCCTAGTCAATGATCATTTAAATATGAGCCAGCAGTATGCTGCAGTCAAAGAAGTCCTAAGCTGCATCAACAGAGGAATGGCATCAAGATCAGGTGAAATGTTAGTACCACTTGATAATACCTTGGTAAGACCACATTTGGAATACTGCATCCAATTTTGGTCATCATGATATAAAAAAGATATTGAGACTCTAGAACAGGGGTGTCAAACTGGCAGCCCGCAGGCTGGATGCATCATGCATCATGCCCAGCTCTGTGAATGGGAAAAACATCACCAAACATCACATGATAGCAACTTGATGTGGTGAGTTTGACACCCATGCTCTAGAAAGAGTACAGAGAAGAGGAACAATGATGATTAGAGGGCTAAAGACATATGAAGAAAATTATATGAAGAAAACATATGAAGAAAAATTATAATTGGGAATGTCTAGTTTAATGAGAAGAACCTAGGTGTTCCAATATCTAAGGGACTGCCTTAGTTGGGCACAACTCATTTACCAACCACCTTGATTGGCAACATAAACTCTGGTCCCAACTATGATTGTAAGTTCAGGACTATCTATAGTCCACCACCAGTTAGAACACATGTATTGTTTTGGGAAAAGTTCTGACATAATCTTATTAAAGGACCTGCTTGCATTCCACTTGCCTTTGTTTTTAACAAAAGCATCCAGTGTGTTGGTCACTGTGACTGCATAATCAACATCCCACCCCCTTTTATATGTCTTGTAAAGTATCCCCCTCTATAGATATGCCTGATTTCTAAGGAACTTTGTAAGCCAAAAGAATAATATAACAGCTACTCAGTTGAGGAATCAGCCTAATATTATATATAACATATGCTTCTTCTTTTTAAACTGTACGTTAATATCATATGGCTGAGAGATAACATAAAGGAATTGATGCACTACATCAAGTACCTGTGGCCCCTGTGGAAAAGGCATTTTGTTGCCAGAGCTTGAAAGAACAAATCACGACCTTACTTTTATTGTGTCAAGAATTAGCAATGGCAGAAACAGAGGAATAAGTCAGCCATACTATATTAAAACACCTTCTCTATGAGAGATTAGTGTAGCTTTCTCAGCTTATTTCCAAGATTTAAAAGAAGAGCCTTCTTCCAATTCCATGTGTTCTCCCACAAGCCATTTCCAAGCTGTATCTACATTCATCTACAGGGTATTATTTCAATTATTTCTTTCTTTCCCCAAACAAAGTTTTTATTTAGATTTTTCTGAATTATTCTCTCTAAGGAAGATATTGCAGAGTGTATTCATTTTAAATGCACCCCTTAATATATTTCTTGTTGAACATGAATCATTACTTTTGGAGAAGTCAACAGGTATGTCCTGGGCTGCTCATGTTAGCAGTCCTGCACATAATTAGTTTGTATTAAAAATGACAAGATTGTTGTATCCAAAAGTATTCCACGGTAACAACTTAGATAACATAGCTAGCTCTGGGTATTAAGCACCAATCTGAAAAGGTAAAGGTATCTAAATGTTCATGAATGAAAACTGTAATGAGAAGTCTAGAAATAATATGGGGCACAATGGCTCAACTGTTAAAGATGCTGAGCTTGTCAGTTGGAAAGCTGACAATCCAGGTTTGAGATGGGGTGAGTTCCTATTATTTGCCCTAGCTCCTGCCTACCAAGCAGTTTGAAAGTATGAAAAGGCAAGTAGATAAATAGGCACCACTTTAGTGGGAAGGTAAGAGAATTCTGTATGCTCTGGCATATAGTCATGCTGGCTACACAGCCACAGAAATGTCTTCAGACAACACTGGCTTCCTCGGCTAAGAAATGGAGATGAACACCATCCCCTAGAGTCAGACATGACTGGACAATGGAAACCCTTATCTTTACTGAGAGTAATATGAATTGAGAATAATGGAAGTTAAGCATAATGCATTTCTATCATGAACACCAGATGTAATTAAATGCTTCTGCCAAGAATTGCCTATGAACAACCTCTACTTTCAATCCAGATTCCATTTTTTTTACAAGAGTAACCTCAAAGTAAAGAAAAAAAGAAAAAAGGAAGTCCACATCTTTTGATTAAAAATGTTGAGAACAAAGAACTTCATGAAGTGATTTGTTTTATGGGCAATTATTTAACCTATTCATTTTTGGAAACATTGTTTCCCTGAAAATAATAATTCTCAAGGTATCTTTGAAACTTTCTGACAAATATTCTCATCTAGACTCTTAGTAGTTCTTCAAGGCACTTCATAGTATTAGTTAGGAAACTATTGCAGGAAACACTTGCAGATTCAAGTATTATTTCCCAAATGATAAGCAAGTACCGTATATGCCGGATATAAGACGACCCGCGTATAAGACGACCCCCAACATTTCCACTCAAAATATAGTTTGTTATATACTCGCCCCCTCTTCCGCACGCCTTCCACTTTTGCACTTTTTTTTTTTTTTGAGGCACTTTTGTTACTGTGGAATGAATCCGTGAGCTGAAAGAGCAGCCAGCCTTCTCAGCTCCCAAGGAAGCAGCGCACGCCGGGCTCCGCTGAGTATCCGGCTGGGGTCAGGAGTTGTTACGCGGCGCGGCTCACGTGGCTCAGTCCGTTGCCCGGGAAGGAAAGGCAAAAAGAAGAGCCGGCGGCACTTTGCAATGGCAGCAGCGGCTCCTGGTTTTGCCTTTCCCTTCCCGAGGCAACGCGGACTGGAGCCGCGCGGAGCCGCACCAGCGGTAACAACTCCTGACAGCCCCAGCTGGATACCTCAGCGGAGCTCGGGCGGTGCGAGCCTCGCTTTCCTTGGGAGCTGGGAGAAGGCTGGCTGCTCCTTTCGGCTTCACGGGATTCGCTTCACGGTGCGCAAAAGTGCCTCAGCCACGGGCAGCCGCAGTGCTTCCCAATTACTATTTGCCGCGTATAAGACGCACCCGGCATATAAGACGACCCCCCCAATTGGAGGCATCTTTTTCAGGGCAAAAAAGTCATCTTATACGCCGGCAAATACGGTATGTTATTTCCTTCTGCCTACAATTTTTTTCTAGAACCAATAAGAACAATAAAAACAAAATCAGCAAAGGAGCAAGCAGCAAGGAATTGTCTGTCCAAGGTATAAATCCTTTTTTGTCATCTCTTTCTCCCTCCCTTTCTCCCCACCTGTTTATTTCTACAAGCAGAGCCATGCTGCCCACACGACCATGGAAATTATTTTTGGACAACACTGGCGCCCTCGGCCAAGAAACAAAGATCAGCACTGTGCCCTGAGTTGTTTTTCACAATTTGAGCTAATGGGTTCTCCTTTAGCCCAGTGTTTTTTTGTACATGGTATGAGTTTTTCATCCACATCATCTTTTTCCCGTGTTCAAATTAAGCTTTTCTAAACAACTGCAAAGTAGTTGAGACAGGATAAAGAAACTTTTAATATGTCAAGACCCCAAATAATCTTTGTACTTCTACTTTTATGATAAAATATGGTTGCATGGTTCCTTTTTACTCTTAGAACTGGGAAACATGCATCCACCCACATACACACACAATCATCACAGTTGCTGAATCAGATGACTGAAGAGTATTATTTCTCAGCTTGGTACCTTCCAAATATGATGGACTGCAATTCCTTTAACCTCCATCAAATATCATAAAAGTGATCCCATAATTAAACTTCAGTATGCATCAATATTTAAAACATTCAAAGCATGGTAGAACTTTGTGAATCAGGTCTGTCAGTTTTAGCTTTGCAACCTGAATTTGAGAATGAAGAATTATTCATCTTTGTATGTGAACACAGTGCAACAATAATATCAAGGTATCAAGTGAGACCATATGTTTCTCTGATCCAGCTTTCTGCTTCCATTGTAGCAAATGAAAAATTGCTAGAGGCTCACAAGCAGGGCACTTGAGTGTGAAAGTGCCTTCTTGCTTGTGTTACTGTTTTGTTCACTCTCTTATTCAAACAGGAAATAAAAGACCGGTGCTTCACTCTTTATTCAAATATGTTTCTTTCAAGTTTTCCCTTCCTTGTTGTTGTCATTTCAACACAAGATGACTTCACATATGCTTAGCACAATAGATGTGTTTAAAATTAGTCCTTGCTTATGATTACTAGCAGGGGTGGGATTCAAATTTTTTAACAATGGTTCTGTGGGTGTGGCTTAGTTGGTGGGCATGGCTTGGTGGTCATGTTATTGTCTGGGCATGGCCAACTCAATATCACTTACATCGAGGCACGCATCTCCTCACCTGGCCTCTCATGACTGTGGGGATGCTGCAACAGTTGTAAGTGTGAAAAACTGTCATAAGTCACTTTTTTCAGTACCATTGTAACTTTGAATGGTCACTCAACACAAGCAAAGTATCAGCAAAGGAGGGAAAAAAAACTCCAGAGACATTCCTGAGACAGGAACTCTAGTCCTGCCAAGAATATAATAAGGGTTAACGGAGAGGCAGTTTCTGTAAGCAACACCAGAATGTTTCCTTCCTGCCTTCCTGACAGGATTAGGCCAGTAATTTCTTCTAACAACCGGTTTTCTGAACTGCTTAGAATGTTAACAACCGGATCTAATGAATAGGTGCGAACTGGTAGAATCCCACCCCTGATTATTAGCTAGTGGGACTCTGAAGCCCAGACTGTGGAAACCATTCAGTTTGCAACAAAGCAGGCATGAATCAAATAACTTATTTTTTCCAAAGTTGTTTGGCTTCTAATTTGGATCTTCTCAGACAATATTTGTAGACCATAACTTATTAATGCTCACCAGGTTTCTTCTATCTCCTTTTTCACCAATAGGCTTTATGTGCTTGGACTTTCTGATTGCAAGAGATACCAGGTAATTCCACATTGTCTTTGTCAGCTACAGCTGCATGGAATGAACATCATCTCTTCCAAAATCATAGAATATCATTATAGAATACTGTAATTATTATAGACTAATACTTATTCTACAGATAAGGTAGCAATAGCAAACAGCAAATATTTCAGGAAAAAAGAGAGAGAAAGATCATAGCAGCTGCTGCACATGGGACTGCCTTTAAAGATGACCGTGAATCTACAGCTAGGATAGAACATGGTTGTTAGAAAGTAACCTGCTACTGTAGAATACAGGTAGTCCTCATCTTACAACAGTTCATTTGTGACCATTCAAAGTTACAATAGCACTGAAAAAAGTGATTTATGACCGCTTTTCACACTTACAACTGTTGCAGCATCCCCATGGTCACATGATCAAAATTGGCAACTGTTCATATTTATGATGGTTGCAGTGTCCTGGGGTCACGTGATCCCCTTTGGAGATCTTCTGACAAGCAGAGTCAACGTGGAAGCCAGATTCACTGAACAGCCATGTTACTAACTTAACAACTGCAGTGACTCACTTAACAACTGTCTAACTGTCTCACTTAGCAATGGGAATTTTGGGTTTGATTGTGCTTGTAAGTCAAGAACTACCTGTAACACCAGTCTGGCAGTCACTTCACTGGTTTGTAGTAGACATCTGTAATTCAAAGTGATGATTATTAATGTAAACCTTTATGCAATCCTAGGTGATAACCAGGTATTCTTGTACTCAATAGGATTCTGTCCATTCTACACAAGGCACCTGGGGAAGGCCTGCTAATGGCTTCACCCACTCGAGAGAAAAGAGGGGTGTAACAGGAGGCAAAGTATCTTTATGGTTGATCCATTTTATTGAGTAAGCTGCCTCCTGAGATCTGCTTGGATTCCACAGTAGATAATGTTGACAGACTTTTTTTTAAAAAATGTGAGCATTTGGAACCTAGCAATGAAAATTGGTAGCAGTCAACATGCTATTTTTAATTACTATATTTAAGCTTTCAGGAGATTTTTGTTTTTGTTTGATGAAATTAATTGCTTGTGTTAATGTCAAGTACACTGTTGTGAATGTTGCCAGAGGATGGTATAAACATGTTGGAAAATGGAAACAAAAATAAATGTTTTGCTTGCCTTTCATAGGAACTTTAAACTCAATATTAGGAGTTATGCACTCATTTGCCCATTATTTTTCTTATGGTGCCTTTAAGCAGTTTAAAAATCTCACCTTGATTAAAACACATTAAGAGTTGAAAGGCTAAATAAAGTTACAACATTCCTATTTCCTTTAGGCATACCATTGGCCTATTAATGATCAGTATAGGTCTCCAGTCCAGACAACAGTTAGTATGAATCAACTGGCTATGTTTTTTTAAAAAGCTATGGCAGCCAATAGGGGAGCCAATCCAAGAAATAAAATTCAGATGCATTAAACTAACTGAATTATTCACTTATTCCAAAGTTACTGTAGACTGTTAATATCCATTCAGAGAATAAAGAAATCGTTTTGAGGAGAGAGGTCACTCTCAGGTTTGAATAGCACCAGGTGTACAATTTAGGTTTTAAAAGAGGGAGGGCAGCTTGCTTGAAAATTACAGCTACAAGTAGAAATGACAGTTAATCACACTACTTCATTACTCAGGATTGTTTCATATGCCCAGGAAGCATTATTTCCTGAAGCACTCGTTTTAGAAGCCAAAACTCAAACTGAAGCAAAATTTAAATTTATTTTCACCTTATGTTTTGAGTCACACAAAATTTTTGCAAGGGAAAGTTATCTGGCCTGTCCTAGTTGCCCAGATAACAAAGTCGGAGTTTTATTTATTGGAACAACTATCTGTGCCCAAAAAAGATGTACAGGGACAACTCTTTCCTTCTTCAAAATGATTTCTCTCTTCTAAATTACTTGCAATTCATTCCTTTGTATGCTTTGTTAGCTTTTAAACCTAATGACCAGGTTTCCCACTGTCTCTTTTTCTCTTATTGATGCATATTGCTTTAGACTTTAGAAGAAGGAAGGAAGAAAACAAGATGGGATACCCAGATGACAACAATTTCATTCAGTGTTATACCCTAGATCTGAAATAAGGGAAGGAACTTGCTAGAAGAACTGTGGGTTTGCAGATCAAACTCTTCCCATTTTGCTTTCTAGCCAACTTACAACAAAACTTTTTTTCACAATTAGTAAGTTTCAGGGATAGAGGAGTTGGGACTAGATACTGAATTTCATTTTTGAGTTTGGATCACTGTTTCTAAGCTTTCACTTAACAACCATTCATTTAGCGAATGTTCAAAGTTACAACAATGCTGAAAAAACTTACTACCTCACACTTACGACTAACACAGTATACTCATGGTCATGGGCATTTAGCAATCAGCATGTGTTTACAATGGTTGTGGCTTCCCAGGGTCATATGATTGTCATTTACAACTTTCAAGCTGGCTTCTGACACTCAAAGTTAATGGGAGAAGCTGGATTTGCTTAATGACTGTGACCTGCTTAACCATCACAGTGATGCACTTGATGATCATAGCAAAAAAGGTAATAAACTGGGACACAACTCTTTTACAACTGCTTTGCTTAACAACAAAAGTTCCAGTCCCAATTATGATCAAAAGTCAATGAACACCTGTACTTCTTTCTTAAAGAAAGTAAATAATCATACCTTTAATACGTTCAGCCCCACTAGGTAGACCAGGCTTGAAAATCACAGAAAGTTTATAACATAAGTTAGGATGTACTCAGAAAGGTGTGTGTGTGTGTGTGTGTGTGTGTGTGTGTGTATAGAAAGTGTGTACACACACACACACACACACAAATATATATATCAGTGGTGGGATTCTTTTTTTTTTAACTACCAGTTCTGTGGGCATGGCTTGGTGGGCATGGCAGGGGAAGCATACTGTTAAATATCCAGTCAGAGGTGGTATTTGCCAGTTCTCTGAACTACTCAAAATTTCCACTACCAGTTCTCCAGAACTGGTCAGAACCTGCTGAATACCACCTCTGATGTGTGTGTGTGTGTGTGTGTGTGAGAGAGAGAGAGAGAGGGGGGGAGGGAGGGAGGGAGGGAGGGAAAGAGGAAGGAAGAGAGAGAGGGAGGTGTTATCTTATAATAAAGGTTATCTTAGCTTATCTTATTTATGTTAACCACTAAATTATCCTAGCTCTGCATGAACTCCAGACAATGGACTTCAGATTGGGACAATGCTACTATAGGTACTATAGGAGTGAGTAACTTTGGCATTGAAATAACATAATATAGTATATGCTTGGTAAGGACCTTAGTTGCTTTGCAAATTCCTACTTTGATTTTGCTGGAGGAATAATGCTCTGGAGCGAAGAGGTATTCAACTACAGCTAAATCAGCCTAGAAAGCAGGAGGCTTTCTCCCCACTTAATAATAAATAATCCAACAATGAAAAGAATATTAGAATGGATCTAACACTACAAGTACAGAAACAATTCAATATATAGAAATGAAACTCATCAAACTACCCAACATATTCTCTCCTTTTCTAAAGACTCTTCCCATTGATTTTCCCGGAGTCCTTTTAAAATTTGCCCTAATATTCCTCTCTTATTATTCTTAAAGCTTCATAAATAAACTTTAGTGTTAGGAATATTCCCCATCCGCAACACTGACATTATGCCTAAAGCTTCTGTTTATTTCAAAAAGCAAGCGATGGAAACAACAAAGATTTGTGCAATTTAAACCTCAGAAGATGTAATGGTATGCGGAAAAGAGCTTCGGAGTCAGGGAAAAGAAATGAGCCAAGGCAGTGGTGATATTCTACCAGTCCGGCCCAATTTAGCCAAACCGGTAGCTCTGAGGATCATCTGTGAGTGAACCGGTTTGTTCCGACAATCAGCTGCTGGGCCCTCTCACCTGCCCTGGCTCTATACTGACATTTATTTCCTGGTTTTGAAGCTCAGCTGCTTTGCACGGCACAGCAGATTGCCACACATCAGCTGTCGAAAACACACAGAGAGTGCAGGATTGCAGGAGAAGGTCAGTATCAAATCCTCCGTGTGTGCACAAAGCACGCAGGCATGTGCAAAGCACGCCCACCAAGCCACACCCACAGAACCGATGGTAAAAAAGAATTAAATCCCACCACTGACCCAAGGGAACTGTGAGATAAAAGCCTACAGCAGGAATGTGGACAGGGCAAGTTTCCTGGACTGGAAAGGGGATGGGCCAAGGAAAGAGGTACTTTCAGATTTACAAGATACTGTTAATGAAGTTTTACAATAAAGTAAAAGCAACTCTTCTGATTGCGTTTCCTGTCTTGTCTACTTCATAAGATTGACATAGTGATATTTTCTGCAAAGCATCAGTGCTTTTTTAAGTAGCTTCATCAGGCTGAGAATTGGCACATTAATGTTCTCCTTTGAAGGGAAAGGATAGAAGGGAACACAGTCTTCTGATAATAAAAGTAAACCAGGATCCTAATTTTGAGGCTAACCTGTCTTACTTGCTTTGGTATTATTTAATTTTAAATAGTGGTAAGTGAACAAAAAATAAACTATGTCACAGTGATAGAGACATGGGAACGAAGCACAGCAGAAGATCCAGATATTAATTCCATTCCCAATCTATTCTGACAATCCTATGACAAGGTCTAATGAACTTCACCTGCTCGTGTTCCAAAGATATTATAATTTGGTTTGCCAGCAAAATCACATTTCCCCCAAAAAATTCAAATCAAGCGGTACCACATAAATGCAGAGGACAATATGCTTTCTGCATTAACAAGAGACCAAGCATTCGTGTTAATCATCTGACTGATGCAAACTTAGCATTGTCATACCTGTGTTATGAATACTATTGTTATAATGATGGACACTGCTTGTGCACATTTACTATTTCTTGTCTCAGCTAATGATGATGCTATAGATCTTCCTAGATCAGAATAACAGTTCATGCATCTCAAAAAGTGCAATTATCCACAAAAAACTTTTGCTCTAACTAAGCTGTTAATCTTTAAGAGAATGCAAGACTGTTATTTTTGCTAAACAGACTTAGATTATCTTATTCTTCTTGTAGGAGAAAAGCCATGATGAAAAATTGGTAGCATTTTTTTTTTGTTGGGTAAAAAATGATTGCACCCAATGAAGTGAGCTGCAAAGGCTTATGCTTTTTAATAAAAATTCTTAGTCAAAAATGGTGCTATCTGGTTCTTTTGGATGAGTCTCTCTGGACCTTTTTGTAATATGCTGCCTCTAGGCAGCTAAATCAGCCAGGCCAGTAAATTGAATGAACATTGAAACATAACCCGAAGGTGGAAAATGCTGCCTTCGTTCTAAGCTTAATTTATTTCAAAGAACATTATCAGCCAGATAAAATAACAAATACAAGAAAGAATTTCCCCCTTTGCTTTTGGGATTATATCTACAGTGACCTGTGCTTCTTTTGTTTTTCAATTCAATGTTTTATTCAATGTGTAAATAACATCTCAGAATCTATTTAGGAAGCCAAAAATGTCAGTGAAATTGAAGGAAGGCAACTTTAGCAAGAAAAAAAAAATGGAAATTTACAGTAATATTGTTTTAGATAACTGGAGTTTGAGATGTCAGTCCCCTTTTAGTGAAGTATGGTAGTGGGAAAGAAATAAACTATAGTGTGATTATAGTGTGATCACCATTCAGTTTTATCAACTTAATGGTCTCAGTTTTTTTTAAATGTTAAATATATTTAGTATGCACTGATGAGATTAACTAATCAGCATTTTATTTTGGGGAACCACTGCAGAGGTGGTTTCAGCAGGTTCTGACCAATTCTGGAGAACCAGTTGCGGAAAATTTTGAGTCGTTGGAAGAACCAGCAAATACAACCTCTGACTGGAGATTTTACAATATCCTTCCCCTGCCACACCTACCAAGCCCCGCCACAGAACCGGTAGTAAAAAATATTGAATCCCACCACTGAACCACTGGACTCATCAGTGAATAATTAAAATGTATAGCTATGTGAAGTTTTGGAAACATTAACCCCCATTATTTGGTTATATGTGTTGACTGTTACATATTGGTTGGATATGATAAATTTACATTTTAATAAGAGATTAGATTTGAAAAAAATAATTGTTGATAAACTGGATCCCTTAAATTTGGACTTTATCTATTTATGAAGAACTTCAGATCTGTCATGCCCAAATTGTTATAAACTATTGCTGCGTATTCCTGTAAAAATATGTACATACCAGAGATACCACAAACTAGTTTGATGAAATTGGCCTTTGAACTGGCTCTTGATAAACACAATTGAAAGAGTAAATTCTATGATTCCTAGAATGTAAGTCTGAATTTGTTTTTTAAAAGCTGAACTGTATTATTTTTCAAACATATTTAACTATTGTTGTATTTCATATAGTTAGTATGTCTCTCTACATATTTTTCAAGTTTTTTCCTTTGTTTTATTTCTGGTTGTATGAAAAAACACCACAAGTTATTACTACCTGACCACAGTCAGTTGCTCTGCAGCATTGGTTTTCATGTCAGTAAGGTCCATGGATGGAATGTCAAAATAAGCAAGCTCGTAGTCACAATACATGATTAAAGTTCTGCCCCTTAGAAACTTGTGTCAACATCGCATTCACATTCAAATGGGTTTCAATCACTGCCACATCTACAGTCTCCTAGGGTTTTATGGGTCTATCTTTGCCCATTGCAATATAATTCTGCATAACTATATATCATAGGGCTGGCCATTTAAAACAAGCTGATGCACTTTTATGAAAAGCTATGATGAAAACTCAATTACCATCCAAAATCTGTGGTTCTCATGCCATGAGATTCTCTAAGAAACAAATGTATATAAATGCCTTGAACAATATCTCCAGTTACAGCATTTTCTGAATCTCCTGCCACTCATGCTTAATAGTCTTTCTCTTTTCCCTTAAGGTTAGCTTCTGTCTAATGTGAGTTTTCAATCTACTAAGAATGGAGAATCTCCAATAAAAATGCCAAGGGGGAAAGGAATTTAAAAGGCTATCATGAAAATATCTTTGGGCAACTAGCAAGCTGGCTAGAATGCATTTGACTTATACTGCCCTTCTTAATCTAGACAGATGTTTTATTTGTACAAAATCCATAAACTTGGTTTTAATCTCATTACCATCAATGTGGGACAAGTACAGCATTTGCTAAAAGAAAGGAATACTAACAAGTTCTCTAATTTTTGTACAATTCATGGCTATGTTATTTTTCCTAAAATATTTGTGCATATTGTTTATAATTTTAAAACCAAAAACAACTGATCTCTGTGCATATATGCAGGAAAGATATAATCTAGCAATCAACAAAATATAACTGAAATATCCTTGCATTGGGGAACAAAATCTAAAGAAAAAAAGGATGCAAATAACTAATTTATTATCAAGTCACTAGAATTAAATTGAAAATGTAATGTCTACAATGGACCAAACCTCCCAACATTTCATAAATACAAATAGAAAGATGTGTGCTTATTCCTGTACCAGGGTTTGAACTCTTCCTCTACATTCCTCTACCTCACCATAACGAAGAGTTTGTAATTGTTGGATTTTAAAGTTAAGAATATGTTTGCAAGCATGGCTTGTGGATGGACTATTTCTGAAAAAGATAATAGAATGTTATAAAACATTGGATTAATGAAAGAACACCAGAGGTAACTCGGTCAGCCAGAATGGTTGTCCCAAATGTGCTTTTTCAAAAGACAATTGGACTTTCTTTCTTTTTTTCTTGAAGATGTTTCACTTCTCATATAAGAAGCTCCGATTCTGACTCAATGGTAGAGAATGGAAGGATTTATAGATGGATATGAACCCTTCCATTCCCCATCATTCAGTCAGAATTGAAGAAGCTTCTTGAATGAGAAGTGGAACATCTTCAAGAAAAGAAAACAAAGAAAGTCCAGTTGCCTTTTGAAAAAGCACATTTGGGACAACCAGAGGTAACATTCTGGTAGTGATTGCATAATGTCTAACAAAGAGACAGTGACTCAATGTCTCCTGTTCACCAGCAGCCAGTAGTTATAGTTTAGCAGGTTGTTGGACTCCACAGATTTTCCATCCTGTAGTACAGGATTTAAAACAACTATCACATAAAAAACTGTATGGAGAAGTCCATTGTGTGGTCTCAACATGCAAAGTCTACTGAGTTTTGGAGGTTGTTTTGTTTTGATTTTTAGTCAGCTTCATTATAAGTCATTTTTGTAAAGCACTAGAAGTGTTGTCCATATTTACTCAATATTGAAATCTCTTTCTGGATGCAGAACAAAAATTAGAATGATAAACGAAAGTCAAGGAAATTGCTTATGGCTATCAGATCAATCAATATATCTTTACATCCTAAGGAGGCAAAAGAGGAATATATACTTGAAACAGTAACTTTGTTTAGATAAGAATAAAGCTATGCGTATAATAGCCACTTAATGTTTTCTGTAGTTACCTCCACATTATTTAGTCTTCTCTATTTTCCGCATCCTTTATTCTCTACAACTTGGCCTTTACTCCCCCAGCTGTAGTAACTCCATTCAATGTACTTAAGTGTCTCTCGAATCAGCTAACAGGAAAATTACCAGAAACAATACTAAAATAAAATGGTACACTGCTATAGATAATGTGTATTTTATGATAAAATCCTAAAATAAAATAGAGTTCTAAAAATAAAGTTTATTTTGGGATATTGAAAATCAGTGGAATAGTTTGTGGTTCAGCCTCTAATATTAGTTTAAATATTGTTTGTTAAATTTTGTTAGGATTCAGTATCTGGCCAGTCTTATCTAGGAAATTAGATGTTATTAAGTCAGAAAGTGGATCATGTTTCCAAATGTTTGTGGGGAGACAGTAGGACAGGACTATACATTACTTTCTTCTTTATTGATTGTTAGAAACTTCTAGTTAGAGGTATACAGTATAACTTTATGAAACATATTCCAAGTGGTAACCACTGCTATATCTTATACTGGTAATCCTTGATTTATGACTATAACCAAGCCCAAAATTTCAGTTATTAAATAAGACATTTGTTGAGTTTTGCCCCATTTTATGATCTTTATAGCCACAGCTGTTAAGTAAATCACTGCAGTTGATAAGTTAGTAACATGGTTGTTAAGTGAATTGGGCTTCCTCATTGATTTTGCTTGTCAGAAGGTTCCAAAAGGGGATCCCATGACCTTGGGACACAACAACAGTCATAAGTATGAGTCAATTGCCAAGGGTCTGAATTTTGATCACATGATCATGGGGATCTTACAAAGGTTGTAAGTGTGAAAAGCAGTCATAAGTAATTTTTTTCAGTGCCATTGTAACTTTGAACAGTCACAAAATGAACTGTTATAAGTCAAGGACTATCTGTAGAAGAAGATTTTACATTTGAAATCAGGAGAATGGGTTTTCTAGGCAAGAGAGCCATTTGGATGACTTTGGGCAAGGCTACTTCACAGGATTGTTTTGTGGAAAATAGGAGATATGTTGGATATGTTTGACAGTTAGATATGTTTGTTGCCCTGATTTATTTATAAAAATAATAACTCTGAGATATAAATAAATAAATATGCTAAATAGAGTATTTGCTATATGAAAAATACATTTGTAAACTAGTTTTGAATCACTGTTGATCATTCAGCTTCAAAGAATGAACCAGATTTATTATGGGAAAGAAAGAACACATTCTGCCGTACATTTTCATGGGTATATGCAGCTCTATCCTACATTTAGAAGCCTTTTGTTTTTCAACTAAAAAAAGAAAAGCATCCAATATTGTAACCTTTCTTCAAAGGAGAGTCACTCATCATGAAAATTTGATTGCTATTTTGCGTTTTGGGGCAAAATCATCAAAATGGAGGCTCTTGATTGCATTGAATCAGGTAGCTCTGAAGCATCTCTCAGACTTTCAGTGAAGTCACAGATTTAATGTTTTTTCTATTGCTCTGTGATTGCTGCAGACAATGTTAGAACTTCAGTTCCCTATAAGGAGAATACAGGGCTGGGGAATGAGTGGTATAATAATACACACACAAATAGCCAGCCAATGAATATAATATCTTATTAAACTCTCTGCCAATCATAGGAAGATGATCCTTTGGATTTCATTCATCTTCTCAGCACCTAACTTATTTAACATGACTAGTGGCAAGTTTAACTTTCTCTTGTGCTATTGCAATCTTGCATTTCCATAATGTTCTACCCAATGCAACAGGAAGTTCCATATTCCTTATTATGAGCTGCAGGCTCTTCTTAATTTCTGTATGATACATGCAGGTTTAGATCCCTGGACAATGAATAACAGGTATCAAGCTAATACTTCAAAGTGTTGGCCCAACTTTTACTGCTTTTAAAAATAGGAGCAGGGAAGGCAAGATTACATGGGTTATTTTATCTCCACCATCTTTTCTGTCCTGAATTTTCTTGTCTCTGTGCCACTGTATCTAATGTACTGTTTTCACTACTATTTCTAACTAACTGGAGTAGAGAATTACCAGCAAGATATAACTATGATATTATGGCTCACAATTTTGGGATTGGTTGAAAATTCTTAAGCATGCTCAAGCATAGCATGCTAAGTCTTTCTTTTGAACCATCATGATTTTTTTTCCTTTATTTTTAGAACAACAAGCATAAACATTCATTTCTTTGAAAGACTACTTTTTCCAATCAAGTAACTAAGCAAGTAAGCAAAATTCAGTTAATGCATCCAAACAGGCCATCCTTCCTCTGTATACAGTACCTTCAAACAAGACTGGAATATAGCAAATTACTTTATGGTCTGACTAAGAGTAACATCTCTCTGTTCAAAACAGTGTTCTTCCTGAGATGTCTCTGCCCTAAAATACGTTGCCACTAAATTCTCCAAAGAGCTACTACGAAGGGCTTCTCTTAAACTCAGCTGACAACCTCTCATGGTAAGCAACACCTGGATCTTCTTGTTGTTGTTGTTTTGGTTCCTCTTATCTCTCTGGATATCTGCGCAGGAAAGATATGTCTTCTGCACCATCTTCCTTCCATAATGAACTTGCATTTCTTCAACAACCTAAGATGCTAATTCCATCTTGGCTCACTCAATTTGTTTCCTTCATTCTTTCCTTCAACTTCAGCTCAACTCTTCCTTGCCAGCTTCTTGGCCCATTTCTGTCTTCTTCCCTCCTGTAAGAGATTCTCTCTGTAAGCAACCTCTTCTCTCTTCTCTTTCGCAGACTCAAGTTATCAGCCACAAGTACACTTTGCATGCCAAGACAGTCATGTGACAGGATAGCAGATGGTGTTTACCTACTCCAATCTGCCACAGGGTCATTAAATGGAGGAGCCATATTTGTCAATCAGCTGAGTCAAATTCCTGGCATCTCAGAAATCCCAGTGATCAGAAGCAGCAAAAGCTTTCCATTCATTAGCCAAATCAGTAGTCCTTTTTTTTCTGAGTCTGCCCAGAACATTTTTCTGAGATATCCTCTCTATGTCAGTAATGGGGAGCCCTATCCAAAACAGGCCAAATTTCCAGCCTGATATGCTAACTGTCTTGGCATCAAAGAAAATTCATTGATCAGAGGCAGAAAAAATGTATTACTCATAATAGCAATAGCATTTACTTATATACTGCTTCACAGTGCTTTAATGCACTCTCTAAGTGGTTTACAGAGTCAATATATTGCCTCCAACAATCCATCAGAAGGATGGAAGGCTGAGTCAATCTTGAGCCAGTGAGATCAAAACTGCCAAACTTCTGGCAGCTGGTGATCAGCAGAAGTAATTGGCAATACTGCATTCTAACCACAGCGTCACCGTGGCTCTTTGAAGATTGGTGTCCAATCTTTAGCAATATGTCAAACCTAACACTCCAGAAAAACATGTTGGGAGACAAAGGTTTTTTTTAGGGAAAAATGAGTTTTGAAAGGTTATGTTTTTGAACTTTGTGCATCATAGAATTATGCACACAGTAGGATCTCTTGATTCAGCCCACTTGCCTATAGGCGGTTTGCTAGACAATGTGAAGACTATTGCCTTGTACTTTTCTCTCCCCTCTGTCTTTGTGCTAAAAAGTAGCATAAAGATGACATTTCAAAAATGTATTATAGAAATTCCCTTGGAAGAACCCAGTGGAAAGGTGGCAAGGTTAACATCCTTGAAAGAGTACATCATTCCTGCATATTTCAGCCCCTTCTGCTCAAAACTGAAACATCTGCATGCATAGGCACATCACAAAACGGACTCCTTGTGTACAACATCACAATACCAATACAAAAGGGCACAACCTGCAACATGATATCATTTTCCTTTGCTCTGAATGCTTGTGGCTGCTTCACTTTGGAACGGAATGGATAAAATGAGCAGGAGGTCTTGCTCGTCATTCTGTCTTCTGTGATTTTAATGCTTTCTCACTATAAACTGTAGGGTTGTTTTTTTAAGCAGATTGTACTCAGATTCAGATTGAAGCATGTTACCTTTCAGTCTTGACTCTCCCATTTGAATCAAATCACAACTGATTCACACAAGGCTAATAATTTTATACTTGATATGATTATCTACCAATTTATCTTGAAGTAATATTAAACCAAGCAATTGCTGAGATAATTTTCTGGATTGCCTCTGTGATATGTTTCTGTGATATGAAATCCTGGAAAGATATGCTCTTGAAGATGAAGATATTGGAGTTGGCCAAATCCCTGGATCTTCTCACTGCTGGACCTTTAGGTATCTGTAATACTTCAGATCTTGGTAAAAATAGCAAAGCAGGGAATAGGAAGGAAGACTTCTTTATCTTTACTGTATGTAGATGCCAAGTTATATTGAAAGTTGAGTTTCAGAAATTTTACAACATTGTTCCATTCAATCACCTTCTTTGTACAGATATATAGAGAGATAGGAATGGACTTCATCTTGTTTGGACAATGCACATGGTCCTCACCTTTAGGCACAATTCAGCCCAAAATTTCTCTTGCTAAGTGAGACATTTGTTAAGTGAGTTGTGCCCCATTTCATGACCTTTCTTGTCACAGTTGTTAAGTTAGTGGTTGTTAAGTGTGTCTGGCTTCTCCATTGACTTTGCTTCTCAGAAATAGAGATAATAATGTGACCCAGGAACACTGCAATCATCATAGATATGAGTCAGGTACCAAGTGTCTGAATTTTGATTACATGGCCATGGGGAAGCCTCAATGGTCGTAAGTGTGAAAAATGACCATAAGTTAATTTTTCAGTGTCATTGTAACTGTGAAAGTCACCAAATGAACTGTTGTAAATTGGGAATGCATGTATTAGCCATCATTGTCTAACAAGTGATTTATTTTTATGGGAAAGGAAAGTGAAAAAAAAATCTCAATAATCAGCTCTACTACTGAGAGGTGGGAAATCAACCTAGATGTCTAAATTTGGCACAGGTGTTTCTTACTATGGGAACTATTGCTGAAATTTAACATAATATGCCCCAAACTAAGAAATTTAAAGGTTCTTTTTAAAAGAGAATTTGAAAGGAGCTTAATTCAAAACTCCTACACCGATTTTTATAGAATTTGGCACCCTTCACTCATAAATGTCTAGTTAGCCTGCAAATGTCATCTCATTGAGCTCTTGGTGTTCTCTGAGCTTGGTTGTTTTCCTGCAGTTCTTTTGTTACCAGGCTGGGTCACATCATCAAAAGCATCATTAATGAAGCGACCTAACCTGATAATGAAAGGTCATTAGGAAAACAACCAAACTTAGAGAACACCAAGAACCCAACAATTCAACCCTGAACAGTATATATTCTCTAATCTTTTTTTCCCCATGTTAGTTAATGACAGAAAACAACACAAGTTGCTCCAGATGGGAACATCCTGTATCAAAACATTTACAGAGCTTTAGATCAAGCTGCTGTGATTCTGAATATCCTTAAAAGACATTATTTGGACCTATTATTTATTCACTTTCAGTTTATTAATAATGTTTTGAACTTCTTCTCCAGTCTTTCTAATTGGTCATTTTTTCTGATTCCCTTCCTGAAAACATGTTGTGCCATAAAAACAAAAGCTGATCATTAATTCAACAATTGCATTGTTATTCCATAGACTGCCTAATTCCCTGACTAGTGTCCTACTTCTTTAGAAAAATGCTAAATCAAGTTGTGCATGCAGAAATGGTTCAGAGACAGCCAAGTGCATCTCCTGAACAGCTGCATGACCTGAAAAAAAAAAAAGATTTGGCTGCTTTAATGATTGAAAGAAAAACATCTCAAAGGTTTTCTTTCAAAGGATTTGCACAATGATTTATCTTAACCCTCTTTTTTAAAAAATACTTTCATTTTCTCCCCTTTTCCTCTTTGTTTAACAAGACTTCCATTCAAAAAAAAACACATGTTTGCTCTTTCTTGGGAAGAAATGCTCATTTAATATTTTGGTGGTCTCTTAGACTTGGAGCACCTATGAACTATTTAGGTGAGGTTTCAAAAAGTGATTTTAAATAGGCTTAAGAGTTAATGAAAAGACAGAAGATCCAGCAACAACATTAGTCATTTTTTTCCTCTATTAGCAT
This sequence comes from Notechis scutatus, assembly GCF_049901735.1. NCBI lineage: Eukaryota > Metazoa > Chordata > Lepidosauria > Squamata > Elapidae > Notechis > Notechis scutatus. Next base: position 60,286,908 of record NC_142009.1, on the reverse strand, counting down.
CGGATAGTTGATCCTAGTACCTCACTTGAAGTAGAATAACTAAGAATAAGAAGGAACAGAATTATTTCCAAGACTAATTCAATAAGAGTGTTTATAATTGTCTGGAGTGGAACCTTTCCATGGTCCCAATTAAATTCACCACCTCCAAAACCAAAGCTGTTATTTGCCTCGCAAAGAATATTTCTTAGCAACCACTGTGAGAACATTTCAAATATGCTGTCTCTTAGGATAGTCTGGTACTTATGTTGAAATCACAGTTCTTTAGCAAAATAATTTCAAGGAAAGACAACAGCGTAAAAAAGCTTTACTAGCATTTTTGACCAAATTTGGTTCCATTGGATAAACAGACAGAAACTTGACTTCCTATCAAATGAGCATAGGTGAGGAACATAACTGTATCTACCATCCTACAGGCTGCACCCCTTTCAAATATGTACCTGGATTTGAAACTAGAAAAGAAGTGCTATGTAGAGCTTTTGGTGTAGAAATGTTTTCCTGACTTCCATTATTGGTTACCTTCAGGACTTAGGGGTCTTGGGCTGGAAGCAAAGAACAGAGAGGGTTGATTATGTGTTATGAGAAAGGTTGGGGTATCTGGGGAATCTCAGAAAGGATTTTTAAAAAGATTTTTGGACCAGTGAGGAAGAACTGGAATTAGAATAAAATAGAATAGAGTTGGAAGGGACCTTGGAGGTCTTCTAGTCCAACCCCTTCATCAAGCAGACCTTGACTATGTATCAGAATGGTTAATCAAATGGCAACTTCAAATCTCAACAAATAAATGCTCTGTCTTACATATTGGCAAAAAAAAATCAGAACATAAAATACAAGCTAAATAGTCAAGACCTTGTTGAGGATCCAAACTTTGTCAAGGACCTTGGAGTACTCATCTCAAATGATCTAAGTCCTAGAGCCCACTGTAACTACATAGCCAAAAAGGCATTAAGAGTTGTTAATTTAATCCTACGTAGCTTCTTCTCTGGTAATATCACACTACTAACTAGAGCATACAAAACATTTGCTGGACCTATACTTGAATACAGCTCATCAGTCTGGAACCCATATCATGTATCTGATATTAACACAATTGAAAAAGTCCAGAAATATTTCTCAAGAAGAGTTCTCCACTCCTCTATTTGTTGCAGAATACCTTATGCCACCAGACTTGAAACTCTAGACCTAGAAAATCTAGAATTACGCCGCCTCCAGTCCGATCTAAATATAGTATATAAAATCATACATTGCAATGTCCTACCTGCAAATGAATACTTCAGTTTCAACCATAACATTAGAAGAACACACAATAGATACTAACTCAAGGTTAACCGCACCAAACTTGATTGCAGGAAGTATGACTTCGGCAACAGAGTGGTCAATGTCTGGAATACTCTACCTGACTGTGGTTTCTTCCCCAAACCCCAAAAACTATATATATACTATATATATATATATACCATTTCAGACAAGTGGCTGTCCAGTCTCTTCTTAAAAGCATCCAGTGATGAAGCACCCACAACGTCTGAAGGCAAGTTTTCCCACCAATTAATTGTTCTGACTGTTAGGAAGTTTATCCTTAATTCCAGGTTGCTTCTCTCCTTGATTAATTTCCATCCATTGTTTCTTCTCTTGCCTTCTGGTGCTTTGGAAAATAAGTTGACCCCCTCTTCTTTGTGTCAAATCTCTGTCTCTATAAAAGTGAAATACCGCTCACACATCATCATCACAAAATCTCCAGAACCATAAAGCCTACAAACTTGAAATTTGGCACATATGTTCCTCTTGCCTTCTAGGTGCTCACTAAGAAAGGATTTTTTGAAATGACCAACAGAGCATTGGTCTTTCACATATTATTATTAACACAGGCTGTTGCTTAGGAGTTCTATTCCCCAACCCACCTGAAAAGAAATCTGTTCAAAATGCAAAATACAAGCAGAAGAGAGAAGTTTCAATTTCAATTTCACAGCACCAAGCAGCTTTAGTACAGAACAGTTGAGCTAAGCCATGCCTAGGCTCCTTACTGTCTCCTTCTTGCTTACACGGCAAATACTGTTTCACTTTCCAAACAGCCCTCAACTCTCTCACATACTGACAGGACACTAGCCAGATGAATACCGATGGATGCTGGTAGTCAGAGGCAGAATTTTTTCCCCCTTATTTTCCTCCCCCAAAACTAAGCCTGACCACAAAGTTTCATGGCGAAGCATGGATATTGAGCTAGTACTGAAATACTGCTAACATGTCACTCCAGTCCTTCTTTTCTCTAGACTAGCCATACCCAAATCCTGTTCTTCATATGTTTTAATCTCTGGGCCCTTAATAATTTTAGTTGCTTTTCTCTGCAGTTTTTCCAAAGTCCCAGCATCTTTTTTGTAATGTGGTGACCAAAACTAGATGTAGTATTTCAGGTGTGGTCTGAAGACTGCATTTAGCTCATGGACTACAGTTTTAATATTTGTGTCATTGAGGTAATTACATTTGTCAATTGTCATGGTTCCAAAGTGCCTGCATGATTTATGTTTATGCCTTGTATACCTGTATTTATGAAGCGTGTGAAATTGTAGAGAACCAAAAGATGCAAAATAAAGCATAGTCATTCCTGGTTAATCTTAAAAATGTCAGTCTTATCTTGCTATTCTTCAGATACTTTTGCAAGTAGCCTCTTAGCTTTCTAGAATACCATTATTTTACTTTTTTACTTTCAAAGCTACCAAAGAAGCAAGAATTCCTGGGTCTGATGTATAGGATGCAAATCTGAAGGCTTCTCTGAGAATACAAGTTCTTTCAATGTACATGTGACAGGGAACTTTTGATTGCCAATATATTATGAAGTAGTTGGTAGATACAATATATCTCACTCTTTAAAAATCAGAGAGTTGGGAAGATAAATCAAGAGGAATGTTTATTCTTAAAGCTTCAGAAATTGCTGCCTTTTTCACTCAGTGGATTGAAGAACTGATTGCACTTGCCACCTATAGCAGATTTCCTGCAGACATAGACTTTACAAAAACTAATATAATGAAAGATGGGTCTCATTTATACAAAATTCAGTAGATTAAAAACATGATAGTTATATAAATGCTATATATAAACATAAAATGGTATATATAAACACACACACACACACACATTGCCAATGTTGCCATAAGTTGCTGGAGGCCATGTGATATGTCACGCCACTTACATGCACAACGCAGCATGTAACCCCTTGCCATAAGCAGCAGCATTGGTGCAACAAGCCATGTACTGAGTGGTTGCAAAGGAAGTTGGGCACAATAGGTGTCAGGGCATGGGAGGTCTGGCTGCAGTGGTTTTAAGGTAAGTGGGTAAGACATAGGGGTGGGATTGTCCCAGTTTGGATCAGTTTGGGTGAACCTCTTGCTCTGACAATCAGCTGGCAGTGAACCAGTTCGCTGCAATGATTATGTGGGCCCACCTGCCTGCCCCTGCACTGTACTTACCTATATCCTCTCAGCTGATTCGAGTGGCAGAGCGGATTGCCACTCCTCAGCTGTGTTACTTCCCAGTAGTAAGGTAAGTTTTTCCAGACAGCTGTTCACATGTACAGAGGGCACAAAGCATGCGTGCATGTGCGAAGCGCACAATCACTGAACTGGTTGTTACACCAGCAGCATCCCATCACTGGTAAGACATCCCACTAAAATAAGACCTCTGTGTGTGTGGTGTGTGTGTGTATGTGTTGTATGTGAATAATACATTAGATAATTATATATAGATTTATAAATATTTACAGCTAAAATGAGACATTATGCCTTTTTTATTTTGTTACCTTTATTCACTTAAAAACACTTTTTATGTGCTTTTTTACTTTGACAATGCATGCATTTTCGTAGGTTTTCCCCCCGATGCTCTGTCATGATTTTAAAATCAATAAAACAACATTTTTTAAAAAAACCTTTCAAAACTTGCTATTGAACAGCACAGGTATTGAATGATTGTAGAACCTGGGGATCAATGGCAAAAGCTAAAAGCTTTTGATCCAAAATGAGAGCCAGCCAGAACAACCATGTGTGCAAATGCAGTACTAGCAACAGAATCTGGGTTTTACTCCACACTGCAACCCCAAACATCATGAGTGAAATGAACTTGACAAGGAGTTTTATATGCACAAGGAAAGGAGCCAAGAGGCAAGACTCAAAAGATTGCCTTCTTACATAACATTTTAAAGAACCTGCAGAACTATACTCCATTATAGCAAGTATCTTTCAGCACCAAAAAAATGTATGATGCATTTAGAGGAACCTGTTCCGAGATTCCATTCTTGAATATTTATCCAGGCAATCCTCAACTTATGCCCACAACTGAGAGAAAAAAATTCCATTGCTATGTAAGGGGGAATGTTGGCACAAATAAACATTTTGTGATCTTTAGGCCATGATTGTTAAGTCATGCAGTCATTAAGTGAATCTGGATTCCCCCATTGATTTTGTTTGTTGGAAGCTGGGTGGGAAGATCACAAATAGCAATCACGTGACTTTATGGATCCTACAACCACGGTAAATGCATGCCATTTGCCAAGAAGCCATGCCATTGATCACATGACCATGATGATGATGATGATGATGATGATGATGCAAAAATTGTATGTGCCAGAATTAATCATTAATCACTTTTTTTCAGAGCCAATGTAACTTTAAATGATTGCTAAACAAATCGTTGTGAGGTGTGGGCCACCTTTATTTTAGTTATTATGTACAGGTAAAACAAATCTATTTCTAGCCTAGAGCCAACCAAAGTTTGTTCCTTCTTTTGCTCTACTTCTGGTCTCATTTTCAGTACATAAGATTAAAATTAGAATGGAAGACAATCATTTCCACCTTCTCCAGGATATGCGGAATAGGTAGCCACTTTAGCTACATTCTTTGATCTGATATAAAGATGGGCTTCGTGCCTTTCTTTCTATTCTAATCATAAAAGTGCAATAAGCAATCCCCCTCACTCAGCCACCCAAAGATGTCCTTTGCTTTTTGTTTCTTCTGAAACCCTTGTCATCTGACACAATCCTTGTTATTCTTCAGTCTGAACACAGCCAGCTTTAGCATGAATTCTATTCTGCAAACACTATGGTTATGAAATTGAACTCAATCCTGGTTGCCAAGACTTCAATTTCCTGCAAAATAGATAAACAAAAAGGATCAACTTCAAAAGCATACATATGCTACATTTTGCAAATGGTGACCTTTCGAGTAGAAATGCTGGCAAATCCCGCTTAAGTAGAAACAATAGCTTTGAAGACAACACTGCAGCCCCAGATTTATCTTGGCACAAGGAAGCAATTTATGTCTAGGCAAAAGAACTAACTTGGGGTTTTGCTATTTTGAATTTTCTCTCCAGCAAATCAATATAGACAAACTTTAGATTTAATTACATTTTATATAGTATTTATAGAAGTCCCTTGCTGTATATAATAGCTGGCCATAATACAGTATGAGGTATGTTTTGTTAGATACAGGCAAAATGCCCATTGCAGTCTCAAGACTCTGCACCATATGGCATTAAGAATGCAATTAAAATGACAGCCTCAAAATAACTAAGCTAAGGTTGGAGTAGAAGAAATCTATTAGAATCCCCAGCTCAATGTGAAATAAAAGCGGAAGGAGGAGGAGAGGAGAGAGGAGGGGAGAGGAGAGGAGGAAATAAAACTATCCTTTAAGAGTAATAGACATAAAACAATACTGGTAGATTGATGGCTCTTTCTGAAAATTTACACTGCCATGAAAATATTCAAAACATTTTGAAGAGTTTATTAATCATTACATTTGCAATTATGTAAACTGACTTCTCAAAGAACTTCAATTTATATTTTCCTTCTTCCTTTCTTAGAAAAGTATATAAGATTGCTAGGACTGCTTTAAGGACTACAGATTTCTTCTTCCATCAATAACTGTTTCTCATTGGCCATTTTTAAGCTTTGAATCAATCTGACTATCGCTGTGTAAATGTTGAGCAATGATTCCTGATAGATCATCCAATATTATCTAGTTTTATTCTTTCTTTTTATTAATTCCTATTACAAATGTTGACTATAAGAAATTTCCATCTGATTGATGTTTTAATCATTAAAACGGATATACAAAGAGAGTAAACTAGATAAGCTTCCTTTACTGAATTTACAAAAAATGTATCAGGCATGAAGTTCCCATTAAACTGTTTTACGCCTATGCACAGGAATCTACTTAACTAAGTGTAAGCAATATCTTGGCATTAGATAAGAGTCAAAAGAATTCAAGAGGGGTTGGATTTGTGATTACTTAGACACTAGGCTTATTCCTCTTTTGACTCTACCTTAAAGTGCTGTCATTCCTCCTCCTATATCAGTCTTGTTAAAGTTTTGAAGAAAAAAATAAACAGAAATCAAATTCTGGGAATTATTTGAAGAGACTAAAGATCATGAAGTAAACAAAGGAATATAAAGTTGGTTTACGTGATCAAGATTAAAATATGTTGTTGTGTTATTATCTCTCTGGTAACCCTTGATGGACTTTCGCTGACATCAGGACTGCTGAAATGACAAGGCTTTGTGGATTTTTTTTATAGATAAGAGATGTGATTGACAAAGAAGTGACCGGTTGCTGTATTTTAAGAGAAGATAATAAGTTACTAAAAAAATTATGCTTGTGATGAAGAGGGAACTCCCTTATATATATTTTTTTTTCTGTACTCTTACTAATTTCTTTTCTCTTCGTCTTTTTTCTTTTTTTTCTGCACCTTTTTTTCTTTTAATTTGTATTATTTTTTATGTGCGTGTATCCTCTTAACTAATGTTATAATCTTGTTGATTCTGAAGGACTGATCTGTGACTTGGCACTCCGGAACATTATATGCCTATGCATATATAGATATACAATCTTATGCAAAATTGCTCTCCTGCTTTGTATTTTCTGTGTTAAACATATATAGTATATAAGCCTCTAAAAGGTTCAACTAAGGGCAACACAATAAATGGCATTGGAATTAAAAGATAATTTTTCACTTAAAATACAAATTTCTAAAGTAAATAAATAAACAAGCAAGCAAGCCATGAAAAATTGCCAGTAGATAATGAAAACCACTTAAAATAGATAAAAAATGTATATGAATTGAGTGGCATACAACTTTAAAGAAAGAAATAAACAATATATATTTGAATCCGAGCCAGAGTGAAGGGATAACTTACATAACTTGGGACCAGATTACCTAAAATAGCATAATTTCCCTGATGAGAATGGGCTTTAACAGCTTCAGGACATCTTGTGATGCTGATCCCTGTCCCTGCTGAAAGTAGGTGTGGTAGGGACACAATCTACACAATTTCCAGTGGTTGCTCATGACCTCTGCAACTCTTTGATCCATCTGCTGTTTTATTTGGGCTAACGTTTAGCATGCAAACTATCTGATGGCTGAGGTAGATTTAAATTAGCTGGTGGCTAATTTAGATTTTTTACTTTTACTGATGGATTTTAATGGAGTTTTAATTACATTTTAAATTGTGTTTTTATTTAATTTGCATCTTTATTCAATTACCGTTGCTTTATTTCATTTCCATTATTGTAACTTGCCTTGAGCTCCATTTGGATTGGAAAACAGGAATATATCCTAATTCTTCTGTTAACTAATTCATTCAGGAAACTTTTTTTTTCCTGCTGCCCTGAATCTAAAGAAATTATTCCACTTCAGTGTATCAATCTTTCCAAACATGTAGACATGGAACATAATGCTTCCTGTGGCATGATTGTTTCTTTTCCTTTTTGGGGGTGTGTGTGTGTCAAAAATGGTGTATAATCAAATCCATCATGAATTATAAATAGTATCGGATGCACACATCCCAGAATCTCAGTTTTAGGATTCATAGGTGATACCTAGTTTTACTGGAATAAGATTTTCTCATTCATATAAATACAGAACACAGAATAACAGAATTGTAAGGGATCTTGGAGGTCTTCTAGTCCAACCCCCAGCTCTGGTAGAAAATCCTATACCATTTCAGACAAATATTTTTCCAATCTCTTCTTAAAAACTTCCATTGTTGAAGCATCCACAACTTCTTGAGGCAAGTTGTTCCACTGATTAATTGTTTTAACTGTCAGGAAATTTCTCCTCATTTTCTAAGTTGCTTCTCTCCTTGATTAGTTTCTTCCATTGTGTCTTGTCTTGCCTTCAGGTGCTTTGGAGAATAATTTGACTCCCTCTTCTTTGTGGCAACCCCTAAGATATTGGAACACTGCTATCATATCTCTCCTAGTCCTTCTTTTCATTAAACTAGACAAACCCAGTTCCAGCAACCGTTCTTTATATGTTTTAGCCTCCAAAAACTAATCTTTTTGCTTCTAGAGTCTCAACATTTTTTTTTCTTCATGGCAACCAGTGGATGCAGTATATAAACCAGTGATTCATTCATACTGAAACACCTTTGTATTCAAAGAGAGGGGCTTGTTCTTTTGCTGCCGATCATAAGAGCAGTCCTACTAGATAAGATAAAAATGTGTCAAGTCCAGAAGGTGGTTCCCAAGCAGAAGTCAGGAAGTAGGGTATGGATTAAACAAAAAAATATAAAGGACAAGGAAATAAAAGAGAACATCAAACAGGCATAGACTTTTTTGCTATTTTTTTTTTTTACCATTTAAGATTGAGCTTACCTTTGTTTTTTACTTGTGCCTAGCTCAGAAACCTCAAGCTATTAATGGACTGCCAGGGGCCAAGTTTGGCCAAGGCTAATGTATCCTTTATAATTAGAGATTTGTTGATCAGTTAAAAACAAACAAAAGAAGTTTCAACAAACATTTTATGACCTTGATTTTATTCTCTAAAACATCTTCAATTTGAAAAGAAAAAAATGTATGAAAAATCACAACAAATTAATGTCTCCTTTCTCCAGTCCCTGCTGTGGAATATGTCTTAGCTATTAAGAGGCTGAATTAAAATCCATCACACGGGACAGAATGTGCAATTTACTAACATACACGTCTACCTTTTAAAGTTTTTTTTTGCAGCATCACACTTAACAGAGGACCAAAATATCAGAACATCTTGTGGTATTCATGTGTTTTGACACGTCAGTGTAACACAGCTGCTGAATAATCAAGATGGAAGTGTAAAAGAGGAACTTATACTAGAAAATATGCATAATCAGTTGCAGGCCACTTCTATAGTTTAAATCCTGAAACAGAAGTTAAGAATCCCCTAAGTTTCCAGCTTTAGCAGAGTTTAACTTCCATTAAATTTGTTCAGGAACCATCATTAGCAGTGGTGGGAAGTATTTGTGGCTGAGGCTAAAAAAAAACCTCCAGCAGATGGAGAGAGACAATGATTGCCTTGACACAGTTTCCAGCAGAAAAGAGGAAGATACACATCAACTATACTAATATAGGTTCCACAGCTTATCAATTCTACCTAAATTGTGCAATGTATATATATAAACTTTTTAATATTTATAAAAATTATCTTCATAAAATTATCTAGGTATTTGGACTATGTGCAGATTATGCTCAACAATGTTGCCTGCTATCAAAGTAAAATGAAATTGGAAATAATGAATTGGTATTTAAAATCAGTAGTAAGCTGAATGAGAACTAGTACACCAAAGCGAAAGAAAGATAATTTTCAATCTCATAATCAGGGAAATGGAAGATTTGCAGTATCCTTGAAAGATCAAGCTTGTTTTTGATAGTTTCCTTTATATTCGTCTTTCTTGATAGAAAATTAGGTAAGTTTAATGACATAAAATGCCCTTTATTAGTGACTAGTGTCCACCTGAAACTGGCAAGGAACAACTGGTTGTAAACCAGTTGAGTTTGGGGTTCTTTGGTTCATGAAAAATTGCCACCTTTGATTTTGGATTGGGTTGAACTGTCCCACACAGACCCAGTCTGTAATCTGGACCCATGATTCATGCTCAAGGAGCAGGTGGCAGTCATGGCCAGGAAAGTATTTGCACAATTGCAGGTTATGTGGCACTTATGCCTTTTCCTAGACCAATAATTCCTGCACACAGCTACCCATACCCTAGTCACCTCCCTTCTTGATTATTGCAATGCACTCTACATGGAGCTATCCCCAAAAAGTATTTGGAAACTTCAATGGATTCAAAATATGGTAGCCCCCACATGGTTTTGTGCAAATCTAGATTTGCACACATGTCACTACTCTTATAGGAACTGCATTGGTTATGGATTTGCTTCCAGGTCCAATTCAAGATATTGGTTGTCACCTTTAAAGACCTAGTTTATTTGGGGCCAGGCTATTAGAAGGGCTGTCTTTCCCCAATCACATCTACTCGACCCACCAGAGCAGGAAGGCAAGATACATATGGGTCCCTACTGTTAAGATGAAGGGCCTTCTCTGTGGTGGTTTCCACCCCATCAAATAAGATTGGCTTCTAACTTGTCATCCTTTTGAAACCCCCTGAAGACATAGTTTTGCCAGCAGTTCTGGGACCCCAAGATGGTATAGGGCCCGCCAAGTGGATTATTTGATTGTTGTCCCAGGGGGGTGGGATTAATTGGGTTTTGTATGTAGGGTTTTATTTATGAAAGCCACCTGGAGTCACTGTGATTGAGTTGTGTGACCATATAAATTTTCTAAATAAATAAATAAAACCAGAATGCAATTGTTCAGATTCTAATTTTAATAACCTGATCAAATCTTATAGTCCTAACCTGGAGTCACTGTGATTGAGTTGTGTGGCCATATAAATTTTCTAAATAAATAAATAAAACCAGAATGCAATTGTTCAGATTCTAATTTTAATAACCTGATCAAATCTTATAGCCCTAATTTTTAAAGTATTTTCCTCATAGCTGGCATGTCAGAGATCAAAGAAAAATTCTGCTTTACATCCAGGAATTTTTAGGTATGTCTGGTTCCAGCTTTCATATTAGCTAGGCATCAAATCACTGCAACCTTAGTTTATTTTTAACATTCTTCTAAGCATTTCTGGCAGGTCTTTTCATGGTGGAGTCTTCTTTTATTGCTTTATGAGTATGTGGGTGTGCATTTTTTCCAAAGAAAAATATTTCAAGTTATTTTAGAATTCATTTCTAGGTTACGTATTTCTGAAGGTACTCTGCTTCATAGTCTCTATTTATCCAGACTCACATTATGGTAATTATTGACTGAAAAATCTATGCCTTTGTTGGAGTTGTCATAGCAGACAACTTATAGGCTAGCCAAGGCAGATTTGATTGAAAGCAAGTCAGAAGGACAGAAGCATTTGCATGGTTCAAAGACACACGGTGGGGAAAATGATTATTGCTTTGCAACACTCTTAGGAAAAATGTTATATAAACAAATGCATTTCTAGGTATATAGCAATAGCATTAGGCTTATACACCATCCCATAGTACTTTTACAGCTCTCTATGGGTGGTTTACAATGTCAGTATATTGCCCCCAACAATTTGGGTCCTCATTTTATCAACCTTGGAGAGATGGAAAGCTGAGTCAACATTGAGCCCCATCAGGATTGGAGTCCAGGCTGTGGGTGGAGTTTGCCTGTGGTACATCATTTTAACTATTGTGCCACAGGGTTCCTGTTGTAGCTTAGCTTCTGAGTCAGTTTGAAAAGTTCTTACAGTTAGTTATTATTTAAATAATAATAATTAAAATATCATTGGAACAAGTTTATTATGGTCTTCTTGAGCCATCTTGAGCCACGGTGGTGAAGTGGTTAGAGTGCAATACTGCAGGCTACTTCTGCTCACTGCTGGCTACCTGAAATTTGGCAGATCAAATCTTACCAGGCTCAAGGTTGACTCAGCCTTCTATCCCTCTGAGGTGGGTAAAATGAGGACCCAAATTGTTGGAGGCAATATGATAATTCTGTAAACTGCTTAGAGAGGGCTGTAAAACACTGTAGAGTAGTATATAAGTCTAAATGCTATTGCTGTTGCTATGTTCTACCCACTTGAAGATCAAGCTACTTTTGCTCACCCAAATACATCCTCCAATTTCCTTTTCATGTGAAAGACGCAAAATGTCTTGTTGGAAAAGGTCCATTTATGATGGTGTAGAGAACCTTTGCTTAGTTCCGCTTTCACTATGCTTCTTTTCACGACTACATAATTCTGAACTCTTATCAAGTGAGAAGTGAAACAGCTCCTTCCTTTTGCTGCTTTATTTTCATGATACATCACCAAGAATATTCTAAATCTGAATTTCAGGAGTGGTCTAGGGCCCAGTACCAAAGTCACTGCTGTTAACTGCACTATATTCTAAATATTTAGCAAAATTTAATCTACCACCACAAAAACCAAACTTTGTCATTTTTTTCTTCGCAGCACAAAATAGAAAGTTACTTTTTGATTCCTAAAAGAAATATTATTTTCAACGTCTGGTTTGATGTCACGGTGTGATCGGATGCGAAGAGAGGATCTCCATGAACCCAAGGGCTAAAGTCATCCTGTAGGGGTAACAAATAAAGAAGGGGCACCATGCAGGTTGTGGAGAGCAGCAGCTCTCTAGATCAGGGGTCACCAACCTTTTGGACCTCAGAGACCACCAAACTCATAATTTTAGATCCCAGGGACCACTAACCGGTTCTGTGGGCATGGCCTAATTTGTGGGTGTGGCTTGATGGCCATGTGACTGGCTGGGCATGGCTTGCATGTAAATATTATAAATATTTATATAAATATTGAATTTGTTATAAAAAAGAGCAACTTTTACCCAAAATCAGGCAAAGCAGGCAGATTGAGTTGCTCACAGAATCACAGATTCATTCAGACATCTATCTATCTGCCATTGGCTAGCTCAGTCTGTCACATAAAATTTGCTAGCAAGCAAACTCACAAAATTAACTCACAACACACCATGCATGTAAATATTGAATTTTTTATTTAAAAAAAGAGCAACTTTTACCCAAAATCAGGCAAAGCAGGCAGATAGAGTTTCTCACAGAATCACAGATTCATTCAGACATCTATCTATCTGCCATTGGCTAGCTCAGTCTGTCGCATAAAATTTGCTTGCAACCAAACTCACAAAATTAACTCACAACACACCATGCATGTAAATTTTGAATTTTTTATTTAAAAAAGAACAACTTTTACCCAAATTCAGGCAAAGCAGGCAGGTTGAGTTGCTCACAGAATCATTCAGTGATCTATCTGCCATCGACTAGCTCAGTCTCTCAAATTTGCTTGCCATGAGTCTGCACTGAATTTGCTTGCAAGCAAACCTTCAGTACTAAAGGAGGTTCAGCTGTGCTGAGCCAAAGATCTAAATAGCTAGAAAGCAAGAAATCCAACCATTTCCTGCTTCCTAGCTAATCTAAATCTCCTGGCACAGCAGAACAGATGATGGTCGGAAAAAGGAAAAATAGCAGTTTAACAGGCAAGTTTACCAGATAAGGAGTAAGTGGGCGGGTAGGGTTCCCACGGGCCATGTGGGCAGCCTTGTGTTTCTGCGCAGCCTGGATTAATTGCTTTGTGGGGATGCTCTGGGGGTGAGATTTCTCTGCGGCCCACCAAAATTTTCTCATGGCCCACCAGTGGGCAGCGGCCCACTGGTTGGTGACTGCTGCTCTAGATGGACCCAGGGATTCCCTCCCATTCAGCAATGAAGAGGAGAGGCAGCCATTATGTCTCCTGTGAAGCTGAGGCAGCCAAAGAAACAAAGAAAGTGCTGGAGCAGTGTAGAAAAACAGTGATTGGAACTGGGTGAGGTGACTCTTTTTTTACCTAGAACTTAACTCCGAAGAAAATAAACCCTGGAAAAGGACTCTTTGAAATACTTGTCAAAGCAGTGATTAATTACAGAGAGAAGAATTATAGACTGCAGGGAAAAAGGTACTAAAGGAAGAATGCAAAATCCTTAAAATACAGAAAGATTGGATCTCTAAATTTTATTGGCGATATTTTGGTAAGGCATTTTAAAATGCTGGAACCACTTGTTTGATTACTGACTATTTGTAAAAAAGTGGAAATAAAGATTGGTCATTTGTGCAATGTTGAAATCTAAGCTGAAGGTAGCATCCCCTGGTAAATGGAATATTTACTAAACTCCTACAACCTTGGGAAGTACTGATAAGACAAAGATATAGAAGTGGATCTACAAAACACCTGGAGGTCTGCTGTGTTATTTACTGTGCAGAAGTGGTATTCAGCGGGTTCTGACCAGTTCTGGAGAACTGGTAGTGGACATTTTGAGTAGTTTGGAATACCATCTCTGACTGGCCCCATCCTCATCTATTCTCTACTCCTAAGTCCCAGCTGATCAGCTGGGATTTCTTTTGTTGCCTTGCACAGGAGAATGGAGCTGGAAAACAGGTTAGTGGGGTGGGGAGGGAATGATGATTTTGCAGTATCCTTCCTCTGCCATGCCCAACAAGACAAGCTACACCCAACAAGTCATGCCCACAGAACAGGTAGTTAAAATATTTGAATCCCACCACTGCTTTATGGTTACTGGAGGCTTAATTATGAAAGTATGAAGACATTTAAAGCAAATGATTTTCAAATACTATGACTGAACTTACAAAATGGATTTAAGGAGATATTTGGAAATCTTCCTGGATCATTAACATTAATTGTGGGATACAAAGAATTATAACTATTGCATCCCCCTGAGGAGCAACACCAGGACTGTACACACGGTTTGTAAGTTGGCTTTTGGAGGCTATAGATAATTGAGACTCTGGGGAGGTGGCAGACTGCTGACAGGCTATTTGGCAATATTTGGACATATGTTGGACATATATCTTGGACAAGATGTTGCAACAGAGGGGGTGATGACTGGATTTCAAAAAGAAATAGTGTTATGCTTCAAAGTATTTATGATACTTTGACAAAGAATCACAGGGATGATGAAAAGATTTAATGCAGGACAATCTGGGGAAATCAGATAATGTTTAACAAGGGACAACAAATAAATATCAGGAAACACGGGAAACAGTGGAAATAACAGAATGACCAGAAGAAAAAAACAGACCAGATGAAGCAACAAGGAGAACAAAAAAAAAAAAAAAGAGAGAGAGAGAGAGAGAAGACAATAAAGGCTTATGAACCAAATCAGGGACAATATAGATTAAGAGACAAAAAAAATGGGAATGGATAAAAAGAAATACATTTTTAAAGAGAAGATAGGGGCTTGGGCAGACCCCCTGGAGAGGTGGCAGCAAAAGATAGAAGAGATAGAAGAAATGTTCGGGTTAAGTAGGAAAGATGTAGACAAAGACAAAGACCGAAGGGAGGAGTTAGGGAGGCAAGCCAAAAAATAATGAATAAGAATTGGAATACTAATGAGAACAAAAGATGATGGTTAGAAAGGGAACGTTGTTTAATATAAGATTGGTATTATTGAAAGCTAGAACAGAAGTAGAAATAAGATTAAGGGGGATATTATTATATAATATACTAAAAGTAATAGTTAGATGTAAAGATTAGATGTTGGAAGATTGCACCATTATGAATGTCTAAATAATATTATGATTGTTATTAGAATGGTGTACCAAAATACTGAACAACTAAACAATGAAGGACCATATTCTAATACAAATATGTATAAGAACACCATAATTCCATAAGTATGATTAATGTAATAAATATTTTTAATATTTAGAGGTAGAATATTATATAATATAATATAATTTTATTATACATATTTTTATATAACATACTAAAAGTAATAGTTAGATGTAAAGATTAAATGTTGAAAGATGGTAATACGTACGTTTAAACAATATTGTGATTGTTATTAGAATGGCGCATAAAATATTGAACAACTAAACAATGAAGGAACACACTTAGATAAATATATATAACATTATAACTACATAGGTATCATACCTATGTATGTATTTTACTAACATTACTAATGTAACAAACATCATTAATATTATTATTATTTGTTCTTAAATGAATGACTCTCAGATACCTCACTGTTCATGTAATGTATATTTTTTTAAAAAAAATTTTTTTAAAGAAATATTATTTTCAACTTTAATATAAGTATTGGGACAAGAATTTCAGTATACTTTGTTGACTTCTCAGCACAACATAAAAACATTTAAAAAAGAAAAGAAACAGTTTATTACTCATTTACTTTCAGTCAACTTCCTCTTTAATCCACTTTTCTTTTCTTGTTAGCACCAGATGCTTACATATCTGGAACACACAAACCTAGCTTCTTATTTTGCAGCCAATCAGATGATAATCTTCAGGATTTTCTGGCTATTCCAGGAACCATCTCCTTATCTTATCTAGTTTAACACAATCAATGTGACATCACAACACCTGTTGAGAGGATTAGAGGCTGGCTATTACTAAAGCACTTACCCCAAGTGGCCTTTTCAACAGCTTCTTATTAATCTAGTTATCACTACCTCTTCTTCCAACATCCAAAATTGCTGTTCCTGTTTTATCTACTGTGCCAGATTTAAACAAGCAATGTTGATAGAAGAATGGAGAGATTCAGCATCACAAAAGGTTCACTTGCTTTCCAGTTTATGAGCTGATACTTTGCCATTTGAAATTCTTAGACTACCAAATGATCAATGCACTTTCCAAAGCCCCTATAAAAATGGGTCTCATTTATTTTAAATAATAAGAAGGAAAACAATGGGATTTAATGTTAATGATATAGAAATTCAATTACATTTGTGTTGGATCTGGCTGTACCTCCTTTTTGGAGCATAGTCTCTCTAGCATTCCATTCAAAGACAAGTATACTCTTGACCCAAAGAAGCTGTGCAGTTCCATTTTAGGATAACAATAGCTGGATGATACACATTATAATATCTTCAACCAGACAATGCGGTCATGGCAATTCATAAGATGCAAACCATCTACATTGGCAGTAAAAACCTTTATGTATCATTTTAAAAAATATATAATTTATACACAAGTATAAAGGATAATTCGAACAACAACTGTGATGACCCAGAGTGTAACACAAATGTAACAAAATCCAAAAAGTAAATAAATGTCCTTTAATGCCTCCAACTTGGCCCCACTGCTCAATAAGTCTCAGAGATAAAACATACTCAAAAATAGTCTTCAAAAGAAAGCAATACAGTCTGAACTTAATGAGCAGATAGAGATGAAATAAAAAAAAAAAACCTACAATGACAAAATTTCCACAATGGAACAGGATAAGTAATTACCAAATTCAAGGAGATAACAAGGCACAGTCTGTTGGAAGGAGGCCAACCAAGATAACTTCAACCCAAGATAAAACATGCTTTGCTTCTGGCAACGCTGTGTTGTAATCGTCTCTTTTATATACTAATCTCCCCAGTTGCAACCAATGAGGAGGATCATGGCCATCTCCTCTCTTGCAAGCCAAGTTGTTGCCTTCTCTGTTCCTCCCTGCATGTCCTAGGATGCAGAGGGGATGGGCCTTGTTCTTCCTCTGACTGCCCAGCCGGCCTCTGCCCTTCCCCAGCCTCCTCCACAACCTCCAGAGCCACACCTCCACTCCACGCTGTTCCTCCTCTCCCTCAGAGTCCAACTCTACCAAGGGCATGACAACAGATTTCTTTTCCCTTCTAACAAAATGGATATTCTTGCCTGGAAAGAGGAGGAGCCAACATAAGTCCTGGAACTGCCATAATCCCAAAGTTGCCTTGTGGTGAGATGGGTGGCAAAACATTTTAATAAATAAATAAATGATGCCTTATCATTGTCCAAGATCTTGAACTAAATGAAAGCTTCCCCAGTATTCCAGACTCAAACCATAATTCCTTTACAGAAACCCAAATGTTTTCTTTAATTGTATTGGAAACCAAGAAAGGACTATAATTTCTTGTTTAACACCTCATAGAAATGAAGGACATTTATGACAAGAGTAATTACTGGAGGTTAGGAAATTGGTTTTTTTTCCAAGTCAGTGTTGACTCCCGATGACTTTCTGGATTAGTGTCAGCAATTTTCTTGGCAAGGTTTTTTTTGGGGGGAAGTGATTTGTCATTGCTTCCTTCTAGGGTTGAAAAAAAGTGACTGGCTCAAAGTCACCATGGATTTGTGACTAAAGCAAAACTAGAACTCACAGCTTCTTGGATTCTAGCCCGGTACATTAACTACTATACCAAACCAGCTCTCTATTAGCGAATGGTGCTCGCCAATTTTTAAATAAGTAATTGTGAGGCAAGTCTTCTTTTAAGGGATGATCAATAATGAATTTCTGAAAATAAATAGATAGAATTGCCATGAATGCTGATAGTCATAATTGTGAGAGTCAACCTGCCATGTTTTAGATGCTTGATTAGCAAGAACAGCATTTAAACTCTACAGAATGCAGATGGCTTGGTGGGCTGTAAAATCTCCAGTCAGAGGTGGTATTTACCGGTTCTCAAAATTTCCGCTACCAGTTCTCCAGAACTGGTCAGAACCTGCTGAATACCACTTCTGGGTCAGTCCTAGAGGAGATCAACCCTGACTGCTCTTTAGAAGGGCAGATCCTGAAGATGAAACTCAACTACTTTGGCTACCTAATGAGAAGGAAGGACTCACTGGAGAAGAGCCTAATGCTGGGAAAGATTGAGGGCAAAAAAAGGAGACGACAGAGAATGAGGTGGCTGGATGGAGTCACTGAAGCATAGAGCTTAAATGGACTCCAGAGGATGGTAGAGGACATGAAGGCCTGGAGGAATGTTGTCCATGGGGTCGTGATGGGTTGGACATGACTTTGCAGCTAACAACAACAACATCCAGACTCTTTCTGGAGTTAGATGGCTTCTAAATAAAACCAAATCTATTCTAATCAAGCAATCAATCAATCTGTTAAATGGATGTGGAGATAAGGGTTGGTTGGGTGAAGAAAGGTAAAGTATTATCAAAGTAAAGCATGCATGAGAAGAAATGGAGTGGTGAAAATGCTATGCAGAAAGTAAGAAAGAAAGCTGTGTGATGTCCCCTTTTTATTTAATATATACAATTGTATAAGGAATTATTGGGGCAACAGAGTTATGTTGCTTATGGGTATGAATATGCATACATTTTTGTATGCAGAAGATGCCATGTTGTTGCTTGGGAACATACACACACACATACATATGTGTGTGTGTGTGTGTGTGTGTGTGTGTGTGTGCACATGTAGACAGAGAGCAAGTATGTGAATTTGTATACCTTGGCAGAATGCTTACTAAAGATGTAGGGATAACATTTTCAGATGCAGAAACACTAGTAGTCAGGTAATATGTAGCATATGATCTGTTACAAGTAACAAATGTCAAAATAAGAGAAAATGGATTTGTAATGGAGTGTGCATTTGCTTTATTTGGTGTATGGAACTAAAAACTGGGAATATTATGAGAAATAATGAAGTAAGCTGAATGTAGTCAATAGATTACTTAAAGAAGTAACTGTGATAAATCAAGATATAAAGCGTATGAATGAATAAGTATTGAAAAAAAATGAAAGCAAAATTGGGTCAAGGGGAAGAATTAGAAAATTTGGACTGAACTTCTGAGAAAGAGATGAGAAGCCTAAAGAGCAAAAAAGAAATATAAGCATTGGTGCATCCATGTGGGGAAAGCAAGAATATTTCCTTTAGTTTATTTTTGTCTTTAATCCTTTGGCTTATTGTTTCTTACTTTTTTTTCCTTCAAAATATCACTTTGAAAGATAATGAATATAATACATGTATGTAACACATCTACACACATTTATCAGCTAATGATAGTTGTTGCATTTCCAGCTTGAAATTACTGTTATCAAGGAAATTCTACAAAGAAGGGCAACCTTGCTGGTCATAAAACAGCAAAATTATTTTTAAAACACTGCCTTCTTCTTTTCCTTCTGAAATAATGCTAGTTAAAAAGGAGGGAATAGAACAGAAAACATAGCATATTTTCTAAATAGCATGTTTTCCCATGCAGCATTTTGGAGGCTGTTTAGTAACATGTTTATATCTGCTTGTGTCATGCAGGCCATTGGCAATCTTCCAAACTGAAGGTAATTCAAGTTATTACAATGAGCAAAAAACCCAGTGACAACTCTCTTATTGCAATCTGGATTTAGGGAAGGATAGGAAGTGACAGCTGGGGCTAGGTTAAAAGCTTTGCAATATTATAGTCAATAGTATTGTCTAGTTTTTTCCCCCTTTAATTCCTTTTATACTAGTAAAATGCTGCTGTATACAGCTGATAGTCATTGTAATAAAATATTTTAGCTGAATATCATAAAAGGCATATACTATCTATGTTCCATTCTTTTTTGTTTTTACTTCTTGTTTCATATATCTAAACATTTCTAGACCATTCTCCATTGTCTATGGAGATTCTCAGTCATCCAGGGTATGGTTATCCCAAAGGTATTTTTTTCAAGAGGCAGTTGGACTTTCTGACATCTTTTTCTTTGAAGATGTTTCACTTTTCATCCAAGAAGTTTCTGGAGCTTTGACTAGATAGTAGGGAATGGAAGGATTTTTTTTCATTCTTTTAGCGAGTTGTTTGGGCCACCTGGAGGTTTATCTGTGTCCTCAGGGTCACCTGAGTGGTGAAATTAGATGTGGAGCTTTATTGGAACTGTTGAAAGGACTGTGTTGTAGTTTGGAGATAGATGATATAGATCCCCCCCCCTCTGTTGAGAGAGGGCTGTTCAGTTTTATTATAGATGGTCTCTTTAATCCCTTTTTCCAACCAGTGGTCCCCTCTGTCCAAAATGTGGACTTTGCTGTCTTCAAAAGAATCGCCTCTGTCTTTTAAATGAAGATGGACTGCTGAATCTAGTCCTGATGGGTTTGTTCTCCTATGTTGTGTCATTCTCCATTCTTCTTTATTCTATCCATACTTCCATGATCCCCTCTATCTAACCTACTGCTCATTATTAGTTCCTAAGAAGCTCACCTAAAGTTAGCCAAAGAACCTTGCAGTTCATTCATCCACTCCAAGGACAATCAGACAAAATTTGTTGTTGTTGTGATGGTGCCCCATTCTGACATGAGAATAGTGCCTGCAAATGCTGCCACTAACCAATGGAGTCACAATATAAATACTGAAACATTCCCAACATTTAGATATCACTGATTTTGCTGCCACAAATGAATTTCCTGTTACTGTACCTATTTATTAAACCTTATTGTATTTTGAAACCTTAACTCATGTACGTTCATTAAGATTTTTTCCTCTTTAGTAGAAACTCAACTGAAAAGGATGAAAGAAAAGTTTTCTTGATGATTTTAACTGAAATGCCTTGATATGTAAGGCTGTGTTCTCTATTCAATTGCCAACATTTGGCCAGCCTCTGGTGGGCTCAGAAGCAAGAATCAACCTTGGATATTACTTAAATAAGGGATAACCTTGGAATTGAATGACTGTTGATTAGATTGGAAAATAAAAAACCAACCAGAAGTTGGAAATGATAAACCAACATCATAATACTGTCAAAATAAACCCTTGCCATCACCCCAAGCTCAGCTCAAGGCAGTCTTTACAGCTGAACAATCTTCTTGTTTAAATAGGTACTTATTCTCTTCAGAATTTAAATTTTATCCGATGCTCTATTTTTGAAACAATATCTGTCCTTATTATGTAACCCTTCTTCAAATTGTAGTTGTTATTGTATGCCTTATATTAGTTTTAATTGGATCATATGTTGTAGGATGGAATATACATTTTTGTATATTTTGTTGGAGGATGGAATATACATTTTTATCTAAAGAAGTAAATATTCCAAAACAAAGAATAAAATGAATAAAGGAGATTATCTTTAAAAGCTCTTTCATATCAATTAGACTTTTTTTAAAAAAAAAAAATACTGATATTATATAATCAAAACTTGTAATAATTAGCTTACTTTCAGGCTGGCCTTATAAGAAAGAGCTGGAATTTCATACTACAGGGTATCCTTCCCCAATCTGATATTTCCTTAATTTGTCAGACTTCAAATTTTTCTCACCATATTTCATGAAAATAATAAGAATTAAAGTTCTCTGTCAACTGGAGGGGCATCGTGTTGGGAAAAGCTGCCTTAGATGCTCTCAAATAACTATTACACTTATGAATATTCAGTATGCCCCATTGTTATCACTAGAGACATTAGAAAATTGACATACTTTTTAATAAGCCACTAGAATTTGATAATATAAACAAGTTTTCATAATCTAAGTTCCCAGAGGTCTTTCATGCATGGGAGCATTTGGATCTTGTTTATTAATATTAGAAAAATGTTTGGTCTATACCCTTTTTTATTATTTACATGGGGCATTTTTTTCATTCCCTTTCACTTTTCCAGCCATACATCTTATAAAACATAGCCCTGAATGGCTCTTAGAAATAACAAAACCATTGTCATGGCATTATTGTGTTACTATTTCTTACTAATTTACATGTTCTATGTATTGTATTTATTTATTTATTTATCAAATTTATATGTCTGTGCCTCTAATAGTGTGATGGTTATGTTTAAATGTATCATGGCAGATTATGTAAAATCAGGTATTTCTTTAGGTCTCTCAATAACAAGTAAAAAAATAAAACATTAATGACATTCTGCTACACCACATGCTCTGCCATTTTCTATATGTAGTCATTTCCAAAGAATAGGAATTCTACCAAAAGTCTATTGGCCAAGCTGAAATTAGCTGATTGCAATATATTCTTTCATTATTTTTCCACTCATTTTCAGTGCATTCATGTTCTCTAGTAATTTTTAAAACCTTAATGTGTTCTTAACCTTAAGTATTTAAAGCAATTCATTCAATGAATATCAACATTTAGATATCATGGATTTATGATGCAAACATGATATATTGTGAATACTGTGATTCCAAACATTTTTTGCCTCACTTCAAGTCACCATGGAGCAGAGATGGAGGACATCTCATAATAGCATGTTGAAAATGACATTATCATTCATTCCAGGATACTGGTAATGTGCCAGAGAACATTCTGTATGTTTCAGCTCCCATACCCAATACCAGTACTAATAGTTTCTTCTCCTAATTGTGTATTCTCCTTTGTTTTCTATCTTTTCTATACTGTCAAACATGACAGTACTTCTCCCATATTATTTGTTCGATTGTTTGTTTGTTTGTTTGTTTGTTTGTTTGTTTGTTTGTTTAGATTTTTTGGTTGCCCAATTCTAGTAGACTTGATATGGACTCTTATAGAATCTTCTGAAATCAAACATGTCTGCAGGATGAATAACAAAGTCACTAAACAATATGAAGGATTTACGGTTTTTAATTATAAGATTTGTATGGCTGCCCATCTAAAAATACAAGTCTGGGTGATTCACAACAACAATAAAAGCTCAAATAATAAACACCCTAAAACACAAATAAACACAAAGCTGGGCACATCAGTCACTCTTTGGAATGCCCCATAACCAACTCCAGACATCCTTACTCAATCCCAGTATTTCGGTTGAAAACCAGATATTGATGGCCTTGTGAAAGGCTAAAAAGGGTGGGAGTCTTCTGAATCATTGAATGAAGGAAGGTTCATAAGGCTGGGGATGTCATGGAAAAGAAACAGTTCAGAAATCCCACTAGATTGCAAAATTTCAGGGAAGGGATCTGGAATGTGCTATCATATGCAATCTGCTAGGATGGATAGATACTCTCAGTGAGCTCTATAAGTATTAATGTGGTTTATTTCATATCTAACCATCTGTCCACAGAAAGATTCCCTTGAATCAGTGATTTTGCCAAAATATTTTAGGGTAAATTTTATACTTGTGCATTGGATTTGGAGCTCATATTTCAGTTGTTTTTTTCCAAATTATGTTCTGTAACCATAAATCTATTTACAAGCCATTGATGACAAAGGAATATTTGGAAACTCCTTGTTCCATTTTCATTAGCTGAGTCTGCCACATTTGCTAATGGTAATTAAAGTTGTACTTTACAACCTTTCAAATTCAGTTTTTCCCAGATCAGTTCTGAATATCTCAAAGTACCAAGGCTATCACAGTTTGCCTGCACCTATTTTTTTTTTTACCCAGAAGCCTCTTGTCCATGTTAGCACATCATAATTACCATGAATTTCTTTCCATTCTTTGAGATAAAGCTGGGTGTTATAGGTATAGAAAAAGGAGCATAGAAACATCTGGTTCCTCCCTTCCCCTCCTTTTTCTGAAAAAATCCTTCCTTCTATCCTCTCCTGGTGGAAAAATGGTGTTCAAGATTATCAGTCCACTGTTTTTTCAGTCCAATCTATTGGCAACAAGCAAAGAGAAAGAAAAATACAACCTCTACCATGAGGACTGGAATATGATTGTTTGGATGTAATTTCCAGCCTCCAACAAGTGGCATTTCACCAAAATTCCTCCCTGTCCAGAATAAGGCATAAACACCTCATTTTAAAAATCAGTGGCTGGGTTGATGGCCCTCAGTAAGGAGGCAGTGGAGGTGTCAGCTCAAGTGACACAGAAAGAGAGACAGAAACTTCTGGAAAAAAATCCGAAATGAACCCTTCCTATTTTTTCTAAGGGAAACATCAGCAATTATATTCAACATTCAAATTCAATTGAGCGTTTATAAATCGTAGCAACAGGGGTGATGGATCAGGCAAAGCTGAGGGAAGGAGCAGGAAACAAGTGGTGATTACTCTCTCTAGTGTGGATAGGATCTCCATACGCATTGCAAAATTAATCTGCCTAAAACTACAGCTGGGTGTCAACATTACATATATATTTTTTGGTCACAGCCATGAGAAGGTAACCTCAGAATTAAGTTAGCAATATGAAAGATGCCAGCTCGGACAGCAACAAATGCTTGCCCTATGGAAGTGTGTGCTTTTGTATGTGTACACATGCATGTGATTTATTATTATTTTTTAACCACAACGACCTTTCTATTACTAATTTTCAGGAAGCCAGCGTCTGCCTTTGCTTTGCTGTCTGTTTTCACAAGATGGTTCAGACTACAGAGTGATGCATCCAAATACAAATAGTCATAACTTGTTATGAATTCCACAGTAAGGCAATAAGATCATTAGGCCAACTCAAAAAGTGACAAAATATTAAGCATGTTTTTTTTCAGTTTTCATAATCAAGAAGACAACCAGCAAACAATAAATAAAAAGAGGGGACAAGTGACTGATATTCAAGATTTACCCACTGTCTCAAGATAAAAAGAGGGTAGAGCTGCAGATATTTGTTTCATGTTCTACCAAGTGCTCTGGAGCTTTCAGTGGATACCTAGGATGTCTGGGTTAAAAACAGCTATCTTCACCATTACACAAAATGTACAGGGAACAAGAAAAGTAAGGGGAAAGTAAACAAAAAACCAATAAAAGCTGTATCCCACTTGCTGGCACTTTTATCACTTCCTCAGACCATCTTCACAACAACGATTTGTACAAACATTAGCATTTCCATGGTAAAACATTTGCTGTCCAATGAAATGAGAGGTACCAGAGATGTTCCATAATATCCCTGAGGTGGGAGCATGTAGGGCCATCTCTTGGACTTTTGTATGGCACTGTATATAACATAGCACATATTGGACGTACAGCACATTTCAGCAAACTATTCTTGATGTAATCTTCTGGCTTTCTTTCTTTCTATGAGAGTAGAAAAAAGTTGCTCATAAACATTTAGTCCTATTCCTGGATAGGAAATTACACTTTTTTAGCATTTCCAGAAACTGAAAATTATCTCATAGTTCTCATAGTTCTCAGAGTTCAATTTTTCTGTAAAATGGTTTGATCAAAAAACCCAAAACATTTTCATTTTGTATCAATTTAGGAATACAGACAGGAAAGTAGCTGCACTGTTTCACACGTTCAAAAGCTTTGCAGAAGTCATAAATGCATATCCATCCCAAGATAATAATATCATACCTTTATTTTGATTCTATAGCACCATTTTTTATATATATATATACTGAGTAAATGGGGGAGGGGCAGAGGTGGGGCAGGCCTACCCTGCCAAGAAACTAAAGGAATCTTCCCATTTCAATTTGTCATATTATCTCTGATCTCCACTGCCTTTGCTACCCATTTCTTCTGGGGAATTGTAAACATCAGATGACGCTGGACTAAGATGTTCATGACACGTTCTGTGAGGTTCTTCATCTCCTTTGGCAGTTCTAGGAAATAGATCCCATAGAGAATGTCTCATTTTATAGGACCTTAAGGTCGTGCCGATGTAGGAGGATAAGAAAGGAATCCACTCACCTGACCTGTGTTATTCCCTTTTTGCCTCTCATTGTCAGCTGTCATGTTGCTTCAACTTCCATTTATCTCTATGACATTTCCCAAGATCTTCCATCCTTGAAGTGTACATTTCCATATACAGTGGAGTTTATCTGCATAGCAAAGTTCTTAGCTTTGCAGGATTTTCCTTCCCTGTCAGATCTATTCCTGGGTGGCTTTCTCAAATTTCTCCTCCTTTCTTTTCCTAACAATCCTCTTTTTAACAGAGTAGGACTAATCTTCCTATTTTCCTCTTCCTAATTCTTATTTATTTCTAATTCACTCCAACAACATTTTCCTTTTCTATCATAAGCTTGAACAATATGTCAAAGCACAATATGTCTTAGCCCCCTTTTCACCCAAAAAGGGAACGGAAAACATTTCTTCTCTCACACCATAATGTTGGTTATCAAGGTTTTAAATTCCGAAGAAATAAAGTTACACCTTCCCCCCAGTGTTTTTCCAATCTATCTCAAAAGCCGTCTCTGATATTAGAAAAACAATTTACATTTTACAAATAGTGGTAGTTTCATAATAAACTCTTACCTTTGAGGAATCACATTTATCCTTGGTTCGGTAAGTCAATTTCTGGAAGAAATTTAGTTCTTCTTGCTATGCCATTCATCCATTCCCTCCTGCTCCAGGCAAAGACATAAAATAATCTTTTTTTTAAATCCTTAGTCAATCTAGTAATACAAAAATGAAGAAACCTTGGCAGATGGAATTTGATTCAGTGTAGTCCAAACAACAGAATCCTTGAGACTCCTTACTCAGAAATATCCAAAGCACCAAAAAAAAAAGGAGGATTAAAAAAAAAAAGAGGGAGAATAGAAAACCAGTGTCTGTGTGTGTGAGCGTGCAAGAAAGAAAGTGAATAAACTTGTTTTCTGTTGTTGTTTTCAAAAGACTTGTTTTGAATGACTGAGCGCAGCAGCCTGCAGGCTTTTCAAGCAGCTGGATCCCATGACATCCCGGGGTATCACAAGCATGTGGGTTGAGCAAGTCTTCAAGTTCATGTTAGCAGGAACCTTGCTTTGGTGTAGATGTACATATGTATGTAAGAGGAAAAGGTGGAAGGATTACCCTCCCACACATGCACACATACACGCATGCACAAAGAGAAGTACGGGGGAGAAAAAGCAGAAGGCGGTGAGGGGGGAAACGCGGCAGATTGGAATGATCTCATAAAGTGCTCTAGATGGCAGAGCCTCACCGGCTTGTAAAACAAGCTGTGTGAAAGTGGGAGGAGGAAGAGAGAGGGGGGGTGGGGTGGAGAGAATCCACCCTCGCAAGCAGCTCGAGCTATTCTGCTCTCACGTCTCCTGATGCTGTGGCACAGAAAGAGGATCTGTGCAGCAAAAACACATCCATGTAGGGAGGGATGTTTGGATGGATGGATGGATGGATGGATGGATGGAAGGAAGGAAGGAAGGAAGGAAGGAAGGAAGGAAGGAAGGAAGGAAGGAAGGAAGGAAGGAAGGAAGGAAAAGAGAGGGAGGGAGAGATGGGAGGAGAAAGACAGAGTAGGAAGGAGGGAGAGAGAGAAAGTGAAAGAAAGAGAGGGAAAGAGGAAGAGGGAAAGAAAGAAAGAAAGAAAGAAAGAAAGAAAGAAAGAAAGAAAGAAAGAAAGAAAGAAAGAAAGAAAGAAAGAAAGAAAGGGAATGGAGAAGTCAGGGGAGAAGGAAAGGGGATGTTAGAGTTAATCCACATCCCCCAAACTCTTTGACTCCAAAGGCAGCAGCCTGCCAGTTTTCTCTCAATCTCGGTGTTCAAAGGAAGAGAAGACTCTCTGCTGTAAAAAGAGAGTCTGCCAGGCAGACTAGCAGGCTCCAGATGGAGTAGGGAGAAGCATCAGCAGGAAGCTTGTCCCTTTTTTGTAACGGGGGAGAGGGGAGAGGGAGGGAGGGAGAGAGGGAGAGAGAGAGAGAGAGAGAGAGAGAGAGAGAGAGAAGCCTGTTGTAGATACTAAAGAGGAACATCCTTTTCATGAACAGTTAAAAAAATGATGAAAAAAATGCTAAAATGATGATGATGATGATGATTATGATTATGATGATGACGACAACAACAACTATTATTATTATTATTGTTGTTATCATCATCATCATTATCATCATTATTATCATCATTATCATTATTATTATCATCATTATCATTATCATCATCATCATTACTATCATTATTATTATCATTATTATTATAAATAATGATTATTTTTTTTAAAGAAAAAAACCAAAGAAGAGCTCTTAGGTTTGAGCTAGGGGATATTTTAGAAACTTCACTAGGAGTTGTCAGAGGGGATCTTGAATTCTTTGGGTAATGAAGGGCTAAAGTCAGCATTGAAGGAATAAAAACCAAGAATATTCTGTAATCAGGATGGGGGTTAATGATGACTGCAAAGTGCTTGATATGGGGCTGCTCTTGAAGAGCATCCAGAAGTTGCAGCCGGCCCTGGAGGCATGAACAATCAACAATAGGCATACAATCATTGGACAACTCCACAAGCTGCACTAGGTCCCATTTGGCTAATAAGTGCAATTCAAGGTGTCGATACTCACCAATGTAACTCTTCATGACATGCAGTTGGATTATTTGTGGGACCACCTTTTTACCCACCCCATCAGTTTTGTCAGGAGGAGCATGCAGGACAAGCATGCTCCTCCTGACAAATCATTTTGCGAGTCCCAGAAAGGGGATCTTTTCTATCATAGCAACTGCCCTTTAGGACATTACACCCTCTCAGGTTATATTCTCAATGACCCTGTCAACCTGTCAAAAAGTCTTAAAGATCTGGATGTGTTCCCAAGCATAAGGGTGAGGATCTGTGGGGTATTCTTAGTTTATTAGATTTGTTTTTACCTCAGTGGTCATTATAAATTTTAATGTTTTACTTGTTTTCTGTTCTTATTTGCATGCTTTTTAAAAATATGTTGTTAGTTGTATGGCATCACTGTGGCATGATGGGCATCTCTATAAATAAATCTAAATAAATAAATATGGACAAAAACCAGGATTTATGTGATGAAGGCAGAATCCTGGCAACCCATGGTTTTTTGTTTTGCAATGGACCTATTTAAATAATAGTCAAAACATTCATGAGCACAAGAGGTACAGCTGTCATAATATTAGATTTCTTAAAGCCTGAATATGAAAGATGGAAACATTGACTCTTCTGAGCTACAACTCCTAGAAGATGTATGCACCATGTCTAGCCATTCAGCAAATAGAATTAGCTTTTCTAGATGATGGTACAGTACAGTAGGACCTCATAGTGCAAATATTTTCCCTTTCTTGCTGGATTTGGAAAGTGAAAAGAACCAGCTTTGGGGAAAGGGAGAATCAGCAGTCCATAAAAATAGGAAGGACAATGTGGATGGCTTCAAAAAACCATTTTATTGATTAGAAGAAGCATTTACTTTTTTAAAATATTTGATCCTGCCTGTCAGTATAATTTCTTCAAGCATAATGTATGGATCTTAAAACAAAGTAACACTTCATAGAGCAGATAGACAATTCTGCATCTATTTGGCCAGGAAGAAATCTTATTCAAAGTAGATCATAGAATAATAGAGTTGAAATGGACCTTGGAGGTCTTCTAGTCCAACTATTTGCTCAAGCAGGAGACCCTATACCATTTCAGAAAATGGTTGTCCAGACTCTTTCCACCACACTCAGTTTTAACAGATAACCTCCACCCCATAAGAGAACATCCCAGGCAGAAGCCTAAACCCTTCAGAATAGAGTTCATATTACTATCAACATTCAAAATCAGATCAAACAAGGTAGTCTCAGGACAACTGAAGAAACTGAGATGCCTCAAGAGCAAGTTGGACAATTTAATTTGCTACAAATATGATTCACCTTGACAAATGCACAGAGAACATGTGCAGAAGTCTTAGCCATTGCACTGTGTGTTAACAGAGCAATTTGCCATTGACATCTGGAGATGCAGCAATTTACCTCTTCAGTTCTCCTTTTCCAAAACATTCAAAATATAGGCCAGAGTTGATCTGTATGCACTTGAAGGAGTTGCTCAGTCAATGGCTGACAATCAACTTCATTTATTGAAAAACTGCTCAAAACAACTGATCAATGGCAGTGTTATGAAAAGAACAATTGGGACTGCAGTAAAATAACATCACATGCATTTTCTTGGCATGCATATTATAGTCAATTAAACATTGTTCCATCCTTTTACAGAATATTGTCTAGGTACATAAATTTTGCTGTGTTTGTCTTTTCACAGAGCTCACAATCAGATACTGGTAATGATGTACACACTGTTTTTTCTGAACTACCTGAAAAAGCAAGGATAAGACTGATCCTGGGAGAGTTATAGCAAAAGCACCTGAAGGAATGTGTGAGAACAAAAATACTGCACCACAAATATTTGATCACTTAACTGATTAAAAAAGAAATGGGTCACTAAGACTGCTGCTCAGTCTTGTTCAAGACTCTTCTCAGACATCAGAGAGGAGTTGACACAGGCAGCCTTTTATATGATAAAGCTGGCAACTGGTGAAGTTGGAGGCCAATCGAGTTGAACTCTCAGTGGATCTGATGAGATGGGCCTGCTATAGCCTAGTGAAATGGATCATCATGCAGCTCTTCCCCCCGCCCCAAATATTTGATTGAAGGCTCCTGTTTCCCATTTCACCCTGCTAAAGCCTGATGGAATGCCTCAAGCATATATCTATCTTTCCTATTTTCAGAGAGTGGCAATGCAATATTTTGGGACATGCATATATCATTTGAAGGTAGTTCATGCTGTTTACTGGAAACTCAGGGCCTTCCAGTGTGAGACTTTTGTTTTAAAAAGTTATTTTCCTTTTATTGATTCTTAGATAAATGAAGTTACCCTGAACATGTCAGTGATCAATTTAAAGGAGAAGATGTTTATAAATCCCTAAATATACCAGTGAAGCTCTTCTTTATGGCAGGTCTACATTCTTCCACCTTCTCCCCCTCCCGCCCAGATATTAAGCTTCTTTTTTAATGGTCTTTTAGGACTGCAGTAGACATGGTTGGTGATGCTGTAACATGACTGCTAAATACAGGAGTTAATTTATTTTTTATTTTTTGCTGTCAAAATTTAGTTGTGTTATCCTCTGCAATTTGGAGGGCTTTGAAGAAGAGCCAGGATCCCCCTTCAGTGCTAGAAACAAGATAAAACATCTTTTTAATTTTGTGTTTCCTTTATCATTTTTCTGCCATTTTATTTTGTTTTTTAATGAAACATCTATTCAAAACCGACTTACACGACTTGTCCTCTAAGTGCAGTTTATTGTCCATGCAATGTGAGTTGTCTCTTTCTTTTTGTTGTTCTGCCCTAAGAAAATCAAAAGGGTTATTTCATTAAATTTTGCTGACAGGTAATGATCTAAGTGTAAATACAGCACTGCATCCTAACAATATTTTTCCAGACTTCTGGAACATTATACAGCATTTATTAGTTATGTTGAATGGGCCAATAGAGGCTGGAACCTAAAAGAATCTGGAGATGCATGTTTCCTCATAGCTATATTAAACTATACATTATGATTTATACTCCTTTGGTATTGCAGTATACCTGTTGGTCACACAACACAATTGTGAACTTGTTTGGGCTTTTTCAAATGGAAATAGTTCTGCTGAAATTACAACTCTTAATTTGCACAAATTGTTTGTTGTGGAAATATTTGTGAGTAACAGTGTTCTCTTAAAATGGGGAAAATATCTGTACATGAGTTCTCTAGTGTAGCACTGTCTTCTGATGTGATTTTTAACAACAACAACAATAATAATAATAATAATAATAATAATAATAATAATAATAATAATAATAATAATAATAATAATAATAATAATAATAATAATAATAATAATAATAATAATAATAATAATAATAATAATAATAATAATAATAATACAAGTAAAGCAGACTGTAGAAGAAGAAAGACACAGCTCGAATGACTACATCCAGAAAAGTAAAAGAGCCAATGATTAAGGAAGTACATAAAGGAGGCCTTTTGAAGACAACCAAGTCAAAAGCTGAATACAAAAAAAGAAGTAATTGAGAAGCGAACTGAGAAGTGAAAATTGGAAAAGCAAAGTTATGCATGGCCAATACCTTGAAAGTATTGAAGGCAAAGCTGACCAAAAGTTTACCTGTAAGTGGCTAAAATCAGGAATACTGAAAAAAGAAACTGAAGGCTTTATTTTGGCTTCTCAAGAACAAGCCTTAGCCACAAATTGCATAAAGGAAAAGTTCAGCATGTCACTACCAGCAGCAAATGCCACCTCTGTAATGAGAAAGATGAAACAGTTGACCATTTAATCAGTGGGTGCAGCAAAATTTCACAAACTGACTATCTAGAATGCCATATCCGAGTGGCTAAAATCATTCACTGGAAACTGTGCCAAAAGTTTGGATTTGAGTATAGTAACAACTACTGGGAACATCAGGTTGAGAAGGTTCTGGAGAATGAAAAAGTCAAGATCTTGTGGGTCTTTAGAATTCAGACTGACAGGCACTTGACCCACAACACACTTGACATAACAATAGTTGAAAAGAAAAAGGGTTGGTTCATTGACATTGCAATACCTGGTGATGCACAAATTGAAGACAAGCAGCAAGAAAAAAAATCACACAGTACCAGGACTTACAAATTGAAGTTAAGCAACTTTGGAAAAGAAATCATGTGTTATCCCAATTGTAATTGGAGCTCTTGGAGCAATACCTAAAAGGCTACCTCACTATTTGGAAATTCTGAATTTATCAGACTTGAATACCCTGATTGTTCAAAAAAAAACAACAAAAAAAAAACCACCCTACTTGCAACAGCTTATATCCTCTGACACTACCTTAACAGTTCCTAGGTCCTTGGTTAGGACTCGAGCTGTTGAGCTATCAACCAGCCCCAAAGGCTGTGAATCTCACCAATTAACTGTTAGGTATAACATTGATAACAAATATGGTTTGGGTGAATAAATATATAAAACTTAGATATCATGGTTTAAGTGCTTATCACTTTAAGCACAATGCTGCAGGCAATTAGCCGATTAAGGGTGCGGTTAGAAGTTACAATATAAGGAAGCATTAGAAGCTGGAAAGTTTCCTGCGACTAACTGTGTCTTACTGTGACTAACTGTGATTACTGACTGTGAGTGCCTGTGACTGAACTGTTCTTGTTTGCTACTGTTTGCTGATTTACTGCGTAATTCTACTATTCTACTGTTTGAACTTCTTGCTGAATATCCAGCGTTTGTTCCTCTGGAGAGAGGCACTGGAGGAGGAGAAGATATCTTTATCGGCTGATAAAGATATTGAAAGGACTCTTAACTTGGACTATACTAGTGAGTCTTACTGGATGGAAATACTGTGAATGACTTAATGGACTGAATGACAATGCTTTAAAATCTAAATGGATTAAAAACTATTTAAACTACAAACAGTGTTTGTGTTCAGTGTGTGTATACTCTGGGGCCCTTCCTGGCTTGACTACTGCTGCAATACTCTGCTAGGGGTTAATCCCCAAACTCTAACATTGGTTATGGGCCCAGCAGCATAGTCTAACTAACCAGGATATAGCAGAGAGAGTTGGTGTGAGTTGCACATTACTGTAAAAAACAAACTGTTTTAATTAGTTTAAAATAGTCAAAATATCTGAAGAGTAATGGCACAAGTAAATTTGTCACAACTGTCCATGATATCCAGGCTGGATGGAACAAACTATGTTTCATGGTCAATGAAATGTAGTTTACTTCTACGTAAAGAAGGTTTGTGGGACATTATAGCAAACCCACCAGATGTGAGTAGCTGGGATCCTGCTGATGATAATGATAACGAAAAGTTACAAGACTTTAAACTGAAGAATGAGCAGGCTTTATGCATCATAGGACTGACTCTCTGTGATCAGCAGCTTGTCCATATTCGTGGAGAAGAAAATGCTGCAAACTGCTGGGAGAACCTCAGGAAGATTTATGTTCGGGACAGTGTAGGAGCACATATAAATCTTACACGGAAGCTTTTTCGAACGCATCTTCAGAGGAATGGAGATATGTTAGTTCATTTAAACTGTATGAAGAGCATTTTTCAAGATTTGCAAGAAAAAGAGCTTATATTTAATGAACTGCAACAAGTCTACATAATATTATCTTCATTAGATCAAAGCTATGATGACTATGTGACTTCGTTAGAGGTATTGCCAAAAGAAAGCCTCTCATTAACCGACATTACAGGCAGGCTACTAGAAGAAGCCAGAAGAAGGCGTGAGCGTGACGAGCTGAGAGAAGATAAGAAAGAAGAGAAATTATCTTCAAAGCCTGTAAGAAACCAGCTAAGCAAAGTACAGCACCTGGAAGAAGAGAATTTATCTTCAACAGCATACACAATTAAAAAGTGTTTTAATTGTGGAGGCAGAGGACATTTGGCAAGATTCTGCAAAAAGAGAAAAAGCCAGAATGTAAAAAAGCCAAAGAAAGCATTTGAACTAGCCACGTTTAACAACTCTGATGTGAAGAATGATCTATGGGTGGTTGACAGTGGCGCATCCCACTGCATCACAAGAGATAAGACAAAATTTATAAAAATGTCTACAAGTTCTCAACATATATCACTTGCAAACGGTTGGAATCTTAAAGCGAAAGGTGAAGGTCTTGCACATTGTCCGTGCATAAACCAGGATATAAAAATGTTGTATGTACCGCAACTAAAATTTAATTTGCTTTCAGTAAGGGTATTAGATAAATTAGGTTATGTAATTACTTTTAAAGATAATAATTGCATAATTGAAAAAGATAACAAAAGGGTAACTGCAGCTTTAAATGGAACATTATATGTCTTAGATAATAGTAAGAAAGGGGAGGCTCAAACTGTATTTAATAATATAAAACCTCATAATGAATGTATCCATTTATTGCATAGGCGTTTGGGGCATGTAAATTTTAAAATGCTAAAACGTACAGTTGAGTTATCTGAAGGAATAAGGTTAAAACCTTGTGATAAATATTTGCGTTGTAATGTTTGCTGTGAAGATAAGAGCAAAGTATTGCCTGCAAATAGGCTAAATGGTTTCAAAACAAAAGAACCTTTAGAAGTGGTATTTGCAGACATAATAGGTCCAAAGAAACCCAGTATGGGGGGTGCTAGATATATACTGAGTATTATGGACCATTATTCTAGATATGGGTTTTGCTATTTAATGAAAAGCAAAACTGAAACATATCAACATTTTTTCAATTGGCTTAGGTTTGCTGAAAGAAAGTCTAAACGACAACTGATAACCCTGGTGACAGATAACGGTACGGAATTTATTAATAACAAATTCCAGAACAGACTTAAGGTAGCTGGAATAGAGCATAAGAAGTCTGCTCCATACAGGCCAGAACATAACGCTTTTATTGAAAGAAGAGGCCAAACACTACAGGCAATGGTTAGAACAATGTTGAATGATTCTGGGTTACCTGATACTTTGTGGGGGGAGGCTACAATGTGTGCTAATAACATATTGAACAACGTTGTTAATACAACAACAGGTGAAATACCATTCACCAAGTGGCATGGCAGGAAACCTGACCTAAGTTACCTGCACACATTTGGTGCACCAGCATGGGTGCATATTCCTGCACAACTCAGAAAAAAGGGCAACATAGAGCTAAAAGATTTTTCTTCGTTGGTTATCAGGCAAACCATAGGGCATATAGATTTTGGGAGAAAGGCACATCTAAAGTGTTATGTAGTGCTAGTGCCCAATTTCTAGAACATGAAGGATGGGAGAAATTAGAACAGGATGCCAATAAAGATGTAATTATTGAATCCTATAGAAATCCCATTAGTTATCCCTGTAACTTTAAAAAATAAAGTAAAGAGACAAATACAGGATGAAATAGTGCCCATAAAGGAAGAAACAGATTCAATAGCTGAACAGGATGAGGAAGATGAACAGGTAGTAGTTCAACAAAGTCCTCCTGTAAGCCCTGTAATTCCCAGAAGAACTACACGTATATCTAGACCGCCTGATAGGTACCAGGCTAACACAGTGTGCCAGATTAATCAAGTTCCTAATTCTGTTGAAGAAATTAAAAAGTATCCTACTAAGGAAAAAGAAAGATGGTATGCAGCAATGAATAAGGAACTGAATTCATTAAGAGATATGAAAGTGTATGAGAATGCCAAATTACCTGTAGGTAAGAAATCCATTGGCTGCAAATGGATTTTTAAGGTAAAAACAGATAAAAATGGTAATTTAATCCATAAGGCAAGGTTAGTAGCCCAAGGTTTTAGGCAGAATGCCAATGACTACGATGAGGTGTTTGCACCTAGTCTTAAGGCAGCAACCTTGAGGGCAGCTTTAGTGTGGGCAGCTAGTAAAAACTATATAGTTAACCATCTAGATGTGGAAACTGCTTACTTGCACGCCCCATTAAAACATACTATTTATATGAAAAACCTGTTGGTATTAAAAGTGAAAATAAGGATAATAATGATTGTTGGTTGTTAAAGAAAAGCCTCTATGGTCTTAAACAATCAGGCTATGAATGGAACCAGTATATTGTAAAGGAACTAGACAATATAGGATTTAAAGCTGGTTTAGCCGATCCATGTCTGTTTAAGAGGGAGACAAATGGGAAAGTATCATTATTATTACTATTCACAGATGACATTGCATTGATAACTGAAACTAATGATGAAGCAAATAAAATAATAGCATCATTAGGAAAGAGAATAAAGATCAAGCAATTAGGGGAGATAAAGAAGTATCTCGGTTTGAATATAAAGAAAACACGGAAAGGTTTTAAGATATCTCAGGAAGATAAGATAAGCAAATTGCTAAAGGATTACAAGATGGAGCTTTGTAAGCCAGCTAAGACTCCAATGAGTCAGGAGTTTAGCAACACTGATGAACAAAGCCCGGAGTTTGATAAGGTGATTTATCAATCTTTAATTGGTAGTTTGAGTTATATTAGTAATTGGTCTAGACCAGATATATCATACTGCGTGAATCAGTTGGCTAGATTCAATTCTGCACCATGTGAAAGACACTGGATTGCAGCTAAGAGGATATTAAGATATCTTAAAAAGACAATGAATTATTCATTGTATTTAGAACCAAAGGGTGATTTAATCCTGAGTGCTTATGCAGATGCTAGTTTTGCATCAGAAAGAGACACTAGAAAGTCGACTTCAGGAACAGCCATAATGCTGGGTAAGACGTTAATAGGCTGGAAGTCAATAAGACAACAACATATAAGTTTGTCTACTATGGAGGCAGAATTCTCCTGTTTATCACTGTTATGTACAGAATTAATAATGTATAAACAAATGTTAATTGATATAGGTATAACTGTAGATTATCCTATAATTATACATGAAGATAATCAGGCAGCAATTCAAATGGCCACAAATATTGCAGTAAAAACAAGGAGCAAACATACAGATCTAAGATACCTAAACGTGAGACAATCTGTAAGAAGTAAGATGATTCAGCTAGAGTACTGTATGTCGGAGGACAATTTAGCTGATAATTTTACTAAAGCCCAAGGTGCCAGTAAGCACCAGGAGTGTTGTGAAAACTATGGGGTTAGATTGTAAAGGTATTATATATTTATTTCACCCAAAAGGGGAGTATGTTAGGTATAACATTGATAACAAATATGGTTTGGGTGAATAAATATATAAAACTTAGATATCATGGTTTAAGTGCTTATCACTTTAAGCACAATGCTGCAGGCAATTAGCCGATTAAGGGTGCGGTTAGAAGTTACAATATAAGGAAGCATTAGAAGCTGGAAAGTTTCCTGCGACTAACTGTGTCTTACTGTGACTAACTGTGATTATTGACTGTGAGTGCCTGTGACTGAACTGTTCTTGTTTGCTACTGTTTGCTGATTTACTGCATAATTCTACTGTTCTACTGTTTGAACTTCTTGCTGAATATCCAGCGTTTGTTCCTCTGGAGAGAGGCACTGGAGGAGGAGAAGATATCTTTATCGGCTGATAAAGATATTGAAAGGACTCTTAACTTGGACTATACTAGTGAGTCTTACTGGATGGAAATACTGTGAATGACTTAATGGACTGAATGACAATGCTTTAAAATCTAAATGGATTAAAAACTATTTAAACTACAAACAGTGTTTGTGTTCAGTGTGTGTATACTCTGGGGCCCTTCCTGGCTTGACTACTGCTGCAATACTCTGCTAGGGGTTAATCCCCAAACTCTAACATTGGTTATGGGCCACAATAATAACAATAATAACAACAATAATAACAACAATAATAATAACAATAATAACAATAATAACAATAATCAATAATAATCAATAATAATAATAATAACAATAATAATCTTTCAAATCAGTGTTGACTCCTGGCAACTGCCTTGGAAAATCCCTTCGAACCTTATAAAGATTTGTGGGAAGTAGTTTAATTTTACTTCCTTTTTAGGACTGAGAATGATTGTTCAAAGTCACCCAGCTGGCTTTGTGCCTCAGGCAGAATTAGAATTCACAGCTTCCCTCTTTTTAGTCTGATATTTTAACCACTACACCAAATTGGCTCTCCCATATGATTACAACTTCACTATATTGGCTTCTTCTTAGAAATGGGATATCAACAGTGATAGTATTCAGCAGGTTCTGACCAGTTCCGGAGAACCGGTAATGGAAATTTTGAGTAGTTCAGAAAACCAGCAAATACCATCTCTGACTGGAGATTTTACAGTATCCTTCCCCTGCCATGCCCACCAAGCCATGCCCACATAACCAGTAGTAAAAAAATTTGAATCCCACCACTGGATATCAAGATGTTTCGTACCATATAGCAAAACTATATTATCTTGCAGTAGAATCCATGTATTCCAAAAACTTCGATTTTTAACAGCCACCTGTTTCTTCTGACTACCACACTCATCAAAATAGAAAAAAAACTTTGGATCTTGATTATAGGAAATAAAAGAGGAAAAACACTGCCATTTGGATTGAAACAATGACTGCAGTTCAAATACCTGCTTTTTGGAAATGTTTGGAGCTCTCAGTGAAGTTTCAAGAGAAACATCCTTCAAAACAAAGTTGGAAATGGCACCAGTTCTTGTTTCTAAGCATCAAAGTGATATGGCCATGGCAATTCAGAGTGTAAAAAACTGCTTCAGTGAATGCACAGTAGAAGTGCAGAAACCTCTTTCTTTGAATCAAAGTTGCTAGATGAGACAGATTAGACAGACTGGCCTTATTGCTTTTCACATAAGCCATGTCATAGCCCCCTTGCATGCCTACTATTTTCAAGGAGTCTACACCAAAAATATCTTCCATTTTCCCACTTAGGATATAGTCTTCGATCAGAAAACCAATTTTCATATTATTTTTTTTATCTTTCTCCTTCAAGGAAGCTCTATCTTGGCTCTGAATCTCTACTTGTCATATTCTTCTATAGAATGACTTTTGGGAGAAAAATATAGAGATTTCCTATACAATGAAGAAAAAATAAGTTACTTCTGGGGATGCCTGATGCAGAAATTGGATTCCTATTTGCCCTGTGAATAACTTCATTGGATTGGCTATTTTAAAGTGCAGAAAGCCTCCTTTGAACTTCCAAATGAATTATGCCTAACATAGGAAATGTACCAATCTGGATATAAATAACCCAGCCAAACAGCACAAGTTGTACAGACTATATCTCTTCTCCTATATTTTAAAATTAAAATACCCCTGGTCATTTTCTCTTTTGGGTGGTAGAAGACAGTCAACAAAATTATCATCTCATTCATTTAGCAAACTGAATAAAGATCTCTTCCTCCTCCTCCTCTTCCTCCTCATGGGTTGTTGCATTTAACTTAGGCATGCATATAAAAATTTACTTCAACTCCTGGTGACCTACTCATCATTGCAGAGAGAAGGATTGGAGAGTGTTCCTTGATGAGCAAAAAGAAAAAGAAAAGTTGGGAATGTATACCAAATTTATATACTCTCAAATGATCACACATAAAGAAGATTATCTAAGGTATCCAGCTAAAGCAGGCAAGTACTTGCATTTCACAACACTGATATAGGACAATGCAAGAGGTGGATGATTACTTTAATAACCACAACAAGTAAGCATTGTTTCATTCTATATGATATTCTATATGGGAGAAGGCAACAATAAACATATCCTGTATTTTACCAAAATGGTAAAAGGGACCCAATGCAAAATTTTGAAATAGACAAAACATGCAAGCAAGGTGTGTTGTTTATGAAATTCCAAAATTAGAAATAGTAATGAGAAAAAAGACCATGGACTATTTGGCCAAAATCAAATCAAATCAAATCACATTTATTATTTTAGAAATGTATAGCCCAGGAAACTGAAATGAAGCAGGAGAATTACATCAATTTCTGCCAATCCATTGATGTCTTCCTTGCTAGAAGAGACTTTAAACAATTAAAATGGCACAAATATAGATGGACATCACCAGATGGACTACACAAAGATCAAATTGACTATATTGTTGGTACACAAAGGTGGAAGAGCTCAGTTACAGTAACAAAGACATGGCCAGAGGCTGAATTTGAAATGTATCATGAACTATTCCAATGCAATTTCCAAATCAAAATGAAGCAAAAGAACAACCAGTTTTTACAATATGATTTTGAACATATACCCACCACAAAATATTAGAAATTGCTTTGAAATTACTGATAGGAAACAAGATGAACTATTAAATAAAATCAAATAAATTCTTAAGGATGAACATGAAGAATCTGTAAAAGATCAAGGCCCAGAAGAAATCAAACTGGGTATCTGAACAGATAATGGTAATATCCAACAAGATAAGAATATCATAGAATACTTGAGCATACCATGGATAATTAAATAAATAAACAAATAGGTTATAGGGAAAAAAACCAAATTAATTCAGAATTCCGTCTTTGGGCAGGCTAATTTTGAAACCAGACTCAAATTATCATATATTGCAATAGAAGAGGATAATCACCATCAATGGATTTGATTTCAGTGCTGATGAGTAAACTATTGAAAGAACTGAAGGGCCAGGTTGAGGACAGATCATCCTACAGAAAGCCTATCTGTGTGGTCATTGAGAATTGATACCAACTTGATAATATATAATCAAATCAGACTATCATGAATAGAAAATTAGACCACAATCACACAAATATATAAATAAAAATAATCAAGGCAAAATAGTTATATTATGTATATATAACTATACATATACATAACATAATTTTTCTTTAACTTCCATACAGATTTTGAAGACAGTATATTGACTGGGTCAATATATTTTTTACACAATGCTAGCAATAATAATACAATTAGGTATACATAATCCTAGTCTTCTAATTTCTGACTTTAACCTGCACATTGTATTTATAAGCCACAATAATATTTCTTCATGCAGTATGTTTGTTATCCCCTGTTAAATCACTAGTATTTTATTATTTTAAAAATTACTTAATATATGACTCCATCATAAATCCACTATCCCAATTGTTTAAAAACACCAATAAGACTGATCATTAACCAAATTTAATCAGTCCTGGGATTATATCTCCAATCCCCTAAAATTATAAATTTCAATATATTTTTACATATCAATAATAATAATAATAATAATAATAATAATAATAATAATAATAATAATAATAATAATAATAATAATAATAATATAGTTAGGTAACCACATCATAGACTTCCACCTTCTAACTTTAATTTGCTTATGATTATAGTAAATTATATTATCTATCTATATATGTTCTACTGTTTTTCCAAATTATATTTTCTATTTCTTTTCATTTCTAATACATTCACCATATTGAGAGATTATATTCTGAAAACATCCAAGAAAATTATCAGTATTTCTACAATGGCATGAACTGTACAGAGAAATGGAATGCTCCAAATTCCACAATTCAAAGAGGAATATCTGCTGAGGATATTTTTATTTGGATTCCTACATGGGGTAGGACTTCCCCAACTCTCTGATTCTGCAAAGCCACACCAAATGTTCATCAACTAGAAAAGGAGACAATCATGTACAGCAAATCAGTCAAACCAACTCTTAAAACACAATAAACCTAATAAATCCTAAAAATTCAATGCAAACTTGGGTTAATACGCTTTGAATAAATGACCCCAACTGTATTGGCAAATTTTGTATGGGAAACACAGTAATGCAAGGCTGTCAAACTCCTGGCCCATGGGCCAGATACATCAGGTGATGGCCACATCCATGCCCAATTTAGCAAAGGGGGAAAGTCCCAATACATCACATGATGCCACCGTGATAATGCGAGTTTGACACCCCTGCAGTAGTGCAAACACACACCTTTGTAGTTATCTGCTTTCTTTCACCAACAATTAATCCCTGCTAATGTACTACTACTCAGACTGGAAAATAGTAGGAGCATTCAAATCATACTCATTCAAATCATACTCACAACATTCAAATCATACTCACAAAACAACATCCCAATCACAGTCCTTGGGACTATAAGAATATTTGACATATTACCCTTCATAATAACAAATTTGATTCTAAGGTTGCTGTGCTTCCTTTTGGCCTCAAAACAAATTATTGCAATATAAATGTTTTTTTTTTAAAAAAAAGTCAACCCTTTGACTCAGTCATTCTCAGCTGCAAAGTCAGGCATCCTCAAGGGAATTCAAATCTTTTTTTCTTCAGTCCAGCAGTTCTATGAATCTGCTGTAAAGATTTCTCCTTCAGTGTCTAGTTGAAGGACTCCACAAGTCCACAGTAATATCCTTCCATTCCTTAACTTACACATTGTAATCCAGGCGCTGCCAAACCAACCAACTTCTTATATGCTATATTGAACATGTGTATTTAGTTTTGCAGGTTGGACTATACATTCTTTCCATTTTTTCTGCTGATCTGAATCCTGCTTGCAATTTGTCTCATGCCACTCATCTTCTTTAGAAATCCCCCCATTAACAACTGTGTCAGCTGCCAGTCTTCACATTCTTTCCAGGGTTCACTGCAGTTCAGAATAGTTAGCCAGCCAGTTTATTAATTCCCCTGTGCAATTCAGTGAGTATTTTAAATTTGGCTTTATCTATATATACAATATTACAAGCTAGCTATTACTCAGAAGATAATTGCTCTTAATAAGAGAAAAGCATTCTTTGTTGAAGAATGAATTATTACACAGCCAACAGTTCTATTATGCTGCTTCCATCCTTTACAATCATGTAAAGCAGTGATCCCCAACCTTTCTTATGCCGCGGCCCGGTATCCCCAACCTTTTTTATGGTGCGGCCCAGTACCGGCATTAGCTGGGCGCCGCCATCTTTTTTTTATGAAAAAGTGCTTCTGGTGACCTCACCGGAAGCACTTTTTCATCAAAAAGATGGCGGCGCAGCGCTCTGGTGAGCTTTTCCGGTATAAATGGCTTTCTACCGGAAAAGCTCACCAGCAGAGCGCCGCCATCTTTTTGATGAAAAGTGCTTCCGGTGAGCTTTCTACCCGGAAAAGCTCACCGGAAGCACTTTTTCATCAAAAAAAGATGGTGGCGCCCAGCAAACCAGCGGCCCGGTAGGACTTGTTCCACGGACCGGTACCAGTCTGCGGACCGGTGGTTGGGGACCCCTGATGTAAAGGAAACATTTCCCCTACAAAGAAATTGCTTAACCTCTCTTCTTGAAGTGTGATCTTTCATTAGAAGGCACCTGTTTTGTCTACAAGAGGGGAGGGCACTTTTCCAAGCCTTAGGGCCAAATTTATTTATTTTCACATTTCTGAACCACCCATTTCCTTCAGATGCAAGTGTAAGCCAATGGCAATAAATGATCTATGCCCAGTATGCATACTATACCTACTCTGAGTCTTTTCCCACCAGTTTTGATATAGGCAACATTACTCATGGTGAATTAAGGCCCTCATCGCAATCCTTTTCTGACATACAATTGATGGAGCAGTTATCATTTTATAAAATAAATAAAATAAAATAATAAAAGAAGTCTAATAATTAAGCACAGTAATTTGGTACTGAGATGATATACAGGAGGAATTGTCAAAGATAGGTAGCTTCACACATTTTAGGGACAAAATTAACAGTGGAGATATTTTTATTCCTGAAATAGGATAGGCTAATAATTTAGGATTCAAGAATAGCAGTATAGTAAAATAGGACCTCAATGCAGGAAAATGCTTATGTTCAACCAAAAGACTTCCCCTTCTAGTGTAAACAATCAGTTGCAATACATACAACCAAAAATAGAAATGAATATATGAATGAAGTTAACCTTTCATTGGCTCTGCCACACCACCATACTTCCTATTTGCCAGTCATATGCAAAAATAGCTTCTTTATGTTTTCCTTATTGCTGGCAGTCTTAAACATGCTTTTGTTGTGGTATTATTTATAAGCTTTTGAGATTGGATTTTAAAGGATGCTGTTCAAAAATCATTGCTGAATCTGGTGAGTGTGTCAACAGGTGAATGTGTCAGTCAAGCAACACTCACTCTTTCTGTTTGAAACAGGCCAATTAAATGTAGAAATGTAGAAATTCTAGTAGCAATAGCACTTATACTTATATACCACTCCATAGTGCTTTATAGTCCTCTCTAAGCAGTTTACAGAGTCAGCATATTGCCCCCAACAATCTGGATCCTCATTTTACCAACCTCAGAAGGCTGAGTCAATCCTGAGTCACTCAGATTCGAATTCCTGGAATGAGCAGTAGCCTGCAGTACTGTATTCTAACCACTGCACCACTATGGCTCTTATACTATTATAGTACTGCATGAACTAACAAATATACACTCAATCTACTTTTCAAAAGAGAGAATCAAATGAGTGTCTAATGGCTGATGTTGGCTGGGGAATTCTGGGAGTTGACAGTCAGACATCTTAAAGTTGCTAACTTTGAAAAACACTATTTTAGTACATCACACACACACACCCTCC
Organism: Notechis scutatus; assembly: GCF_049901735.1. NCBI lineage: Eukaryota > Metazoa > Chordata > Lepidosauria > Squamata > Elapidae > Notechis > Notechis scutatus. Next base: position 60,241,929 of record NC_142009.1, on the reverse strand, counting down.
CCTGCAGCCACAAGTGGCCACATATTTATGTACACCTGTTTGAAACAGTGGTGGGATTCAAAAATTTTTACTACCAGATCTGTGGGCGTGGCTTAGTGGGCATGGCAGAGGAAGGATACTGTAAAATCTCCACTCAGAGGGTGGTATTTGCCGGTTCTCCAAACTACTCAAAATTTCCTCTACCGATTCTCTAGAACTGGTCAGAACCTGCTGAATACCACCTCTGGGTTTGAAGCATTTTTCATGATAGGTTAATGTGGTCAAACTAAAGGGAAGGGGAGATTAAAACAAAGATTATTAATAATCATCCTAAGAAGTCTCAAAACCTTTCTGTTCATCATGATGCCAGGTCTGCATCACAGCATGTGACCTGGAATATATCACATCCCAGAAAAACCCGTGAATGTAGCATGCCAGTAAAATGACACCTGAAGGTTTTTCATTAACCTTGCTAAATGAAACCATGCTACTAAACTGGGTGAAATTAACTTGGTGCTCAGAGATGTTGGGTATATGGTGGGCAATTCATCCATTGAAAAAGCATACAGGGTGAGTCTGCTACTTTTCAGGTGTCATCTTTATTGGTTTCCTTCTCAATTGTCTGTCTGTCTGTGTCTATCTGTGTATGGGGGATGTCTGTCTGTCTATCTGTGATATCTATATTGGGACAAGGCAGAAAAAATGTGAACAGATTTTCTGAGGGTGGTGTATAACCATTAATAATGTGCATCGTATAATCACTTTCATTGTAGAGTTTATTGCATGACCAACAGGAGTAGATGCCTAACAAGAGGAAATGAAAAAAGTGAATATCTAAAGTACCTAGTAAAAAGAATTTAGCATATGCATCTTCTCCTTTCATGGCATGCAGTGCATGGAATTGGGAGGGAGTTTATTGGAACCATCACTGGATTCCACAATGGGGATTTAGAGAACATCTGTGACCCAGTTCAAAGCATCAGTTCCATCGTTTTCAACAAAGGGTTCCAATTCAAACTATGTATTTGATTCAAGGAAGTGTATTGCTCCAATTCAGCTCTTTGAATAATGGTTAGTTGGTTTTTATCAGCTACTTTCATCTGGTCTGCTATTTTACTTGTGGATGTTGTTAAATTGAAATGTTCCTTCAAAGCTTTGGTCTGTACTAGGTCAGTAATGTTCTGTTTTCTCCTTTCTCTTTTTGCATTATTGAAAAAAAAAAGATGCCTGAATGCAACTGTACAATTTTATGCTGGAGAGTTAAACCCACATTTAATTCAAAGGTGTAATGCAGGGGTTGACAAACACATTGTAGGCTTTAGAGCAAGGTGACCTGGACAGAAACACAGCATGGGCAAATGGTTACAATTCCAAGAACTACTGTTAGACATCCGTGAGCTAGCTTGGCTCTATGTCAGTGTTTTTCAAACTCAGCAACTTTTAAGAAATGTGGATTTCAATTCCCAGAAATACTGGTTGGAGAATTCTGGAAGTTGGAAGTCTACATATCTTAACGTTGCTGAGTTTGAAAAACACTACACTACATTAATATTCTCAAGAGGAATACTTGCTATTGCACAATTTTGTGAACACCTGATGGCAGCTTTCCCAATAATTCCCTGCATAATAGCAAACTACACCATAATATTTTCCTAAGCTACTGGAAATTAAATCAATGGATAGATTAGACAATTTATTCCGAACTGCTTTTGGTCTTATTCATTTTTTTTATCCAAATGTATCATTTGGGGTCTTCTTCCTTTAGGCCTCATCTTTTATCATCTCTGTGAGCTCTATGGCTTAGATCTTTCTGAAATTTTTTCTCTGCCCATATTCAGATTGGGGTGAGTTTTTTTTCTTTTCAATTTTGTCACATGCTGTATTGGAAGCACATGCCCCAGATACCTATGTTGCTTGGGTTTTAAAATATACAGAAATCATAACATGTTAAAAATATACATGTTGATTCATCTTGTTAATTAGGCTGATGGAAGAAGGAATTCAAAACACAGGAAAGTCATTAAGTTGCTCTAATAAATGTACTCCAACTACCAACAATGTATTGCCTTGATATTTATAAGCTCTATTCTTGGAGTTCAACATCCCTTTTTCTCTTTGTAAACTCTAGTGTCTTGGAAATAAAAGCGAATACATGTGTCCCAGAATAATGTTGCAAGATCCAATCTGGTCAGTCACCAGGACTAGAGGTTTTGTCTTCCAAGGTTTCAGACTCGTACTGGAGTCCATCTTCAGGAAACTTCTCTCTAGCAGAGTGTGTACTGTTCTGTTTGTGGTATTTATAGTGCCTGTTGTAAATGGCTTTTTAGATGTTGGTTGGGATGTATTGATGGCTGGCTTTTAAGTCATTGTTTGCTTGTGCTGCTTTATCTTCTAAGTATTTGATAGATTTGTGGTAAATCAGCAATCCTGTTGACTGACAAGAGGCCCATTTCTCAGGCTCCAATCACTTCTCTGGCTGTTTTTGTGCCTGCTCGTCTAACAATCTTAGTTGCTGCAAAATTGAATGTTTGTCCTTGTTCATTACAATATGAGGCTACTAATGAGTTCGGGTCTCCTCATCTGATTGCTCACTTGTGTTCTTGCAATCTGGTGGTTAGCTTCCTTCCCATCTGTTTACATAGTCACAGGGGTATTCTGTAGATTACATTGGAAGTATGTCTCACCTCCAAGCAATCTTTGCAATGTGTATGGATATTTAGTGTCTTGGGTCTATGAGAGAGACAGAGATTCAATGGGTGACGTCTCATATTGACTCAGCGTTTTGTAAGAAAAATTGCCTATTATATCTCATCCAGCTAATCAAGGCATTCATGCAGGCATGGCTGGATTTCATTTTTCTCATCTAAGGAAAGTATGTTGATAAAATACATTTTAATTAAAACATGTAATATTCAGGAATATGTTTGACTTAACAGTATACTGGCTTTCTGGAGGTATAGTTCTGTTAGTATTATTCTGATTTCAGATAATCCTAAATGACAAGCATAAAGGACTCCTTTAAAGCTATTTGTACTCCTTCCATTAACAGCTTACTAAAATAAGAGTCTTTTTCATATGGGAGCTTAAATAGGAAACTGAAGGGGGGGGAAACACAGTCATATCTATGGATTCATTCAAAATGAAATAGGCTTAATTAAATTAGAGGGTTTTTTAAGATAAACCCTCTAACCAGGTATTTTTGTTAATGGGCATGCTCCTAGGATCAATCAGCAAATCCAACCAAGTTAACAATTATCTGCAGAAGTCCTTAAGAAAATTGATTGGGTTATTTGAGGAAAGTGTCTTTTCCAATTCTGGTTCAGGCTGATGTGATCTATGCTTGCTGTCCTGAGACTCAGATCTAAAAGTTAGCACATTTTAAACTCATACATCAGTCTGAGGCTGAACCCCTTTGCATCCACGAAGAAACCATCTGTGACTTAAAGGAGATTCTCCACACTTATATGCAGCGGTCTAAAGCATTCAGGGGTGGAATGTATTCAGGGCAGTAGATATGGTTGATAATTCAAGTGGAGGGTTAAATAATGGCATTCACTAATCAAGTTACTAATTTAATTCACTAACTGGTAGAAGAATTAGTTGAAACCCATACTCAGGACTCTTAAACATCAAGAAGAGTTAGCTCAACATGAACTCCCATTCACAGACAATGGGGAAAAATTAGCTCAGACAAGTGCTTACATTCAAATGCATTAGCAATTTTGTTTTGCATACACAGGCAAGTAAGAAAACCAGTGGGGGAAATCATCAGACTTTACAGAGAATAAAATGACTTGGTTAGCATTCTCATCCTCTCATGTACAGAACATGAGTTCTAAATATTTTAATAGTATCAAAGAGAGGATGGAAGAAAAGAATCACTCTTAGGTTCTACAATCTTCAAAGGAAATAGCATCATAGAACTATTTTTTCTCACATCAGCATCCTGGAATGGACAGTTCAAAGATTTCTTATATCAGCTTTTCAGCAGGGTGATTACTCTTAATTAGAAATGCATCGGATGTATTTATCAATTTTATTCACGGCTGAAAGCATGCGTCTTACTTTCATTCAATTATGCACAGAAATATACACCAAGCAACAATCAACATCTTTGTTCCTGGTGGCTCCACAAGCCTTTTCCAGCTGGGGCACTTTCTTCAGAAATGAAAAAGCAAGCAAAATGGAATCCCCAAGCCAAGCAGGTATATGACACCAGAGCACATCTGGTCCAGCACATCTAAGCACCCCTTAACAAGTGCATACCTCAGCCAGAAAAACTACAAAGACCTTCCTTTGCCTACATCTGTGAGAAATAACATTCAACAATCAATTAAAGGCTGCCCTGTATTTGCAAAGGAGAATTTCAGGATCTTCTAATATACCTTGATCAGCAATCAAAGGACAGTGAGGATGTTGAGGATATTCTGCCTTCCACAGAGAATATTTTGCTATAAAACAACTGCAAGGATCTTGACTGATTATTTTGTATTAGAAAGAAAGTAAAGTGAACTTTCTAATAAACTATGTGAGTTTACTTCCCTTTTTTCAATTTATTTTGCTTTTATGACATGCCTTTAAAGCATGTGAAGAAAGTTTCAATTCAGTTTGACTCCAGACTGGGTCTGACCATTAATTGTTTTTAAGTCAGAGATAAAATTGCCCTTCTCAAATATCACAGTGTCATTCCCAGCTTAAGAAAGACATCCAGATATATTTTGAAATGTATTTTCTGAAAAGAGAAAATGTTTTAAAAAGTTTAAAGACATACCACTAATAACATAATATATACATTCCTGTTTCAATGTCTATAGACTTTTTTAAAAAAAGAAAATCTTACAAATTAACATGGAAAGTATGGAAGAGAGTTAGGATTTACCTGGAACTATGGAATCATAGAAATGGTAACGCTTGACAGATTTGATAGAGGGAAATATAGGTAAACCTGCCCTTATAGGATGGGGCCATCTTATTTTTGCATAAGCAACTGTAAGAAATGGAGTAAGACAATATCAGTAGTCTTGTGCTTTAAAAGCTACAACTTATTTCTGTTTGTTGACCAGGAAAAGTATCTAGTTGACAAATATATGACAAAACAAATTTATTATGGTAGTTAGGAAGACATACAAATTTATATTCATCTGGTAATGTCAAATTAGCTCAAAGCTTCTATTTCATGAATTAGAATATAGTTATTCTAATTCTGGTATTGGTATTCTAATAACAATGTGGGCATCAACTAAATTCCAAATGCTAAAGGTCCACAATAGCTGCAAACATTAGCACACAGAGACTATAGATTTTCTTGCAGTCTTTGTGTAGCTTCATTTGTTTTTCTTCCTAGTCTTCAACCCAATTTACACTCTGGTGCTCACCAATCTTGAAACAGTTTTCCAGTGCTGGAACCCTTAAGTCCTGCATGTTAAACAAAGACAAAATATTTTATCCTTCCGCACTTGAATAACATGTACACTTATCACGTAGCTAATGTAACTCCCTGCGCCATACTTTAATCTCTTAATATTGAAACAATGCTATACAAAGACCCCAGAAATTCAATTTTTAAAATAAAGCATTTCAGGCATCAGCAAGTTCTTTTAATTATCCGGTTCCTTTCCATCCCCTTATCCTCCCTTAGTGAGTTTATTGAGAATTGGTTGGCAATTTTGCTGACACAATTCTCCCTACAATTAATTTCCACTCCCTACAATTAATTTCTCACACTAATGCTGACAAAACAGGGCAGATCAGTTGGCTTTCCAGAGCCGAACACTGAATACGACAGATTGCCTCCCTGTATTTTCTTTATCAAACTTTAAATATTCATAGCTCTTGTCAAATTAAATGAGATGCTTAGCCTGTCATCCTTGGCAACTCATCAAGTCCACAGGTTTTTCCATCTAAAAATTTTCTGGCTATTTTACATCTCTCTCTTAACATTATTCCTTGCCAGCTCATTTATCAGTCAGACGTATTCTGAAGAGATCTTGTTTGCTGTTACTTTATCAAATCATCCCTGAGCCTACCAATTAAGGAAATATAAGACCAATATAAGATACTAAAAAACCAATAAATAAATAAATAAATAAATTCATCTAATTATTAGTTGTTACTAAATTTAGGTTGCAATCTTCAAGTCAGCCTCTGAGGACATTCCAATAAGAGTTGAACAATTGAGCAGATCTCCCATCTCTAAGCATCAGATGGCAAGTATCACATGCACATACACACTGTACACAGGGTGTACCATTTGTCAGACCTCATAGGCAATTTATTATGATCAAACTGAATTCCATTTTCTGCTAAACACATTTTTACTCATTTGATGCATAGGCTTTGAACATTACTAAGGACAGTAACATTTTCTCTGATGTTCAACATTACTAATGTGATAGAGTTTCTTAGATTGTCTATTGGCCCATGGAGCCTACCTTTTGGTATTGTTTTTTTTAATTGTTTAATTCATATCCCCCCCTCTCTCTCTCTCTGTGTGTGTGTGTGTGTATGTATGTGTGTGTGAGAGAGAGGGGGGGAGGGAGGGAGGGAGAGAGAGAGAGAGAGAGAGAGAATGAGAATGAATTAATCATGAATTTGTGTGAAGGTGTGAACATACATATGAAAGATACAATACTCAAGTTTCCTTCAAAGCAGGACATAGAAACAGCAGGATTTCTTCTGGAAGATTTCAATTTATGTAGCACCAGGAAATTGCAATAACAGAATTAAGATTTCCATGAAGCCACAGTTCTCAAAACAAGACATAGTCCCCTTGTGAGAAAATGGCACCAAAGGGACTTTTGTTGCCTTTGAGGTACAGCAGAATAGGTCAGGAAACAGGCACCACTACAAATACTAGAGCTCTACTTTATGGACATAAGCTTTAATAATGGAATCTAAAAAGTGAATCTAACCAAATAAAAAGAACGTAACACGGAATATATTATTGAACCACCTTTTAGATCATCTATGTAATGTGAGGACCTAGAAGAATGGCCAGCCTTGAACAAGGAGTCACATCATTGTATACTTTCGGCTTTCCAAATTTCCAAAACAAGTAAACACATTGGGGTGAAGCTCTGGTCCTTTGAGATGCCATCACTCACACACATAAACCAGCCACGGTAGTAGAAAAATATTGTACTTATTGTCACAGGAATATTGTCACAGGAAGTTAAAGAAATTGCATAAGAAAAGCAGAACGTTGAATGTTTCAATTATTTCTACCTCAAAAAGAGATAAAAATGAACTCTTGTACATGAAACAGGCTTGCCTTAATACTGATTCACACAGTTTCTGTTTTTCAGCATTTCAGACTACCTGTATTATGCTTGCAAGAAACTCTACCAAAAGTAGGTTGGCAGATATTTTGGTTAGAATTAATAGAAGATTTTTATCAACTTGAAAAGTCTGTCTAAAAAAATCATCCCAGAAGCTGGAGATAGCAAGATTTTTTTAGTTCCCCTGTCCTCAGCTCTTTTGAGAGAAAATTAAAGATCAAAACAAGTCCCTCATACTAGGATCAAAGGCAAAATGGAAATGGAGATGTTTTGTTTAAATGGGCCACTCTTGATTTAGTCCTCACAATTGCCTTCTGGATATGGATTCGTTTCTACTTTGTCTTCAGGGCAGGCAGCATAAAGTCTGAGGGTAAGGGATGCTTGTGAATCAAGTTAGGCTTTTGATACTTGCATTTAAAAAACCTGTTTGCCACTAAACTATAAAACTAGATCAAGGAAAGGGAATTGATGGCTAAAAATAGAAAGGAGGCAGTACATATTTTATACCCATCCACCATTTTTCTTTGCTCACCATTCTTGTCTTCGTATCAGGAAAAAAAAAAGGTTAGAAGGCTCTTTATTTCCAACAAAAAAAATCCTATTTCAATTTTTTTCAGGTAATTTTTGACATAAATATCTTTATATTCCTCCCATGGGATACTTTTCCTCCATTATCTTTCTCTGTACAATTTATGCCCTTGGTTTATCTAAGTATGATTTACAACTGGAGAAAAGCTTTAGATGGGCTTTATTTGCTATCATCACTGAGTGATTTATGCTGAATATTCGTTCTTTTATAGCATTAATTAAAAAAACCTCTTTGTCAAATGTTGTTTATTTGCTAACTCACTGGAAGAAAATATGACAGTTTCACAGATTAAAGAAGGCTGTCCTTTAAAAACCATTACAGCCTTGTGCAATAGAATTATTTGCTGTTAAAAGCACAATATTCAATGGGATTAAAAAACAAAAGTGGTTAGGAAAAGCTCACCAAGACGCATGTTTAATCAAAAGGAAAATATAGCTCAGTTTAAATATATGTAAAATTATGCACATTAGAAAGTTAGAAATATCCTAAATTCAGAAATGCATTGATGGGGGTCTAGTTGTCTTTTTTTAAATGGAGGGGTTTGTTTGTTTTTTGGTCCCTTTAAATCATTGTTGACTCTTGGCAACTGCCTAAACAAATCCCTGCAGTTTTCTTGACAATTTTTCAGCAGTGGTTTGCCATTTTCTGCTTCCTAGGCTGAGAGTTTCTGTGTGGTCCAAGGTCACCCAGCTGGAAGACCCTGACTCAGTGTGTGGAAGCTGTGAAAACAAAACAAAACAATTACATGGAATCCATAAGAAAGAGATTGAAAACAACATTGTGTTACCCTTGTACAAATCAATAGTATATCTACAGATGGCTTATAATGTACTGTTTTAGATGCCTCATTTGAAAAAAAAAATACTGTATAATGGAGACAGAAAAAGTGAAGAAGAGGGCAGCCTAAATTATCAGGAAGTACCAAAATGTTCCCTATATGAAAAGATTAAAACACAGAATTATCTTGGCTTTTTTTTAAAAAGGCAGTGGGTCAAGATGAACATAATCCACATGAACAAAATCTTCCATGACACGGAGAAAAGGTAGAGTAAGAATCCTGTCCTTTCTGAAAGTATCACAATTGGGTCTGATGACATGAAGGTGAGTCAGAAGAGAAAAATTGTGTTTCTTCCTAAAATGCATAATTAACCAGCGTAATTTATGGTCATTGACATGGTGATCATCACTAACTTGCATGGCTTTGAAAGGGCACTGGATAAATTAAAGAAGGATATGCCTTAGCAGTGTTTGTTAGTCTTGGGGAGTCTGTTTTACCTCCAAGTTGGGAGCATCATATCTCTAAATACTAGTTTCAGGGGAACAGTACTCTCCTTTTCCTGTTTATGAACACAACAGAGCCATCTTTTTGGCCAATATAAATATCAAAATGTTGGTTTCAGCCTTATCCAGCAGGGCCAGTTCTTTGTTATGTATTTTTATTATTTACATATAAGAATATCAAACACAATGTGACCATCCTGGTGTTTCCTCTCCCATTCATACTGAAATAAAAGACAAATAACATACATGCTTTTTATACATTACTGGCTTTGTGCAATTATTTTTGACCGATATACACATTTTGGTACATACATGGCGTCACATTCTGGGTCTGCTTAGCCTGGTTATTTTATGTACTGCCTCCTACCTCTCAATTCCAACCATTTGTAAAATCTATTCTATGTATTGTAGTATTCTGTCTCCCCTTTATTTTTTAGTTCTAATGTTAATCTATCCAGTTCCGTGTAAACCAAAATTTTCTTCATTATCTCCCTTTCTGAAGGTGTATTTTTACTTTTCTATTGCTGAGCATATACCATTCTTGCTGCAGCCAGAATGTGTAGTATTAAATATATTAACCCTTTACTCTATCCCTCTGTTGTAATTCCTGCTAGAAATAGTTCTGGATTGAATTCTAAGTGTTGTCCCACCATTTTTTTCTAGCCACATCTGAATCTGTCGCCAGCAGGGCCAGTTCTTATGTCACTGGGTTATTTAGATTTGTTTTGATTGTGGGTCACAAACAATGCATCAACACCACCACCATTCCATCAGACAGAGAAGTCATGCAGCTTCAAAAAGGCCTTCAAATCTTATGAAGAACCATTGTGAGTTCTGGACTACTGTGTGCTTCCTTATTTACATTACAAAAGGAAATAAAGTACTTGTTAGCATCAATGTTGAATAGATAGGTCATAGTAGTCCAGGTAACCAGCCCTCCCTGGTTGCTGCAATTCACTCTCGGAAATCTGACTTTGTTTTGCCATAAAGCCTTAAACCAACCGCTCTTTCCTTATTCCTTCCTATCCTTGAAGTAAAGTAATATTGGAAAGTCCAAACCATTTGCAGTATTTTGTTAGGCAGGTCCCAGTGCTAAAATTGGTGCAGATCCTTTTGGACCTTGGGCATGTCTCTGAGGAATTAACAATTTCCTTGCAGCTTTGTGTCATTGCATTCTTTACCCTAAGTATATTCCATAGCCATTTATATTCTCACATACTTCCATTTTCTTATTTTAATGTCAGAGATGTCATTTGAACGTTAGATGCTCATTTGAGTTCCAAATGTATTCTTCTTGTATACTTTTGTGCATTTTGTACATGAAACCATGAGGTACTTACTGTTTTCTAAACATATGTCTTTTTCTCTGATGTGTCATCTTTAACAACCACAAGGAAAAACAACAAGAAGTGAAAGAAAATCTAATTTGTATTCCTTGGGATATGTCTGGAAACTGTAACCAATTCCTTCTCTGACCCTGTCTCCAATTTTGTGTAAATGATTTAAAAGTGCTAATCCAGTGCACTAACAAAAAGGAAAAGGCAATGTTGATGACACATGGTAAATGTAGAGAGCGAGCTAAGATTATAGTTCCAGACAAATATCCTAGAATTATGTTTAAGAGAAATTAAGAAATTATTTTCCACTTCTGATTTTTGAGTTTACTATTAACATATCAATCAATCAATCAATCAATCAATCAGAATAGAGTTGCAAGAGCCTGGAGATCTTCTAGTCAAGCCCTCTGCTCAAGGAGAAGAGAGACCCTATACCATTTCAGACAAATGAAGCCTCATACATTAATTTTAAATGTCTATAGTATTCTAGGTTAAAAAAAACTTTCTCTGTCCTTTTATATATCAAAATACATAAAAAAATTTAAAGGAGAGCCAAAATGGAAAACATCAAAATCAGATCTAATTTTCAGATTACAAATAGCAACAGTAGCATTTTGGACATACACACATTACCAAATGTTTGTTTTCTACCAGTGATGCAACCAGTTCATTTCTGTTCATCTCACTCTAGTTGCATTTCATCTATTACCCAGGAGGTCAATATGTGTAAAAAGACAACTTGTGCATCTTTCAAGCTAATTCAAATTATAGACAGTAGCAACTAAAGGTATAGGTTAGTTTTGCTGAGGTCAGAACAAACAATCTGAAAATAGTCAAGGCTATTACAATAATAATGCACAGAAGTGTCTACCACTTATCTTGCCTCAAAGCATGAGTTTTTGGCCTATTATAACACTCAAGTGGGAGAAACAGGTTTAACAATTGAACCATGCTTCTCATGAATAAGTGATGATGATATTACTTCTGCTGTGTTTGTATTTTCACTTGGCAATTACTGGATTTCTTTAACAGCTTTTCTCATTGTCACAAGAAACAATTTAAGATAGAACCATGTCTTTCAGGCCTCTAGTTCTATTATCAGCTGAGAGAAGCCTGATACCAACTAAAGTTTTCAATAAGTTTGGGAGAAGGTTTAAGAGCAGAAAATGGGTAGAAAACAAAGCCATATTTCACCCAAATAATTCCAAATATGTGAAATTGGATGGATGAATATGATTGCAAAAAATAGACATGCTATCTTGATATTTGTGCCTTTGAACTTGTGGGGATTTACTTTGAGTAAACACAGAGATTCTCTCTATTATATTTAGGCTGTAAAAATCCACATGACATCAGCTGAGTTTCTTTTGCAAATCCAGCATAGCATCTTTTTCCATATCATTCTTGTAGCCTGTCATTTTTAAATCCACCTTCATCTTGATTGGTAAAATGTGTTCGTCTTTGACAACACCTTTGAAACATAGTCTATCTATAGATAGCAAACACTCTTAAAATTAACTTCCAGGTCCCAAAAATGTCCTTCAACATTTTGTTCCATTCTGCCTTGCTAAGTAAAATTTCTTCTCCTTTCATTGAAACCCTTTATTTCCTCTGGTTTCCTCTATTGTCCAATATACAACATCTTATCCCATCATTTTTTAAAAAAAGATAATCCAGAACCAAAGCATTTTCTCACAGGAAGGATTTTTGTAATTCCAAAATCTTATTTTAAATCCATCTGGACATTTAGTACATTTTTAACTTGCCCCCCAAAAATCAAAGTTTTGCTGTTTATTCCAAAAGCATTTTTCAGATCCTTAAACTTGCATTTAAAATGTAAGTTTTAAATTTTTGCTAAGGATTGAAAGAAACTTATCCAACACCTGTTGATCCAAAGATTTATAATAGCTGAAAAGCAATTAACAAGTAATTTCTAAACTTGATTTTAAAAAAAGTATGAGAACGTAGTGCCCTTTCAAAGGTGCCAGCCATAATTTTATCAACATGGTCTCTCTCTCTTTTCTCAGAGCTCTAAACCTGCCAATGGTCTCATGGTCTCATTACAAGTGGCAAAAGTGGAGAGTATTTGTGTACAATCTCAAGTCCTCTCCTTGTCCAGAAAGGAATTATAAAAATCACATCTACTTGCTGGCTCTTCATTCCACTGAGGCCATTGGTTCCACTTTCAATGGAGCTGTCTTTAGTTCACAATTTCTTGCCTGGAAGTCCTGCAGGCAGCACATCTTTTTGCTTTCTGATACTTGAAGTTTAATAGTATACTCAGCCAATATGTACACTAGTGAGTTACATCCCATTCAGTAGGCCAACTTTCTTGAACTTCAATTCACCAAGTATCTAATTAATTATGTATCTGATTTACCTCTCTCTGTGTGCAAAGCACAATGTTTCTTAAGCCCATTTCAAAAGAAGTTTGTTTGATGCAAAGCTAATGCAGCTAAAGATGTGGAACCCACTGGAGAATTCAACAACTGTTTACCAATGTCTAAAGCTTTTATACATCTTGTTCATAAAAATCTCAGATGATGGCTCTTTAATGGTATTAAGGGGTACATATTCCCATCATTCTCTATGATCTGCTGGAATTTTTTTTTTACTGAAATCACATACACCGATCCTCTGTAGCTGAATCAAAATGAATTATTGTCATTGTTTTAACAGGGAATGTGTTTTTGTTTATTGTGATGTGGCATATTTGTTTTTGATCAATAACAGCTGTTAAAATTTATGGAAATTTTTAATGAGAGGACATGTAGCATCCCAGATACCCTTCAAGAAAGGAGGAAAACTGTTTAGTAGTGAACACTATGGGAGGGGGGAAAGATAGAATCGTGGATTATAAGTATAAAGAGGTCATTTAGACTATTGATTCCTACCCTCTACTCAGGAACCCAAATTAAAGTGTCTCCAACAGAAGAACATCTACTTTCTACTTGTGTACATACAGTCAAAGGCAACCCACCTCCTCTCTGGATAATTGAGTTCCACTATTGGACTGCTACTATTGTTATCAATTTTACCCCGTTACATTCAGTTCTAATCTTTCTTCTAGTAACATAAATCCATCATTCTTCATATCACACTGATATTTTTGCTTGAATGCATGGATCCCCTTGCTGTCTAATTGTGCCAGATTCTAGAGTGGATGTGATGTTGGATATGCAAGAATGCATATCATATTTGGCATGTTATTTAATTCTTTGATTAAAAATATGTTGTGGTTGCAGATTGACTTACAGCAGGCCATAGTCTAGAAGAAGGAAGTATAAGGAAAATCTAGACTGTAACAACGATCAGATGAAAAATCTAAATGAAGTCCTAGTACATAAGCTATATCACTGAAAAAGCAGCTCTCCAAACATAACTTGTTTCAACGTATCAGTGCATACTGAACCCTCAGATATTTGAAGAGTATCAAATGAAATAGTAGGAAATAAGATATTTTGTGGGAAAAGGAAATATCAGGCAATACATGGAACAGAATACTTTTAGGGAAAAGGAAGAGAGAAAATGTAGAAGAGTATGAAGAGAAATTGAATGTAGAATTACAAATGGAGAAATTAGAAAGCAAGAATTGAGAAGAGGTAAGAGAAATAACAAAGGAAAGCAGCTGAAGAAAAACAAGGAGAAGTGAAAAAGAGAATGTGACTGCAATATATGAGACGACACACAGAGACAAGAATCCAAAAGTAAACTAAGAAGGAGGAGACATCTATGATGGAGTTGAGAGCAAGATGGATCAATGGAGAGATAAAAGTTACAGAAAAAGAGACGGGTGAAAAAATGGTAGAGCAAGTGGGTGGCAACAGGAGAATAAGAGATAAGGCAATGAAAAGAATGTAGCAAGAGTTGGTCAGATTAGACAGGCAGAAGGCGGCAGAGGGGGGAAACAGACAGGGCAAAGGGGATCGTGTGGTTAGGCCAAAATAGTAAATTAAAATAGCCGAGGAGAAGATTTAGCAGTGTAGAAGCATGGATATTTAGTTGTTGAGGTGAAAAACCATACAGGTATTTAGATATGAGAAGCCTGGAAACCAAACTCAGTATTTAATACACAGGGTCTTGCCATGCTAAGAGATTATTGACCCTAATTTCTCAAACAGCTGCAAAATGTTTACAATAGGGCAAATTTATTATAAAGAAGAGATTGTCAAGGCTGTCATAAAGTTCCATTCATTAAATATTTCCTTTTTTGTTTGAAACCATGGGGTAGCTTTCTTGAATTAGGCTTGAGATGCTCAAGGAAAAATTAAAGGGGATTTATCATTCCTTTGCCAAGTCCCATTCATGATTGAGATAGCCACAACATCAAATATTACTTAAAGAAACTGATAGGAGCTGGAAAAGGCCCAATGGAAGCCTTGGAGTAAACCAGTACTTGAAGAGACCACAAATCCAATAGCAGGGCTGTAAATATTCCATAGCTGCACAAATTATTCAAATTTGCTGAATGTTTTTAGTTACAACAAAAGACACTAGCAATATGTCCCTGCATCTCTAATACCTATGACAGTAGGACATGGTTTCTCACTCTGTGGGACAAGATCAGAGTCTTAACTATAGGGCACAGATGCAAATACACATTCTCTCATGTAGTCACATACATACTACTGTGTACATATGTGATTACATATAGTTTTAGTAATATTATAGCATAAATAACAATTATGTGGAGCCTAGCTGTATGTACAATGCTTCTTGAGATCTCTTATTTAAGACATGGGAAAATAAAAGCAGATTTCCTGCTAGGCAGTTGGATGTTGCATGTACACTTGGATTAAAATGTACCGAACAGAAACACAATGAACATTTTAAGGGAAAAAAAGATAAGTAACCTTTCAGGTTGTTCTCAGAAATAGGCGTTCTATGTTCTCTACTACTAAGATTAACAGTGCAGGTTGAAGGACCCCTGGCTGGGAAGTAACTGGAAAGAAATTAAGGACAAAGACAATTGGAGGAAGAATCTTTTGATATGTGGAAATCTATAAAGAACAACAAGCAATATAGAACATAAATGAGGTTTCCATAGTCTTCCTTAATAGTTGTAAAATAGAAGATGACTAGGGTGAGCACAAGGGAGGGGCCAAACACATCACCAGTCATGAATCCCTTCATGCCCACAAGAGATCTATCTCCAGCCATCTTGAATTCTTTCTACTCTTATCTCCTGCTAATTTCCTTTGGCAGATTCTTGCAGAGAGCTTAAGCTTGCAATAAATCTTTATACCCACATGAGCTGATTTTTCTGGCTCTTGACAGTAAATCTGAAGTTCTCATGTTTCAACTTTAAGGATTTTTTTCCCCCAACTCCACAGCACTTTGATTTTCTCTTTTAAGAAATGTGCTATTTGTATATCCTTACATGTACATTCCACACATTTGAACAAGCTTCTTCATGTTTTACAAACAGCTTTCTGGTTGCAATTCATTTCTGCTGTACACCTTTCCTTTCATGAAAGCAACTTGATACACTTCTTAAATTGGGAATTGGAAAACTACATTCAAATATAAACAGATGTTCAATGACTGTGTCCTAATTCACATAAAGGTTTGAAAAGTTTGAACTGAATTAATCAGTAAATAAAAATGGATGGGTATGACCATTTTTCACCTTTCTTTTTCTTCTCTTTTTCTTCTGACAAATTTTGGCATGATAATTGAAGCCAGCAAAGTGAATTGAAGAAAAGGAAAATGTTGTAGGTTGGTTGGTTGGTTGTCTATCAAGATAAAATATATCTCCAAACAAACAAACAAACAAACAATAACATTTTCCTTTTCTTTAATTTACTTTTCTGGCTTCAGTAATCATGCCAGGGTTCACAGCTGTATAAGCCCCATGTACCCTCCTTCCTGATAAATCAGTCTGTTCTTTGATTTCTTCTGATTCTTTTTCACATTAAATCGATTGAGTTTCATGTTCTTGTCAAAGACGTTTCCTTTTAATGCTATTATTTCAAATGGCTTACGGAGAAACAATTTGAAAACAAAGGAGGGGGAAGCAATTGGGGAGAAAATAAGATTGTCTTTGTGTTCATTTGGCTGCTTTTTTAAATTAGAAAGGGATCCCAATAGACAAAGAAGAAATATGTTTTTGTAATTGAGGCAGAAGGCTCAACATGTCCAAGTAGACACTCATCTAGACATTTTTTTTAAAAAAGTTTTTGATATGGGATTTTGCTAAAGAATGTATTGCAAGAAAATGTTTAGATCAAGATGTGCTTTAGATTTCATACACAGTTTCAGAAGATCCTGAGTTTAATTTTGGGTTTGTTTGTTTGTTGTTTGTTTGTTTGTTTAAACATTTGTACAGCCTATCTTATAACTAATTCTGGGCAGCTCCCAAAGAGCTTTCCTACTGATTTTTTAATCTACCTTTTCTCCAAAAAGGTTTTTATTTTTACATTCTAACTCATTTTAGTGTCTCAGAGCATCTTCTCTAGATTAGGCTAAGAAATAGTGACTGGTACCAAATTATGCTTGGATGGGCCTCATAATACTTCATAGAAGAACAGTGATGAGGAGGTTTGCTTGTTTGTTTGTTTGAATGACTTAATGCACCTCCAGCTAAACACAAGCAAACCCAATTACAGTAAAAAAAAATAGTGTTAGATTCAACAGTGTCTTTGGGGACAGGTTAAGAAAAAATCAGAACTGAAACCTCCACTGTTTTGTATTTGCATTGATGGTTGTAACATCTACAAAGAGCTTTTATCATAGTGATGTAATCAGCATCTTGACAAATTCACACACCCCTTCACTTAGAAGGTTAGAGATGTACTCACTAAACCTATAGAGATCCTGGCACAAGTGTGTGTGTGTGTGTGTGTGTGTGTGTGTGTGTGTGTGCACATGCGTGTGCGCCCTGGTAACTACCAAGAAGAAGACAATTTTGCCTAAATTGATCTGCTTCAACACCCCAAAGGTTTGTTGGAGGATGGCAGATAAATCTTATGCCCGCCAGCCTCCAAGTCTTTACCAGTGAGATGGAAAGAGACATCTCTCTTATTGGGAATGCAAAAATCCCTGCAACCACAATGTGGCAGGAAATATAGGTATCTGTATCTCTTGGTTGCCATCTTGTGGCTGTCCAAAGTTTTTCACAGCTCATCTGTCTCCGAAGAGGAGACAGAAGTACAAAGTGAACAAAAAGAGAAGCAAAAATGTATCCACCAAAGAGTGGAAATGGACAAAGGGCAAATTTTAGAACAACTGGAGTGGCTAGTATAATTGAACCCAAATGTTTCTAGTGCTAGCTAGAAAAAAATTCTAATAATTTCACTGTGTCACTAGAATTAGTTAAGCAGCAATACATGCATCAAAACACTATGAAAGGCAATTTTCAGTATTGCTAGAAACAAAGACAAATGCAAGTGTTTCTCCTTGAACCATTCAGGAATGCCAGCAGCTCAGATTTGTTAGTCAATAACATGTAATTTATAACCATCAGAATGAATACGAACAACCTTGAAAGGAAATGTGATAAAATCAGCTGATTGACACTTTACACCTCTCTTTTCAGTGTATTTCAGTGTACAGTCAATACAGGAAGAATGAGTTGGTGAAGTTGTCTCATGGGTGGGAAATCAGTCTGAATGTCAGTCAGGGTAAAGTAGGCCACCAGAATTGCATGGAGTATGTTATGGGTGCTTTTCATGCAGCAAGTACACATATAGCCCTCAAGGTTTTGGGTGCCTTCACAAACTTGTTCCAAAAATTGTGAGGGGAAAAAAATAAGGGGAAAAATACATTAGGCAAAATAATCATTTCACTTATTTAATTTAATTACTTAATTTTCTTTCATTTCAATTAGGAATGTAGTAAAGATTTTCTCATCATTCCCCTGAACAAGGCACATAGAACACAGAACAGAGTTGGAAGGGACCTTGGAGATCATCTAGTCCAACCCCCTGCTCAAGCAGGAGAGTTTATTCCAAATATTAGCCTCTACCTAGGATCAAACTCACATCCTCCTGATTGTGAGGCACAAGCTCCACCTCTAGACCACCACACTGGTTGGATTATTATGTATGACTGGGCTTGCTGAGAAATAAAAGGCAGGGCAAATCCTGGGTTTTTCAGATTCACAACCTGTCCTTTGCTTCACAGCTCTAAAATGGGTAAGGGTTAATATCTTGTTAAAAACATCATCATCTATTCTATGTCTATGGAAATTTTCAATCATCCAGGCCATGGTTGTCCCAAAGATGCTTTTCCAAAATGCAATTGGACTTATCTTAGTTTTTTCCCCTTGAAAAAATTTTCATTTCTCATTCAAGAATTCTTCAAAATGAAAGAAGCTTTTCAGGTGAGAAGTGAAATATTTTAAAGGCAAAAACCAAGATAGTCCAACTGCTTTTTGGAAAGGCATCTTTTGGATAATCATCATTTACTGCTTTTGTTCAGTTGTGCCCAGATAGGCAGAGTGAAGATGGCATACCTCAAGTATCTAGAAAGTCTCAGCCAGGGTTTTTCTTAACCTGCTATTCAATCTAACTGAAGGGCAAATGTTGTGGCAGAGCCACAAGAAGCCTGGACCTCCAAAATAATTCTTCCTCATAAATCTGCTTTAGTTAATTAAATGTAAGCCCTATGACCTGTTTAGTTTAACCCATGGAAGGATAGAGTCACGATTCAAAGTAAAGATTGGAGGAAAAAAATACTACTGTTCTTCTGTAGCTTATTATTAGAGAGTGGCATAACAATTATGACTCTTATCACCTTGAGGCGGAGGGCAAATTGAAGTGATAGATGGGCATGGAGGATCTGTAAGGGAGTAGGGAATCAATTTCTCTCTATCCCTGGTGCGAATTTTATTTGCATTGTGAACTGAAGGGCAATGACTTCAGGCTGCAAATTCTAACTTACCAATTGCTATTATTGTCCTGTTGCCTGGAACTGAGTTGCCTGCCGAGGAGTAATTGAAGCATTCAGTCTCTTGAGAGACCAGAACAGCATTTGGCTGACTATAAACTTGAAAGCAAAAGCTACAGATCTTCCTTTTAGTAAAGACAGATTTTGAATTTGCATTGTTTGGATTAATTTAGGCTTGTGTGTTTAACTCTGTGGTTTGTTGAACTGATTCCGTGCCTTTTTTCTTTTTTGAAGTTAAATGTGTACAAGTTTAATCCAATCTAGTTCCATGGGAACTACATGGGCAGAGGTTATATAAGTCAAGTCTTACTTAGCACCTCATCAGCACACAATGCTTCATAAACTATGCAGCAGGAGCAATACTTTGTTTTACTTTGACTCCAAGTAAATGTTCCCAGAAGGCTACCAGGGAGATATAGAAAACATCTCTTCCATCCTTTCTTCCAGATAGAAGTAAGGCTAAGTTACTACTGTAAGGGTTTTATTATTATCATTTTTATTACTGGAAGATGGATTTGAAGAGATTCAAAGAGAGGGCAGACATAACTACAAGCTTCAGCAACTTCATAAAAAATGTTGGAAGCTGCATTGCACCATTGCATTACAAGCTTTGCCTCTTTCATACATACATGTAATGTCATGAGGCATGTACAAAAAAGGTAGAGTTTGTTATGTGATGGTATGGCATGGTACTGAGTTCGCCATTTGTTCTTTTGATACCCTCCCTACAGATTCCCCTAAGAAAGACATTGAAGGAAATCAATCTGTAAAATAACTCCACGAGGAGTTACTGGGGTCTTGTTCTGGTCATTTGACTTAAAAATCTCCTACATTATGAAATGTGTTGATTTTTTTTCTATACTAACCCGTTTTATCCTTTTTTTATTCATAAAAGGAGTTTTCTTCATTTTCTATGCCTGCTAAATTCATTCTAAAGTCCTTGATTAAAAGAAAAACACCCCACAGTTGCAGATATAATTAATAATCTTTCCTCTTCTTATTTTCCCTACAATTCTGTGATGTGAGTTTAGCTGAGAAAGAGTGAATGGTCCAAAGACACCAAGTCAATATTCATGCCTAAAGCAGCAATAAAACTCACAGTCTCCTGGTTTCTATCCTTAACACTAAACCAGTCTAGCTCTTGTTTTAGGAGCCATTTATTTATTTATTTTATTTTATTGACCATCCATCTTACCACAAGGTAACTCTGGGTGGTTTACAACATTGAAATATTACAAAACCTATACACGATCAAAGGATAAACACTCATCCCTAACTAAAATAGGGAGTAGGGAAGAGAGAGGGAGTAGGATGAGCAGGGGGGACGTGGGATCTGTTATTAGTCTGTCAAACAATCCCAATGTAAACCCCCTATTGGAGCCCCAAACCAGCTGGCCAGTTGGCTGAATTTTGATCATGTGACTGTGGGGATGCTGTCATAGTTTTAAGTATAAAGACTGGTTGTAAATAACTTTTTTTTTCAGTGCAGTTGTAACTTTGAACCATCACTAAATGAATGGTTGAAAGTCAAGGAGCTTCTGGTGTTGTAAAAGGCAATGCAGTGCCAACACTTCTGAAAGGTTACATAAAATAGTAAAGAGGTTCTGTTTCAGTGACCATTAAATCTCATAAAGACATCAAAATAAATCATACTTATAAATCATTCAAAAGAGACAAAAAAGCCAAAAGAAAACAAAAGATCAGAACACAACCTCCCCATCAGCCAATATCCCAGATAAGCAGGGATTAATACCAGGCAAACAATCAAGCAGAAAACATTACCCTAATCAAGGTCATCATGCATGCTGATGCTAATGGCTAGTTGGGATAGTGAAACATCTGCAAGCAAGCAACTAAGCTCAGAATGCGCCAAGAACTCTGGAATCCATCAGGAAATAAGTATGATTAAGCCACAATTGATTGCACAGTTTACTGTGAAATCTGTGGACTTATACCAGAATTAATAATTATATTTTTTGTGAAAACATATATAAGAGAAAAGGAAACTGAAACATCAAGTGGAAGATAGGATTTTTATATTTATACAATGCTACATAAGAAACCATGGACCATATGTTAAATCTGATTTTCATGATACTTTGTAAATCTGTCGTTTTTAAGAGGATCTGGGGAACATGCTTTATTTTGGTGATGTGAAAGCTTATGTTGGTTTTTTATTGTTAATGCTGATATATTCCAAGGTATTGCAGTGACTGGTCTCTTTCTCTTACTTCTATAGTAAAAATACTGCCAAATCCTGCAGTGAGCCAAATCCCCCTTTTTCCCTTGAGAGCAAAAAACTGTCTACTTTGAAAACATACTTTCGAAGAGAGGACCTATTGCAGTGAACCAATGATGACTAAAACTTTTCTAAGAAATATCAGTCGGGATTTTCTGGTATTGGATTTTTTTTTCCTTTACATTTTTATGTCAATGCCAAGCTGAAAATTTTTCCTGCTCTTGTATAATTTCTCATTCCATTTGTAGGAGATAATTTGCTTTAGAATTTTTCCCAAAGAAGATAAAAAATTGGGGAAAATTCTCTTGACCGGAGCTTGTTTTTTTTTTTTTTCATTTGTTTACTTAAAAAATAATTTGTGGCACAATCACTTCTCCGTTGATTTGAAATGTTCATGATTGTTCATGATTTGGTAAAATAACAGAATGTAATGTCAAAAAAAGAACTCTTTCCTCTCCTGAAGAATTTGAGAGAAATCATCCATCAAATTGCCTTGCATAAAAAAATTGGGGGCAGAATTTCAGAAGTTCATTATTTATGAGCTCTGTTTTACACATAGTTATGACAAATCTATTCTCTGATTTTCATTGTCTTGCTCACAAATTTTCATTTTGACTGGGGAAAGATATAGAATATTACAGATCTTTGTCCATTTCCTGCTGTATGGGCTTTATGTAGTCTTTACAAGAGAAAGGAATTCTATAAAAGTTGTGGTAAATCAGGATGATTTATTTAAATTATTTTAAGAATAAATGAAAAATGTTAATTCAGTCCTTGAGTGCTGCATTTTATTTGACCAGCCCTGAGAACTCACAAATATGAGTGTGTGTGTGTGTGTGTTTGGGGGGGAGGGACAAAATATTATACTCAAATCCAAACTGTTTGAAAATTCTTCCACTAGCTATCCCAAACAATTCTTATTTATGAAGGAGATCTAAGATTAACCTGCCATAGATAGAAAGAATGTTAACTTTTCTATTAGGTATTACAACATTTGTAATTCTCTGGGTTTCCACCTAGCAAGAAAATCCCACCATTTAAAGAAATGTCTGTTTTAATGGCAAGTTGAATAGATATTTTCAGTTAAAAGATTCTATACAGGTTAGCAACTACCAGTGAAATATTTCTCACAGGCTTGAATCTATCTAGCCTTTCCTAACACAACATCCTTCCAACATATTGTACTGCAACAGCCAGGTTTCTCTCAGCTCGTGATGGTGTATCTGATGTTCATCGGGCTGAAAAAAGTTCAGTTTAACTTGAATCATCCATATATTTGTTTATAATGGACATAGAAAAGGAACCACAGGCTTTTATGAGATGAGCTGGATATCTAGAAGATATCTAAAAGAAACAGATCTTTATCTATAAGATACCAAGAAGAAGTAGATCTTTCCTTTATACGTTGAATCACTCTTCAACAAATATACTGACTCAGGAGTAACAGCATAAAAGTTAATGTCATGCATTCAGTTCCTTTAAACAATTGCTGTTTTGATTCCACTGAAACACATAACAAAAGGTCAAAAGGTTATTTCATCCAGACGGTGTACTTTTTTCCAATGCTATAGGCTTTTTAAAAATAACTTCTTTTCAAGGGCTGAATACAATACAGAAGATATGCAAAGCATATTAAAAACTTAACTAAATCAGATTATCTCCAAGAATCTGGTCCTCCACTGATACCAGTGGGAAGTTTTAACTAGAGCCTGAACAATGACAAGCTGGGTTTAGCTACATAACAGTTTGCAATACTTGATAGAACTTTGTACAGATCACCTTGCCCATGAAATAATCTCACTGACAAAAGGAAGGGAAATTATTTCCTTTTTCCATTGTGCATTTCTGGGTTCCTCAGGAAAACAATTTTTCCTATATCTTCCAAATAAAACTACTCAGTTTTAATTGTAGAATTCTCCGTGCCAGGTGGAACTATGATATGTGAATGAAAAGGATAATTCATAAAATCTGGCCCTATACTTCCCTGCCCAATATTTATTTTATTCTTGTTTCAGTTTAATTCTACTCTTCATCCAGAGAGCTCAGGATGACACAAGTGGGGTAGTCCCTATATCACAATATATGTTATCCTTAGTCAACATTTTTTGAATTCATTGAGATTCATGTTGTGGCTGTTTTATTTTGCAATTTTGATGATGCAAACAACATCATACACAAAAAACATCATACACAAAAAAACAAAAATGAATATTTTGTGGAGAAAAATTGTTCTGGCAGAGAAGCAAGATGTGAAGCTTGACACTTATTTGAACACTTATTTAAGTCTTCTCCCTACAATTTATGTGCAGGCATGTGCTTGTTCAAGATGTATTTATTTAAGTTATAGTTATGATTTAGGGGGAAGGATACCTTCAAGTTCGTACCTCCTGATGACCACCAAGGCATGTCCCTGAAGTTTTCTTGGCAAGATTTTCAGAAGTGGTTTGTCACTGCTTGGTTCCTGGAACTGAGAGAGAGTGACTGGTTCAAGGTCATCCAGCTGGTTTTATGCCTAAGATTTTTTTTTCTTTTTCTGAGACCATATCATTTTCTCATTTTGTGTATCAATATGCAATTTGTAACATTTTAAACCTCTGCTTCATTTAAGAATGTTGCAATTTACTTCTTTGAAGAAAATGACACAAAACATAAGCATTAGGAAGTAGGCATATTTTTATTGGGACAACACAAAACAATTATTTTAAAAAAGAAGTTATTTATTTACTTTTATTTATTACATTTATATGCTGCCCATCTCACTATCAAAAAAAGATTCTGGGTGGTTTACAATGCAAAATTTACATGAAAAATGTAAAATGAGCAACACATATACATTTTTCTGTATCTGTGTGTAGTGTGTGTATGTGTGAGGAATATATTT
This sequence comes from Notechis scutatus, assembly GCF_049901735.1. Lineage (NCBI taxonomy): Eukaryota > Metazoa > Chordata > Lepidosauria > Squamata > Elapidae > Notechis > Notechis scutatus. The sequence continues at coordinate 60,217,457 of NC_142009.1, read as the reverse complement.
TTTGAAAAAGCACATCACCTCATACAGTTTCTGCTTTCAAATAAAATATCTCCCAAATATTAATCTCAATCACATTTTTAATATTTTGGAATTTTACTTGGTTTATCATCTGATTTTTGTTCAATTAATGCAATGCTTATGAAGAAAATTCCATTTATTTTTGCATTCAATTATATTGCTGCTGTTACATGTTCTATGTCAGAACACTGGCTTTTAGACTTGATATTTGGGCAATGTATACATAATATGTACTCAGAAAACAATCTCGATAAATTCAATGAGGCATATGCCCAAATGGGCAAGGGCTTTTCCTGTTGCTTTCTGTGTATTCAAGAAAAAGTAATTTCTTCCCTGTGGCTGCTATTGACAAGTGGAACAGCTTGCTTCATGAAGTTGTGGGTCCTGCATCACTGAAGCCTTTGAAGAAAGCATTGGACAGCATTGCTTAGTATAAAGATTTCTGCTCTGGGCAAAGTTTTGGATTACAAAACCTCCAAACTTCCTTTCAGTCTAATGGTTACATGATTCTGTGAATCTATTGAACATGAATAAATTTTGTATAGATGTATTTGGCAGTGGTGGGTTGTCTAAGAAACATATTGTTAAAAGTGGTCTGTGATAAAGGATCAATCTGGCAGTTAAAATTGTACACTGAGGCAAATTGTCATCCAATGCAATTACTTAAAGTGGGGGCAGATTTAGAAACTATAGAAAGAAAAAAAATCTTTTTTTGTTAAGATGGGAGAAGGAGGAGGGTCACCAAGGATCATACGAGGATGCTGCTTGCCCATCCAGACAACCATCTAAATTACAATGCTGTGTCTCTCTTACTGAAGCAACAACCAGATCTGTGGAACATCTAATAACAGATGTTCTGGACCACAACCCTCATCTGTGAAATGAATGAGCTTTAACAGTGCATGTTTAAAGTAGGCACAATTCCCTTTAATCTCTCATTATTAAGCTTGATTTTCTTTTTTCTTTTCTTTTCTTTTCTTTTCATCCTTGTAGGCTTTCTAAGGAATCCCAGGTTATCTTAGCGCACAATTTGTAAAACATTTAACTGGGTAATAATGAAGACATTTAAAGAATCCTCTTAGTGCTAGAAGAAAGAAGAAAATCACCCTAAGTAGTTAGCTTTTAAGGGATTGACACAGAAATGTGCTTAAACATTTAGAGACTGGCCATAATACATGTAGTTTGTGATTGATACTAACATATTTGAAATACATGATGCAGGCAAATTATTATGGAACAAAAACTGCAAAAAATCTGAGTTGCATCTTGGAAAAGATGGGCTGATATTAGAAGGGAATCTCATAGTTCCACATAATCTAAGTTGAAAATTAGCTGTTATTTCTTAGAGAAATTCCATCATAGCCAAATGGAACCATTAAGGTAGATATTTCTTTACACCTGTTTCCAACCACAATTTTTGCAATTAAGTTTTACCATTAGCAGCTATAAATGCCCCAAAGTGTGATTGTGTTGTTATTTTTTAAATGTCTGAATCCTGGTAGGTGGAAATTGTAGTAAAATGTTTGTTACTCAACTCAACTGTTTGGGAAAATAAGCAGGGCTTCAGCTTTTCTAAATTGTGGGGCAGGGAATAAAGTCCTGGAATACACTTTGGATTGGCAGTGAAGCAAAAGCTCTCTTCATTTGTTCGGAGTCATGGAATGTTGTGTGTGGTACACATATATACAAACACACCATGTGTTCACAGCAAGGCAGGAGAGAAATGCAATAAAAAAAAGATCTACTGAACTTTGGCTTCATCCCAGGTGCTAAACAGTCATTACAACTTGATTGATGTTATTGAAACTGGATTCTGCCTGGAGTGCTTTTGTGCTCTCATGTTATATGAGTATTATTTGCATTATTACCTATGACCATAATAAATGAATCAGGGGGATTTTTTTAAAGAAGACCAAGAATCATTGTAAAAAACTGTTTATTACTCTGTTTCAATCAAGAAAAATCAAGTTATGTTTCTGTGACTCCCATAAACTGGATGTATTTACTTCCATAATAAAGAAAAAATAGATTATTGGAGCTCTTGGGAGCTGAAATGGAAGCCTTCTTATACAGCTGAAATAGAAGCATAAAATGCAAATTAAAAAAGAATTAATATGTTTGCCAGATTAATCTAGACTCCAAGTATCCAACTGTGAGACCAAAAGCTGAATTCCAATTTGGCAGGCTGAAATTGTTCAACTACCAGTTCCAGATTCTTTACTTGTATTTGCATTGCTGATATTTTGATTTGTTCCAGAACTTACCCACAGAGAAGCTTCATGTGAGAAAAACATTATTTGCCCATGCACAGAAATCTCCCAGCTTGAAATTGGTAAGTACTGGTCACAATTTCCATTTTTGATTGGTTAACATGGTATATAAATTCTTTATATAAAGAATTTATATAATTCTTTATATAAATAATTTATATAATTCTTTATATAAATAATTTATATACCATGTTAACCATTCAGTTAAAATTTAAAAGTTTAAAAGAATATTTCCGATGGAACTATATGTACTGTATGTTTCCCTCTTTTTATTGTTTAAATTATCTTTTTTTCCCCTCCCACCACTGGGTGCCACTATAATACTGTAACTGCTAGCAGAGAATAAGGCTTAATTGGTGGATAAAGAGTGGGCCCTAGAAAGTAGCCCTTCCTTCTTATGATGTCTATGGCTAAGCAGGATCAGACTTCTAAATTTTATGGAAACAGACTACACCTATCCTTTTTATCACCAACACCCTCATCTACCTCTCAAACCCCTGTTTGATTACTGTAAGTATGCAGATAGCAGATTTTCATATATTGGACAAATGTGACATTCTTTTCTCATATGGTTTCCAAACCACAAGAATGTTGGCATACAATATGCAGAAATATTTGTGATCAGTGCCCCCCACCCCTCATGCCCACTCCTGAAGATATCCATGGTGCTGAGGTGGAACTGAGGAATAATATTATATATTCAGTGTATGTGTGCTATATATAAACAGAGAGAAACAAAGCAAAATAAATACAGCTGTGTAATATGTGTGAGAGGAAAAACAGTGCAGCGCTAGGCATATTCATACCAAGTGTATTTTAAAAGCAGAATGTTCACCTGGAATCATCACTATATCTCATATGGTTACAGAAATTATGGGTACAGAATATTACCCATATTCTCATATGGGTGCAGAAATTCATATTTAATATGAATAATCTTCATATTAAAAAGATTAAAGCAGGCTCCATCTAACTGAGATTATATTCAATAAGATGTCTCAGCCAATAGTTTGGAAATTACTATTGTTCTGCAGATTATTATAATTAATTAAAAGAATTTGTACACTGCCTGACTCCTAACAACCCTGAATGGTTCACAAGAAAATAACATTAAAGTAAAATAAAATAATATCAGCAAGACCAAGGAATAAAAGAGAGCAGTCCGATGTTCTTTGATGCAGGCACCAAAATGTTTTACTGGCCCCAATTATCATGAAATTACCAAGTATTTCAAGAGTTTGACATCCTCCCGTGAAATATCACAAAAAAATTGGCACATTCACACACCCCACATACATACATTCATCTATATAAAATAGTAGAGAGGAAAAAATATGCCATGGTATCCATAGACACTGCATCACTGATCCTTGCATAATATGGTCTTCTATAGCTTTCAGTAACAATACAGTAGTCCACATAAGGGAAAAATCTGAGACTCATTGGTATAAATCATGTTCCTTTGTTAGCTTTCATGGAATAGCAGGAGGAGCAGGGAATCTGTACTCTTCATGGCATTAGTGAATTCCAACTCCCAGCAATCCTGCATTATTATGTTGTATAAATTTTAATGCATCAGCAGGAATCTCTGGAGAACTACAGATTCCACACTCCTGCTTTCAAAGCTTAGCATGTGCAGCCTGTCCTTCCATGTTCAATTCATTGTATTCAAGAATACATGCAAGTATCCAGAAAATGCCAGTTATATATATGTATTTTTAGAGGAACTCATAATATTATTTTTCCAATACATGCCAAACACAGTGACTTAATTCAAATAGGATTGGATACTGTGCATGATATCTTATAGCCTCAGTTAGATCTTTCTTGAAGTGATTTTTCAAGGTTGCCATAAATGTTGTAGTCACTGTCCGTCTCTATGATTTTTTCCTAGCATACACAGGATTCACTTGTTCAGATCAACTGAGTGTTGATCCATTTGTAGCAACAGAAATTGATATCCTGGCTTCTTTCCCCAGCATAACATTTTATTCTGAGAGAGAATGACTGGTCCAAAGTCACCCAGCTGGCTTTCATGCCAAAGACAAGACCAGAACTCACAGTCTCCTGGTTTCTAGACTGGTGCTTTAACACTAGATCAAACTCTAACATTTGTATATATGGTAATATAATTTATAACTAACCATATACAGAAATTTAGGCTTTATCTGTCATCTCAACTGCTTAATCAATTGATTGAATTAAATCTCACATTGTGTGTTTGTGCATGTTTCTATCAATTAGGGAAAATATATAGGAGGGTGCAATTGGGATAGGGATATCTTGTTGCCCTTCCAGGTACTTGAATGATTTTTAAGAGGCTGCAGATATAAACATTGGTATTTGCATTAGTACTGACACCTGGAAAGAGCAACAAGCAGAAAACTGAGAAGAGATATAAAGATTAAGTAAATCAAGCTACATCTTTATAACATTTTATTTGACAATTTGTTGGCACCTCAGAGCAAAATAGTATTTTCTCCATTCTCTCATCCCTCAAATACAGGACAAGGAAAACCAGATTTGAATTAAAGGAAGGGATATGTTGATGTTGTGAAAAGCTTTATAATGCTAAGAGTAGCTTGGCTCTAGAGCCTATTATCTAGAGAGGTGGCAGGTTCTGATTCACTGAATAAGTACAATTAGACAGGCTAAAATCTATTGGAGATGCTTTAGATTATCACAATTATCAGCAGATAGGCTCAATTGCCTCTATGATTTGGTTACAGTCATTCCAAAAATATTCATTAGGAGGACAAAAGAAGCAGTTTATTTATTCATATAGCCACCTATCTCACAAATACGATTCTTAGCAGTTAACAAATATTAAACACACACACACACACACACACACACACACACACACACACATTCCGAGCCAAGTAATACAAAATGGTTGTCAGAAACACTGTTTATCTGCAGTGTACTCCTTTCCTGACCTTGTGTGGGACAGTGGTAGTGAGGGAAAGAGAAACAACCAAGGTATTCAAGGCTTTCTGAAAGAATATCCTGAGTCATGCAAATGCACACACCAGCTGAACAAATCAACCAGTTTAGAGGCCTTTGCATTTTGAGATGATTCTAAAAGCTCAACATTTTATTTAGCCTATGTAGTTATAGTCTTAACAGCAATAACACACATGTGAAGCACAGTAGTTTACTCTTTTTTATTTGCATTTTCCTGCTTCTCTTGGCAGGTACGTCACATACTACAAACCCACCTATGAACTCTAACTTCTACATGGCAAAATAGTAAGAAAATCAAGCAAAAGAAACTGGCAGACATGTACACACAGTCTTCTTCTATCTGGCCATGTGCTTGCTGTTGCTTTCATCTTAGTATACTATTCCAATGTTTCTCAGCTTTGACAACTTTAAACATCTGGATTTCAACTCTCAGAATTTCCAGAAAGGGGAATGCTGGCTGTGGAATTCTAGGGATTGAAGTGCAGACATTTTAAAGTTATCAATGTTGACAAACAATGCTTTACTTATACATTGTTCAATCCAATTTAAATCAGCAAGAACAGAAACATGACTGATCCATGTTGCTGAAACATCTTGATTGGAAAAGGACAGGGTTTTTTTCACAATAAAAACTCAAAAACAGTGCTTAGAACATTGTAGGACCCAAGGCTATATTTGAAATGATCATCATTTCTTTCACTTCTTCAAACCAAACTTTTGTAACAAGATACTTTGCTGTGAACTTGAAGCAGTCTACATGACAATTTTAACCTAACCCTACTTCTACAATGTTCTCCTTTTCCTTTATTCACCTTCTCTCATGTCATATTTCAATCTTCTTTTGTTTAAATTTTGCACAAATCTTAATTTAGCCTTCTTTCTTTCATTGACTTTCCCCAGGATATTTTATTTTATTGTGAATTATAATGAATTACATAGCTGTATATGAATGTATTTTCCTGTCATATGGCCTTGTACACAATACCGCTAGTCCAATTTTGCCATACTGTTATGAGTGAGACAGAGAGTACAGACAAATTGGGATCATTGTGAAAACTTCAGAAATGGTTGGAACAAATTTACTGTCCCCAAAAGATAATGCAGCTTGAAAACACCTGCACTTATGGCATTTCTATCAAATTTGGTATGCCTCATTCTCTCATAATGGTTTAACTTTCTTGAAATTCTGCCCATTTGGGTGAGAAGCCAAAGTGTTATAGGAATTTATGAGCCAAATTTCAAGCATGCTACTCTATAAAGTCCTGCACAGATTGCTAGTGTTTATTCCTTTATAACAAGCAACCTTCCCTGTCATTGTTAGTCTTCTTTTGTCCCAAACATTGCAGTTACAGGTGCAATCAGTTGTTTATGTTTCTTTCCACAAGAAGTGTTTAATTAATACAATTTTGAACTTACCCAACTACAACATTACTACTGGATGGCATGCAATAAGAAGAGGGTAGAAGATGGGAGGGGAGGGAAGGGGAGGGGGGGAGAGGAGAGGAGAAACACTCATGAGGCAAACTCTCCATAACAAAAATGTTTCTTTGGAGCTCAATTACCACTGCCCAAGGCTTTGGAAAGCAACCAATGGGTGGTAGGAATACAGACCTCAGAAGACAAGCTGTTCCAAAATGGGACATTTTCTGGGCCTCCATAAATACACTATTTTATCAAAAGAATCCAAAATGCATTCATTCTACCCACTCTCACTGAATGGGCAGAAACAATTAGATGGAAGGGAATCTTAAAAGGAATAATATATACTTTTAGAAGAGAGCAGTTGTTGAATATTTGTTCAAAGATGAGATTATTTAAATTGCAGTAAGGCAATAGAAACTGATAAATGGTGCTTCCAAACAAATGAAATCCTAATGTAAGAACAACAAAGGAGATACACATGAAGAAGGCTGCAGGAAAGAAAGAACACCACAATAATGGGTTTGCGTGAAAGGATATAATGGCTTGTAAGAATAACCTAGGAGGTAATAAGGAACAGGAGGAGCTGCAACCTGGACAACAATCAGACAAAAGATACCTCAGCCCACAAAAGGGATAGGGATATGGAAAGCACCCCAGAAGGGACCACTTTAGTTCTCAGGAAAGAAAAGCCAAGGGAGAGGAGATGTGCTTTCAAACTGCAAGTTGGTGTTACTGTAATTTTACAATAAAAGTAATATTAGGAGTCTTTGATTCCTTGTCTGGACTACCTCAAAGAGATGACAAAGAGGGAAGGAGTAGGAGAGCAAGATTCTCTGCATCCCCTCATTGAGTTGATGGGAGAGGGAGGAAGGTTATGTGGATAGGAAAGTAGGCACCTAGCTGAGTTTACATTCTAGCTTTGAACATGAATAAATTATGCAACCAAAATTAATGAGTGAAAAAATAAGTTAAACAAAACTGAAAAGCCCGAGGGGATTATGGAACAATTGCACTTTTTCAACTAGGGGCAGTTAAAATGCAGTGGAGAGAAAGACAAATTAACTTTACACAATTGTCACTAACAAAGGATGAGGACAAGATCCCAAAAGGTTTCTTCTACAAATTCTGCTAATTTTAATTTGGAAAATAAACCAGAGGATGTCCATGTGATTGGAATCAAACTTTAATTAAAATTATCCTTTCTCTTTCCTTTCTTTTTCCTTATTTCCTTATTTCCTTTCTTTTTTCATTCTTTCTTATGTTGTCTATCTCATCAAGGGCACCATTTCAAGAACCAATCTATTGCTGTGTCTTATCAGATCTTCTGATTCTTTAAATTAGGCCTTACCTCTCTGGAGGCTGTTCCTACAGATTAGCTACAGAAATGAGTGAGAAGTTTCCCATCTAATAGATTGATATTAGCAGTTGTAGGGGAAGTCTTTGATAAAGTACTCCACAACATACAGGAAAAGAAACTGACATGATTCACATAATTTATGTAAGAATAAGTTATTCTGGTTTTCTTTATCGAGAGGAAGTAATATCCTTAATACCCCCCCCTTTTTTTTTTACATTTAACCAGATTCTGGAAAGCCAGAAAGCAACAGGTGAATTGCAGATCACATGACTGCAAGACAATTCACACAGTGTAAGAACGTACACTGATTCACTATGCACCTAAGCATCTTTTGATATTAGTCCCTTGTCTTTCTCCAAGTTCCTCCAATTATAATTTCCTTATGAATTTTTGAGAGTAATGATTTTATTTGGCAGGCAAAATCTGGCATGTTTCATAAAGTAAAATTTCCAGCACTACCTACCAATCTATATAATGCCATATAATCAGCCTTGAATAGTATTTGTTATTCTATATTTTATTTCTCTTTTATGGACTACATTTGTTGGTTTTTGCAAATTAGAATATTCAAAAAATATCTAATTTTGATGTGTATCATACCAATTTAAGGGATTTTTACAACTATCATTCCACAGAGGTTTGACATGAGCAAAATGTCCTTCCATTTAATCTCATGTCCAGGCTGTATGAGAAACTGCTTTGATCTTGAAGAATTTGTGGAAGTTCTTTGCACAATTCCTTGATGCACACTGTGACTTTTTAAATTCTCACAATATTTTGAAATCAGCACAGAAGGCATTTGTCCCTTAATCAGAACATTTTGCCCCAATATAAATAGTAAGATCTGTAGTAACTTTTGGGAATGAATAGGTTTAATCTCAGTAAAAATCCAAGATATTTTGTGCTTCAAAATTCCCATTCTTGAAATGTATATACAGAATCTGTACACAATTATATACTTATATGTATTAAACAATATTATATGTTTAAACAATATTATATGTTTAAAAAACTCATAATATTAACTTTAAATGCATGGAAGGTTTCCATTCATTGATTGGTAAAGAACCAGAATAGCAGTATAGTGAAAGTTTTCTTGTTCCTTCTCTAGCTGTGATCTCTCTGAATGTCATTCTGCTCTCTGCACTGTTGTTAGTAATAGGATAAAATAACCCAATGGCACCAAATAATTTTTTGTTCTGTTGCTGATTGCAGGATGGGAGTTGTGGTTGATGAGGGAAAGATGAAATCTCCTTTCCAAATGCATAATTGTTCCAGATTAAAAAAAAATCTGCCTCCCATAATTGCTGTTATATAAGCAACAGGCTCTAATATTATGAATATATGTATCTAATACACAGGCAATATTATAGAGAAAATAACTGTATATAAAAATGGGATAAATCGTATATTTATTATTATGCATATTAACAAACCATTAAGATGGTTTCCACTTTCCTCTTTTTCTTTGGTGATACATATTTCTCTGGGGATATTTTTTTTTCAGATCATCTTGAAGAACATTACGACGAACTTAACTTTACACCAAAGCTTCTGCCTTTTGATAAAATGGGGTAATTGGAAAGGTGCCACCAGACTGGATTTTTGCCATTATACATTTACACATTTTCCCCTATAAAAACCGTTTCACTACATTGTTGTATCCTTTCAACCATCCTATCCAAAGTATTGTTGTAGAGATGTACTTCCTTGTCCTCCTTTTGATCAAAATCTTCTTCAAGCAAAGTTCTGTCCATTTTAAGAAATGTTATGAGAGAGAATAGGGGAAATTCTACTACAGTTCACGCCTATACCTAAAACATGACATGTAAGCATTTATTTAGTTTGCTTAAATTAAATATCCCCTTCTTTCCGTTTTTTTAAAAATCCCATGAAAGGACAGGCAGTTCTGAAACAATAACATCCACTGGTAGGTGAGAAGTAAAAAAATAAATAAATCAAGATTGTAATTTTACCCATCCAGTCCATGATTTTCATCTTGAATTTTGGCCCTTTCTGTGGATAGCCCAGTACTCAGGGTTATCTATCCATCCAGTTTACCAACTCAGTTCTAAGGACTCCTGTCTCCCCACTCAGAATTGTATTTGATACATGAATATCCCTCCTTCATTTTCTTTGGTAATTCAGATGCTAACATAGTCCTAACCCATAAGAGCAATAGAAAAGGCCACTGCTTTGCTGACCACATCAACAGGAACATTCATCTTGATCCATATTTGAAAATTTTGGATTAAGAGACCTGATTAGGACAGGATGAGAATTTCATGCTTATCAATCTATTTTCTGATAAGGATTTACTAGAATTCTTAATAAAATAATAAACCTCTAACGTTAGAGAAAGCAAAACCAGTGTACTTCTTTTTCTTGATTTCCAGTGTGATATTTTAAGACAAGGGTCTTCAAACTTGGCAAGCTTAAGACTTGTAGACTTCAACTCCCAGAATTCCTGAGCTAAACATGACTGGAGGAGGAATTCTGGTAGTTGAAGTCCACAAGTCTTAAAGTTGTCAAGTTTGAAGATCCCTGTTTTAAGATTTAAGATAATTTCACAATTTCAGAATTTATTTTGTTATATAAACCTGTATATGTATATATAACAGCATTGCCATAGTAGCATAACTTCAAAATTAGAGACAAAGAAGCCTGGAAAAATTCAATCATAAACACAATATGAAAGTTTTTGAATAATATATTTTTTGAGCAATTTGGCTTATAATTTTTGGAAAAAGCTTTCTAGAGGTACTTTAATATGATGAAATATATAGTAAACAGCTTTAGATTACTTTGAATTCCAAATGTTTTTACAGGCAACTTAAAGAAATTCTTTACAGGCAACTTAAAGAAATATGCTTTAGAATTTCTAAATTTGAAGTCTTTATAAAAATAATGGAAGTCATGAGAATTGTAGCACAAGTAGTAGACAGATAGATGTGAGCAGAAGAGTGGAAAAAAGCAAACATTCCTATCTATCAGATCTAATATGAAAATTTTAGTATTGTATCAAGGGAATTTCTTGCTATTTGTGGAGCAGCCAAAGATGATTTTCAGTTCCCAATTATTGTTGTTCTACTTGTTACTTTGTTAACTACAGAGTTATGCCTTCTTCCCTTTACTTGTTTAATAATGCAGGTTAAATAAATTTCATCTAAGGTTTTGGCACACAGTGATGTTCACTTAGGGAAATTTCATCATTTCAACTACAGCTGAAAAAACCTCTGAAGAACATACACCTTCCCCAAAACCCTGCACACAGTTCCGAGTCCCCATTTATGACTTTTTATCATCAAACAGTCATTAATTTCAAGCTGTTAGAATCTGAAGTCATTTCTCCGACTTTATACTTTCATCTCATGTTTCTCCTAATAAATATATATTTTGAAAAAAAATACTTTTCTACAGGATTTATTTCAGATGAGTATTATTTGTTTATTGTATTTGTATCTTACCTTTATTATTTTTCCAAATAGCTCAAGTTAGTGAACATATTCAACATGCCGCCTTCCTCCTATTTTACCTGTGAGGTGGGTTGGACTGAGAGAGAGTGATTGATCCAGTCAACTGGAAAGAAGAAAGAGAAAGAAAAAAACAAGGAAGAAGGGAAAAGGGAAAAGGAAGAAGGAAGAGGAGGGGGAGGGGGAGATGCAGATTGGACAACAATTTGTCTGAAATGGTATAGGGTTTCCTGCTACAGCTCCTGCTCTAGGAAGAAGAGGAAGGAGGAGGAGGAGGAGGAAGAAGAAGAAACTTAGATCCATTTGGCAGTCACACCAACAAAAATTCATTTGTGGAACTAAAACAAAGTCAAAGTTGTCAGTAAGAAACCACCTACCATAGATCTATGAATAACATAGGAATTTCAATTCAATGCAAGAAAAGTTGGCTATCCTAAGTACTGCCAAAAAAGAATGCTATACAGATCAAAATAAAAGTGGAATTAGGCAAAGCTACTTCAATCTTATTGAATATTACTATCAGTATTATCCAGAATTTTGTCTGAATATGCACAATATACTCAAAACCACTTGTTCTACTTTCAGATGGTATAAGCTTTTGGCATAATCACTGAGTGCACAGATGAAGACACTGCTCACACAAACTCTTTGGCTATGTGTTTGGAAAAACTTGAATAATTTGTGCCTGTAATCAAATTAAATGTCCACCCTTGTTTACAAGCCCAGGCTGCTTTTGACATACTGCTAAAACCAGGCCTCAGCTGGATGGGTAGGTCCCTAATATAGGACTATTTTGTTAAATATCTAAGAAATCAAATATCCCACTGAACAGGGTGAATTTAATTTTCATTTCATAAAACTAAATGGGGAAAATGATGGGTAAATGAGTGTTGCAGGGGGATGATTACAACTATTCTCTAAGCTCAGTGACGCCAATCTGATAACCCCTGAAGATGAAAACTATGCTGCATCATTTGGAAGGGGAAATGAACGTTCTTCTGATGTTTACATGTTGCGTTTCTTCTTAGGTCCTATTTACAAAGCATATATATAATTCATTACTGAACTAACAATGTGGTAGAGGTGAGCAATGCACCTACCTTTTATCTGTCTTCTTTTCAGATGTGTATGGATTGAATCCTGGCATTTAAAGGTAGAAGAAATGACTGTTTCAGGGCCACAGAAATCTCTACTGTCAAATTATCTTTTACATTCAGACCCATAACTTCTTTTTCATCACCACTCTTTGAAGTGCAAAATAATTGGGAGATTGTGAGGGATGTTAGTCTAAATTCTTTGCTATCTCAGAGAATTTATCAACAATCAGCCCACTTTTCAACTTCTCTAAGCCATAGTTGAAAGTCCTACAATGACTCTGGATTAGTACTTCTCGTGAGCATTATGGTAATGTCAGCACCATTCCATAAAGATTGACTAGGGAAGGAAAATTGCTTGATGTTCTGGAGTAATGCAATTTCAATTCAAGGCAGTAAAGCAAAGCTCAAGTATTCTTCCAAGCTTTCTGGAACTCACAGGAGATTGTTGGCATTTGCAAAGATCAACTATCAATGTAAAATAGGATCCAAAAAAGCCCTAATCCTGACCCATCTGAAATGGAATGATTTCACTTTTGGTGGGCAACAGTTTGCCAGATTGTCTGCCAATGAATGCTTCTTTGAATTCTTATAAGCTCTTTCTCATGATATGGCATCGATTATGACATCTCACTATCTTCTCTCCTTCTGGTCTCATTTTCTACAGTCTTCACTTTTCCCAAGCATCAGGGACTCCTTCAATAGCTTTCACTAGTGAGTCTTTAACTTGATTATCAGAGTTTCCAGTGAGAAATCTGGATTTATTTCATTTAGCATGAAGATGAATGTCCTTGTGGGCCAAGACATTTTCAACATCTTTCTTTACAAAGGATTCGTTTTTTTCTCTTTCTAATGATCCAGCTTTCACAGCCATACATTATGATGTGAAGATAGTATGTATTTTTCTTAATGTGAAGTCTTTCACGTTTAATACATTGCCTAGATCTGTCATACTGTGTCTCCCAAGAAGATCTTTATTTCAAGGATACAGTTACACACATATAGAATTGTGAGTTCTGTAACATACATATGTAGTCTAGTAATACTTCCATTACTTCTTCATGTGTATTTGGTTGTCACCTGCAATTGACGTAATCATGAACATCAGGCCAGTTTTTACACTTCCATCTTTCACTTTCAACAAGTCTTTTTTTAAAGCCCTTCTTATTTCTGGTCAGCAAAATGGTCTCATCAATATATCTGAGGCTCTGCTTCCATTAGATTTAATTGCAATTTCACTATCAGCATTTTTCATTATATGTTTTACATGGACCTCTCTTGCTTTTGTATTATTCATTGGCTGTTGGCAAAATAATCCTGGGGGCCTTTTCAGAAACCACCTGTATCTCTGATGTTTTCATTGTATGCATTGTTGAAGTCTGGATTGCAGAATCATGAGCACAATCTGACTATAAGTGAAATTGTTCAGTAGTGTGAGCATTCTTTATTACTATTTTTTTTATTATTGGAATATGCAGTACATTTATCTTTTCCAGTGCACTGGCCAGTGCTGTTTTCTCCATATCTGTTTACCCAACTGTGCATGGCACTTTAATTGCCTCATCTTTCAAGGCCTTAACCAGTTCAGCATGGATTTCATTATCTCTGGGAGCTTTGTTGTTGGTAATATTTTGTGCAACCCAATAAAGTTTACTTTTAGAAGATCTGGCTCTTGTTTGCTTATCATACCTAGGAATATATAGATGATTTTATTTTTTCTATCATTCTTCTGCATATTCATACCATTTCTTATTCTTTTCATTAGGTATTTGTCATCTTTGTATTTTATCTATTTTTAAGTAGAATTCTATTTAGAGTACCAAAGACTCATTGGTTAACATCAGGAAAAACATTTAAAATCCCAATATAAAATTAATAGCTTCAGAATGTCCCAACTCCAAAGATTCTCTGGAAGATTTAATTTTGCCAAGTTCCAGGTTATTAGGATCAGCACTAACCTGGCTTCAAAAAGAAAGGTATTCTTTAAAATGAAAGCACTGAAGGCCTCAGTCTCTCAAAGTCACCAAGATATGAAACCACTGATAAAGCTTTATAAAATAAAATTGGCACTTGGGATTTATTAACAGCCCATACAGAGTTCTTGTTCCTCTTTTGTGGGATCTGGCATTTATAAATAATTTTTTCTTGTTGTTGCTACTTTTTTTCTGGCTCAACTATTTTCAATCTATCAATATACTAAATATCTCTATTTTTTGCTTTTTACCAAATCTACCTTTATCCCTTTTTTGCCTTTTATGATGCAGAATATTTTTGATTACTTGATCTTCAAAGATATCACAATTTTTCGTATTAAATTCTTTAAATACCCTATCAAATCTCACCCATCAAATATGTTCTTTACTTTTACCACACATTCGTATGGAATATCACTAAGACTATTTTGTTCTTTTAATGATTTTTTGGTTCTTTAGTTTAAGTTGGAATTTTTGAAGAAGAAAATCATAATTTGAACTGCAAGCAGCACCATATTTTATTTTGGTTGACTGAATTGAACTTCTTGATCTTTGTTTGCCAGATATCCAGTCAGTTTGGTTTTGATGTTCTGTGTCCAGTGATGTCAGATTCTTGAAAGATATTTTCAGATACATATATTGTTCTCCCTTCTTTACATTCCATTCTTATGGGAAGTAACAGCCAGGTCCAATTTTAAGTAAGGAAAAATCTTACTGAGGAATCTATCTATCATGGCCCATTCCTCTTAGTTGTCTACCACATTTTGTCTTTATTCCATGTGTACAATGATGTCATGACAGTTAAAGCATCATTATGATTCCACAGAAGCTTTTGTCCATGTGTATGATTGCGTGTTTCAAAGGCTGCTGCTTAAATAATCATATGTCAGAGTGAATAAACTATAATGCTCATCTCCCTGTTCATTTAATCAGCTACTATGCTGAAAATTAGAGTGCCTAAAGAGGCTAAAAGCCACAATTACAAGGCTATTTAATAAGTTTAGATTAATATATCCATCATTAGCTGCCAGTAAAACATGCTCATTAGGGCTGAATCATACTAGAACATCATGTCATGTTGCTTGAACTGGCTGCCCACATTTTACCTTAGCTTTGCTGTCTCTCCATACAAACATAAATACCTTTTTGCCTTTCAGGCAAATTTGCATCTCTTTGTTTTACCAGGTGTTTAGGAAGAAGAGGATACTTGCAAAGACTGAGGAATAAGAAAAGCTTCTATTTGAAAAATGCAACTCAGTATTAAATTCCCTGAATAACAAATACATAAATTAAATCATTTCTGCCTATCAGAATATAATTCGTTGATGATACCTCATTCTGTCAAGGACCTTGGAGTTCTCATATCAAATAACCTAAGAGCCAGAGCTCACTGTAACAGCATTGCCAAAAAGGCATTAAGAGTTGTAAATCTAATCTTACGAAGCTTCTCCTCCGGAAATATCGAATTGCTAACTAGAGCATACAAAACTTTTGCTAGAACAATACTCGAATACACCTCTTCAGTCTGGAATCCACACTGTATATCAGACATTAATACAATTGAATGAGTCCAGAAGTACTTCACTAGAAGAGTACTACACTCCTCTGCTCGCAACAGAATAGCCTATATCACCAGGCTTGAGATTTTGGGCTTGGACAACCTTGAACTACGCCGCCTACAGTTAGACTTAAGCGTAGCACACAAAATTATTTGCTACAATGTCCTACCAGTCAATGACTACTTCAGCTTCAACCACAACAATACAAGAGCACACAACTGATACAAACTCAATGTAAACCGCTTCAGACTCGATTGCAGAAAGTATGACTTCAGCAACCGTGGTCAATACCTGGAATTCACTACCTGACTCTGTTGTTATATCCTCTAATCTCCACTCCTTTAACCTCAAACTATCCAATATTGACCTTACCCCATTCCTAAGAGGTCTGTAAGGGGCATGCATAAGTGCACCATCATGCCTACCGTCCCTGTCCTATTGTCCCCATTTATTTGTACCGATTTCCTATATTCTTACTCATGTTTATACTATTATCTTGTAAGTGATTGACAAATAAATATTACATGTGTTTCCTAGTTCATGATCCACAGAAAAAAAATGGGCTTTGATTTTGTTTGTGATATACTGGCCAGGAAGTCTCAATGTTAACTAGTGAATGTTGCATGTCATACAGATATCAGCTTTTAAGTTTCATTGTACACATGTTGTGCATTGACAATAAAAGTTTGATTTGATTTGATTTGAACCTAATCTATGCCTTTTATATATTATTAAAAGTATTATAAATAAATCCTTGTTGAACCCAAAGCCATGATGGGTAGTGGAGGTAAACATCTATGGTTCCTCTGATGAAACCAAATGTAATTATATTTCCTCTTTTTTCTGACTGTTTTTTGGTGGTGGGAGTCTTGCACTAAATTTCTTGTCTCAAAAGCAGAATAGGCACATGTGCAGCAAATAAATCAGCAAGAAAAAAGAAAAGAAAAAAAGCAACTGGTCCCCTCTCAGTTACATCATGTTGCCTTCTCCTTTTCTTTCCTTTTTACTGCCAGGGTTATTCTTCCTAACAGTGGTGCTTGATATTCATGTTGAAGCATGAACATAACTGAAGGAAAATAGTTGTTCCCAACCACAAACATTTTTGCTAAACAGGGAAGCTTCTTTTGTTTTGGCTTTGCCTGTATTTAACATACGTTATCGAATCTGATCAAAATGCAATAACTTAAATAATAGGATAAAAATGGAGGGTGGAAGGGGTGATCATTTGAGTTTGGTCCCATCTGATGCTATTGGAAGAGTACATTGTTGGTCTTCTAAAAAATTTAGGTTTAATCAATAAAACTGTCTATTGTTCTGCTCTTCTTTTTGCTCAGCTTTTCCCTGATTGACTGGAAAAAATTACTGACTGTTTTTTTTCCTCTGAAGAAGAGAACAGAAAGCTCAAAGAGAGCTTCTCTCTTGGATCCCCTAAATTTTTCTTAAGCATCTATATATAGAGAGATACTTTTAGTGGTCTTTGTTATGATTTCATGTATCTGCCCTGCTAAATTCAAATCTCTGAGAATGAATTGGGCAATTCCATCTAGAACTACTTCAGTTGTTTCTTCCAGAATGCAATGGGTCAGCAATGAGAAAACTGTCCACATAATTTAATTTAAATAAGTGTGAGGGAAACAAAGGATTTTTAGCATGGTGATAGAGCAGAGCTGTCAATAGTAACATATTAAAAAGATCAGAATTGGGGTTGTGGCCTTTTCCCAAATGCAAAAAATATTTAGTGTTTTATACATTCAGTATATCAACAGAACTAGTTGATAAACTGATAAAAAGCAACAAGAATGTTTGCCTACTAGAAAGTGGTTCAATTTGTTTTCATTTAGGGAATAGGAGCAATGCAGACAGGGTATAGGAAATGCTGAAAATGCTATGAATAAAGTATTTCTAGAATCTTGTTATAAAATTGTAATATGATACTGTAAGAAAAAAATAAGCTTATGCAGCCATGTTAAGAAAATACTAGAGATATTCAACTATAAATATAAGAAATGCTCTAACATGAATCCAGTGAAGGCTGCTTCAGGTAAACAATCTTCCAGAATGTTTTGAAATTGTTTATGAATGTCCTAGAAGATAGAGAGGGTGTGCTGGGAAAAAATGTGAAAGGAATGGAATAGTTGTACATAACACCAAGGAGATATGCAGAAGGTATTAATGTAAGAAGCAGCTGAAAGAATATCCAAATTAAGTGCACCAAAAGAAGAACAAGTCAAACCATATTTCAAAGATAAGGACTCATCTGGGGATAATAAAAGCAAAGCTGATAAGAAACTTTTTAAGACAGTGTTTTTGGAATTAATTCAGAAAAGCTTTATGAAGGGCTGCATAGAGCAGAACAGAACAGAACGGAATAGAATTCTTTATTGACCAAGTGTGATTGGACAGACAAGGAATTTATCTTTGATGTATATGCTCTCAGTGTACATAAGAAAAAAAAATACATACATCAAGAATTATAAGACGCAACACTTAGTGATAGTCATAGGTTGCTAATAAGCAATCAAATCATACTAGGAAACTTTTAAAGATGAGAGTCACTAAATTCAACATGGTTGTCAAAATGCCATGCATTGGTAGATGTGTAGGTGCCTAAGGGAATGGGAGAGCTAGTGATAAAATGACACCATGAGTGGAACATCAGATGCAGGAATGCAAGGACATAAAGGTCATTATGTCAGTTTGTGCATGTCATCATTTTTATGTAATCTGGGTTTGCTGCAGATGCTATGAACAGTTGCCTAAGAACAGGAAGACAAATCTTTGCTGAAGATAAAGGGAATGGAAGGCTCTATTACAGGAAAAAAAAGGAAAAGAAGCAATTGAACTGATTGTTCAAAATGTCATATGTGTTCCGTGGCTAGATGCTAATTTGACATCAGGGAAATAAACCATCAAAATAACTAAGAAGTACATTTTTTAAAGTTGGTCACTTTTTGTCAGGATTCTAGATGGAGTTTTAAGCAGGACTCTCCAGAAGGCTGACCTTTATGAAGTAGATTGTATGAATGAAAAGATCAAAGTCACAAAACAATGCTACCATTTAAAAAATCCTGTTCAGACTGTGGCATAGATGCCAATTTGATGGAATGCAATATCACAAGAGAAAGGAGATATAGTAGAAAGCCTGAATATAGATGCTTGCAATATGGAATCTAAATGTATATGGCTTGTAAAGGCAAAAGGAATCATGCTTATTTTTCTCAAGCATGAGAGAAGAGACACACCACCTCATAGAAAACTTTCACAAAGAGAAGACTAAGAAAACAGGTATCTAGGACTTCAACAGCTATGCATTTATTTAACCTGGTTGGTAATGAGTATATTTAGAAATCAGAAATATATTATAGATAAGGCTTCAGGTTCTGTATTCAGATAATGATGCAGCAATGTATTTCAGCAAGAGTTTTCTGAACACAAGACAACATGGGCATCCAGAGGGAAATAAAGGAAGAAAATGACAACATACAGAAAAGGTGCAGCATTTCCTGATGAAGCATGTTTTTAGTGGAGATGTAAGTTAGGCAGGATGCAAGATATCAAGCAAGTTCTGAGGAGAAGCAATCATTATTGCCATCTAGCTGCAAAATGTTATCAAATAAAACCACAGCAATAGCATCATAAAATTATGGCACAAGGAACTAACCAGTACATCTCATATCAGTGATGTAATAGCTATAGCACAGCACTTAGAATTATATACCACTTCACAGTACTTTAACAGTTCTCTCTAAGCAGTTGACTGGATCCTCATTTTACCAATCATGTAAGGATGGAAGGCTGAGTCAACCTTGAGCTGGTGAGAATTGAACCGCCAACCTGCTGGTAGATGGCAGGAAGCAGAATTAACCTGCAGTACTGCATTCTAGCCACTGTACCACCACAGCTCTGTAATCTATTGTGTACAGCATATATACAATCTGTAAAGAGTTGCAATTAACCCAGAAGAATTTTTTGTTGAAGATGTTCAAAGCTGTTAAAAAGTAAGTACTAATTGTAACCACAGAAATGATCCAGGATGCATTGTGGCATGCATTGATGAGAAGGAGAAGCTAAAGTATTGGTTGGGCCACACATCCAAATAGACATTCTAGCAGAATAGAACTCATTGGAAGCTTTTAGCCAATCAGTCAATTTGTATGGAAAGGGAAGGAAAACTGAAATTGGGGTGAGGTGCTCCCCAAGGCTGAACAACGTAAGCCCACTCAAAAGATTATCCTACACAAACAATGAGCATGATCTCAGATGTTGAAGGAACACTGATTACTGAAAAGATAATGCAAAGGAAGACATTGAAATCCTATACAAGAACTCTCTTTGCATATTCACAGCATTCACAAAGGAAGCTAAAAGCTGAAAGTGTATCTTTGAAAAACAGGCATGAAGGGGCCATCCAGCATCATGTTTATTCCTTAAAATGATGATGGATATTATATTTGCTCCATAAAGATGTATCTCAGTATCAGAACAACAAGAAGCATGTAGATCACTTAAATGTGAAGCTTCTCCATATGCAGCACATTTAAATGTCAGACTACAAGAAGCAGTTATCGTCACGCTAATGGGATATGTATATATGCAAATTGCACTGAAGAGAGAGCATAGCATTAGTGGCATCTATTCTTCTATTAAGGTGGGAACAATCAGTTGGGCTAGCCAAAATCTGTCAGCTGTTATAATTTTATTCAGAAAGGCAGAGTATGTGTCAATGGTCACATACTAGCAGATTGCTTATCTAATCTAGAAACTGGTGAACCAGTCTGTTCCGTCTGGTCTGTTTCCTTCCTTCTCTCCCTTTTCCTCACCATGAAAACAGAAAGTTCAGATATGTTATATTTTTATCACTGCAGCTAATGTTTGGACATATATAAATATAGGTATTCTTAATGAATTGGTTCTGCTAAATAGAGATTGCAGTGAACCAACTGAATATTTTTGCTCAATGGTACTTCAGGGTTTTAGTTACCATAAAGAATCTCTAGTCCCATGGTTTAGTCTTAAAAAGATTAAACTCCATATTTTATCATGCTATCCCTGACTTATTCGCTTTGTGACAGTCTCAACAGGAAAGATGAAACCTCTAATACTAACAGCATAGAGAATTCTAAGATAAATCCAATAAGTGATACTGTCTTACCAAGCTTTGGCGGTACAATGATGTTAATATTCTTTGTTATTCTTGAATCTTTACTAGTCAGCCAGATTTAAATAGAACGGAGGAAGGTACTCAAGAAGAGATCATGATGACATGTGACAAATTACTCTCACACCTCATATTTTAGCTCAAAAGTAGGGGGAAGGGAAATTCATAATATCAATAACTAGAACTCCATTTTGTTTTTTCCTTTGCAAAATTTACCCAAAGCAAAACAGCTTTAATATCTACCTTTTCTTGTGACCAGGGTTTGAATGTTGGAATGTTGTGTTATGTTTATGGGTATGTTGTATCTTGCAGTTCTTTTGGTCTTTACCAACCTTATATTAGGATACTTCTTTCAGTAGAGATTAGGTTGGTAACAAAAAAATCCTCACATCATGCCAAGTAAAAATGAGTTTAAAATGGTGAAGCATCTATTGCAAATTCCTTTGTCTTCCCAAAGTAACTTTAACAGGATTCTTCACAATATGTTTTGACTTTTTCCAACAATTTGCCATGTTTTGCCTGCCAGGAAGCTTCTTCAGTTTTGGCCAAGATGCTGGAAGACAGATCTCTAAGTGCAAAGAAAGTGACATGTTGAGAGATTAGACTAGAGAGGAATCAATCAATTGGCCTAGCACTTAGATTTCAGAATACATTTAACCCTCCTGGATTTATAACTGCAAAGAAGCTTTTGAATTACACGGAAAAAGCCATCAAATATGCAGCTGGCATTCTGAGCTCAAATGCTCCCAGTTTCAACTTTTACATATTAATTTGTAAGGTAATGTGAGGCAACTTTGGCTGCCATCCCATGGCATAATTCAAGATCTAGTGAAAAGCTTACCATTCATAATTTAGCTGTTTTGGTAGGTAAGGTGAAATATAGAAATGATGGGGGAAATGAAAACCAGGATAGTGACTACTGATAGTCTGTTAATTTTTTGCATGTTTTTTCATGAAATATAGATTTCATTTTTCTTTTATAATTTTTTTCTCTTCCATGTCCTCATTATTGATATCCAATTCTGTCTCCCCTACTAATGAAAACTCAAGACTATCTTTCAGATTTATTACAGAAAACAAATATGCATGCTTGTGCTTCCTTCTGTATATCTTTGTTAAGCACACATTGTTTTAAAATAACTGAATTCAGTGATCAATATTTAGGTTATATTTCTTCTCTATCAAAGAAGGAATATGCATAGCTATGACCATACTCAGGATGCAATGAGAATGAGTGAAATAAGAAGGAAAAAAATCTTTGGAAATAAGTTCCATAATTTAACTTATTGATCTTAACTAATTTTGAGACTCTATTGAGGGCCTCAGCTAACTAATGATTGGTTAAAAGAACACCAGGAGAACTAAGGAGAATAGGCTACAAAGAATGAATGGTTCCTTTGTATTTTGTAAAATAATCCATGAGCATATGGCAAAGTGGTCATCAGAAGTTCAGCTATATTTGAGGGAGTCCAACTTTTCCTTAAACCATAAAAGATATGGAAAGATAACCCATGGCTAATTTATGCCAAAAGATTTAAAGGACAATCACATGGCTTTAAATGAAAATATTCAAGGAGGATTTTTTAAAATGACCAGTTCCAGTAGGTGTGTTAGACACTATGATTTGGACAAGGAATTAATAAAGAATAAACTCAGCAAAGTTGTTGCCCAAGCAAACTGCTTGGGAACTTTCCAACATTTTTTGAAATTCCTGAGATATACCTTTGGAAGCTGGAACAGGGAAATGTAAAAGAGGTTTATAACAATCACCATGTGTTAAAAGGTAATCATCTCCATTCATTGGTTCAATAAATCATATCTATTTACAAAGATACTATCCTTAATAAATACCATTAATAGTTTCTGGGTTAGGGAAAGGCAAAACAAACATTGGACAAAAGCCAGAAATGTCAGATAAGCAAGTCCCTGCCTTCAGCATTCAATACATATAAAGAATGTTCCTCAAAGACTGTAAGAGGCTTCTGGTTCAAAAATACATTAACTGTTTTCTCGTCTTTCTTATAATACCAGCTTCATTCTTTAATGGCCGGGATGGGCTGAATAGCTGAATAGCTGATCAAAGATAATGTAAGCCTTTTGTAAAAGATTCAGAAGATGAAAAACAAGAAGATTAATAAACTGCATAGTCAGCAGCAGGATGTGATGCTCATGATGATTAGAGCAAATTCTAGAAAGATTCATAAACTTGCTAGCAGTAGGAATAATTAACAGTAGTTTGCTGATCAAGAGAGGAGCTGAGTTCCCTTCTCTATAGGCTCAAGGATCATCTATCAGGGACAGTAAAGTGACATTTGCACTGAAGGGACATAGTTAAACGGATCACTCCAATTCTATGAGTAAACTATTTTAAGTGTATATCTAACCAAAATCTGATGGACTTTTGAATCTCAGTTTATGTCGCAAATCTTTTTTTTTTTTTTTTAGCAGATGGGGTGAATGGAAACTCATTAATCCCATTAATCTAATTTGCAATAGAAATAATAAAAACACAATTCTTCTGCTTTTCATATAAACAATTTTGTTTTCTACTGAATCATGTTTCTGTATTTTGGGCATTCTGGACCACATGCCTGGATTTTATCATAACAATGTGTTGGTCAAATATGTTGCCCAAAAAATAGCACTGTGCCACAGTGGAACAATGAACCCAACTACTCTTTAGGTTCTAATAATAAAACCTGAATGGAGACATAAAATAATTTCAATATACCAAATGAATTTCTCGGAATGGATGAAAACAGTTGTATACTTGAAAGTATAATGCTATTCCTCTCCCTTCTGTTCTGCCCCATTTTAGTAGAAGAGTTGAATAACTAGATGCCACATTCAATGTGCAGTACACACTGCCTTTATCTTGACAATGAATATGTTAACCACATAATGCAGGATCATATTTCCAAGATATATGGAGCCTTCTGAAAAGGAATTTTCACATGAATACTCTCCCAAGTAAATCAAACTATTGAATTATTAATACCAAAGCACAGATTTTTTTCTAACTGGGTAGTTGAACCAGACATTCATAATAGAGATATGACCCAGCCCTAGCAGACTTTACTAGCTCAGCATGCAGAGGAGAGCTTGCATGCTAAATATTAAAAAAAAAAACAAAAAAACAAAGAACCAAAACCAAACCACTTCCCATTGTACAATATATTAGGTTGGAAAGAAAACTTGCCATCATGTTTCTATGACATGTAGAAACTTTTAGTGTCATGCAGCCTTCTCTTCTTATGATTCAAGGAGATATGTAACATATGACAAAGGAGACAGAAAATGAATATTATTAAACATATCCTTGAATCATGTACCCTCGTTAGCAGAGATGCAGAAGTGGATTGCCATTGCCTTCTTCCAAGGTGTTTGGAAACTTTGGAACTGCCAAGAGGTTCCCCATCTAAGTGCTACCCAGAGATTTCAGGACTGTTACAGGCCAGCTACTTTCCTTCCATTTTTGCTTGGAGCTGGGATGCTATAAAGGCTCTGGTCCATATAATATCTGACTGATTCCATTAATAGTCCTAGCCATACTCCTTATATTTGCAGATTCAGTGCCCTTATGAAAGATTGATAGAGCTGTTTTGAATCCTAAGTGTAGCATAGTCTGAAGATCTTTGGCAGATTTCATTCTTTATTGATTGTTCTTCTCCTTACCTATGCTATACCTGTGTTCAGGCTGGTTGAACACATCATTCCAAACATTTTCCTACACTTTCCTAATTCCATTTTTATGGTGATACTTGTTTGGAGGAAAAAATAATACAGGAAGAATCAGCCAAACAAGTTCTTAACTTTAAGAAAAGAAAAAAGACAGCAAGAATTGCCAGCCTTGTTTCTGGCTAGACTTATGCACTGGTAATTTAATCCAACCATCTGGCTGTATATTTCTTACTGTTGTGGTGGTAGTGGTGATTTTATTTTCTGCAAGCAGGAACATATCAGGAAAGTCATGAAAGATCAGAAGTCACTTGAACAATAGATTCATAGCTGTTACAACTCAACTCCGTGACTAATTTTTACCATGCTTGTTTTCATCTTTTCAAATGCTGAGGCTGTCAAAAATCAGGATCAGTTAATTTGCAGTAAGTGATCAGCATAAACAGATTCCTGAGGGCCATTTGGAGTTTAGCAATGTTTGGTGTGTAGTGATAACTCTCTGAATAATAACACTTTTTTTCCAGTTATGGGAACATGGAGATTTGTGGTGGCAGAAGGATTTCATGCATGTCTTCAAAATGGCATACATATTTAAATTCAAGATTACTTTAAAGAAAATTAAAAATTCCCAATTCCCTCATTTTCTAATTATTGTAGTCCATTAACCCAACACCTAAGCAATAGCACATTATACAACCTAATCCTAAAGTGTATGTTTTCATATTATCTTTAGAAAGTAAGAAACAGACTTGGAATTAAAGATGACAACATTGAGTGAATTTATGGCTAGCTTTTATTCTCTCCCCCTTTCCTCTCCCACCTCCAAATATGTGTATCCTGTAGTTCATTTTTATTTATTTAATATTATTTATCACATTTATATAGTCACCCATCTCATGCAGTGACTCTCTAATTATAGAGAAATATCAGTTGTGATAAATTGGAATACTTTTAGGGTATTCAACTGCCAAGTGAGTTCAGTCAAATCTCATCTTCACTCTGAATGAGATTTGAAAATGAGTCTGCTGTATTATATCTGCTGTCAAAGCAAAAGATAGAAGCAGCTCCCTCGACAGGGATGGGGAACACTAGAAGGAGTACATTCAATATCTGCCTAGCTACCTAAAGCATTTTTCATTCTGTACTGCAGAGCACATGGAAGGAAGAAGGCTTTAGATGCCAGAGAAACCAGTCTTTTGAGCATTTTAACACAGGGAGAGAAAACTGTTCATAACATTTTTTTAAAAATAACTAATATCTCCCTCCCCCTCAAAGTCCACTCTCTCATACAGTGGTTTTAAATATT
The DNA here is from genome assembly GCF_049901735.1 of Notechis scutatus. Classification (NCBI taxonomy): domain Eukaryota; kingdom Metazoa; phylum Chordata; class Lepidosauria; order Squamata; family Elapidae; genus Notechis; species Notechis scutatus. The sequence goes on along the minus strand of NC_142009.1, from coordinate 60,191,182 downwards.
TGGAAATGATAGATAGATAGATAGATAGATAGATAGATAGATAGATAGATAGATAGATAGATAGATAGATAGATATAGACAGACAAAAATTAGATAGAAGAGAGAGAGAGAGAGAGAGGGAGAGAGAGAGAACCAGACAAAAAGATGATTAGATAGATAGATAGATAGATAGATAGATAGATAGATGATAGATAGATAGTATAATTAGGTAGGATATACTTTCTCTCATACTGTACATCCAAGTGTGTGTGTGTGTGTGTGTGTGTGTGTGTGTGTGTAAAAATAATTTTTATTTTCTATGAATTTGGGGTGAGCAATTTGTCTGACACACTTTGGAGCTATATTTTTCCAAAAAAATACTTCAGATTATACCCATTTTTTTAAAGATAGCATTTTATATGCATCTTTTATATTGCATGGGAAACTACATCTTAAGCTTAGCTTTGAGTGAATCTGTATTATCTGGTGTGAAGGCTTAGGTATTCCCTCCACTGAACATAAAAAAATATGGTTCAAATCTCACAAAATCCCAGAAAATGTATATGCAATTTCACAATATCTTATATAAAAATTTCAGAATTTCAGCCATGATATCACATAATCTCATTAAAATTACAAAAGATTCTGGCAGAGTCATGAGATAGGGGATTTTTTTGAAAAATACATTTGAAATAGGAAAGTTGTGAGGACAACATATGGTCTATAGATAGATAGATACATGGTAGGTAGGTAGGTAGGTGAGTAGGTAAGTAGGTAGGTAGAAGATAGATAGATAGATAGATAGATAGATAGATAGATAGATAGATAGATAGATATTGTATAATTAGGTAGGATATGATATACCTATACATGGAAATGTAATTTTATTTGATTGATTGCAGGGTTAGGGTTGGGGTGGATAATTCCTCTTTCAACTCATAAAATAGAGGAATATTTTGACTACAAAATTTTATTTGGATTTGGGAAATTAAAAAATCTGGTGATTTTACAGCTGACTGAGGAAGTATTTTTGTCTGAAAGACAACACTAAACTGTAGTTAACTGTGTTTTAATTTAAAGTATATTGCCTTGGGTATTCTTCTAATTAAAAGGCAAAAATAAATTTTAAAAAACTAAAACAGACTAGAAAAGGAAATGTGCACTTCTTATTAGATCTAGAGGCATGGAAAATACAAAATGCATTGGATCATCATCATAAACAATTTACAGTATGCTACCACAGACACTAATTCCGTCGCCCTTCCCATTCCCAGGTTTTGAACTAATAACGAATAAATACATACACACACAACACAACACAATTTTTCAGAGGAGAGTCACTTTTGTGTACTTGAAAGACTTGAAACCAAGCATGTCTGAGTTCTAATTCTGTCTTAGACACAAAAGCATCTGGCTCACTCTCTCAGCTTTGGGAAGCAGGGAATGGCAAACCACTTCTAAAATGTTGCTAAGAAAACTGCAGCAACTCATCCAAGTAGTTGCCAGAAAAAAAGGATTTTTCATAGTAAGAAGAGCTGAGTAAGTCTTCAGTCTTCTCAGGGAGAGAAAAAAAAAATCAAACAAATTGACATGAGTTTTAAATGGGGGGAAATAATTGATTCAAAGACAATATTAGGAACAATTCCTAATTTTAATGTTATAACTATGTCAATATAATTGTCATCTGGGTGATTATAATGGGAGATAACTTGGTTTCCCAATATTGTTTTACTGATTTTTTTCTTTCCTTTTCTATTTTTCCCCTTTCTCGAGTTTTTCCCTTTTACATAATTGCATGCACCTATCTTTCGAACAATGACAAACAGTAATGATATCAATGTTGATATCATATTTGGAGTTTTATGGATATTTCAAATAATTTCTGAAGATAATACATTTAATGAATGAAAATAATGAAACAATGTATTTTTAATTTTTAACTGTAAATTCTTTGTTTATTTACTGTTTTACTTTTTAACCACCAGGCTTCTTCCTGAGTTCTTTCATGTAATTTTAAATGGGAAGGAAGGAAGGAAAGAATCTCTGGATTTGATTTAAATACCTTGAAGTCAACATCTATGTATATTTCTTAGTGAATAAAATGCTCATAAAATAACATTTGAATATGTTATTAAGAAGAGGAAATAAAGAGCATAAAATGGGTAATATATGTATGCCTTGTTCAACATCTGTCTACATGCCTATATGTCATTGAATAACTAATGGGACATAGGTTCTCTGTTTTAGTTACCCCTAAATTTTCACTTACAAAACCTTCTGTCTGTTGCCCTCATGTTTCTTTTCTTGTTGTATACAGAAGGTAAGAGAGGAGGTATAGAGGCCCAAATTTTACTGAATTAAGTATGTTATAAATTCTATAGTCTAAAATCTGTCTGGATTCAGAACAAATGCCTTTAAACTCTGTCAGTATGAACCATATACTCCTCAAAGCAATGAAAGTTATCTGACTTATTGCTCTTGAAAAAGTATGGTTCTGTAATGTTGAGGAATTGAACTGAAACTGAAGAACTCCTGCAGCAGTGAAGTCATACTGCCAACTTTGAAACATGAGCATTAATCCTATAGCTATGCACAATTTAGATTCATGACAGGATTATGAAGGGTTTCTGGATATAGATGTTTACTCAAGTATAATCCTAATATTGCAAGCCTGAACCTTAATCTGAAATCTATACATGATATATAGACACCATCTATTCATACAATTTAACAATTTGTATGTGTTCATATGTAGAAGCAAGCACGATGAACAATAATTCCACTGTGTAGTAGATTATAAAATAATAACAATTACTTCAACAAAAGTAGTTCCTTAACAAGGACCAATAATTAGCTTTTCTATGCTCACATCTTTCACAAGATGTGAAAGTACAACAATACAGAACAGAAAAAAGCTTTTTTGAAAGACAGAGGAGGGCAATCATTTTAATTGGATTTATATATTTACACACACACACACACACACACACACACACACACACACCATACTAGGTAATATAAAAGGTGCTTTTTTCCAAAAGACACCTGTACTTTTTTTCCCTTTGAAGATCTTTTGCTCCTCATCCAAGAAGCTTCTCCAGTTCACAAAGTGAAGAAGCTTCTTAGATGAGAAAATTTTTCAAGAAAAAAACCCAAAAAAGTTCAGTTGCCTTTGGAAAAAAAAAATCACTACCTTTTGCACAGTATACTTTAGATAATCTGTATGGGAGAAAGAGAGTGAAGATGGAAGACATAGCCATGACCTGGATAGCTGAAAATCTCCATAGACAGTGAAGATGGACTTTCCGTAGCAATTCTTGGAGTTTATGTTTAACGATGAAAGTACTCTGCTTTAATTTGGCAAGATTTCTGTTTATAGGTGAACAAAAAAGAAAACTGCTTAGAAGAATATCAACATGTTTTGCTTGGTTTTTGGAACATGACATAACTCCCTACTTCTTCAGATTTTCCTCATCAGGTTCCCCTACCTTCTTCTCTAATCCTCCTCCGGTCTTCTGGCAGCAAATCTATTAATAGACTGAGGCCAAAATGTCTTTCAGTAGAATCAGTAAACAAAACTTTGGTCTCAAATCCAATTTAAGGTTTGAGATGAATAAAGTTCCTTACCAACAGCTAAAAACCAAAGGACATGACAACCAGAACTATTCAGACAAAGAACTGAGAACAAACTCAGCAGATATTATTTAAGAATCTTAGGCAGGATTCTTAGTTCTTAGGCAAGATTTATGGACTGGAGAACCCAGCCTCCACAAAGCTGGTATTGGCATTATACTGTTGCATTGTCAATACATCAAGCAATTTTCAATTCTCACACATCCACCAATTTGTAGTTGATACAATGAGTAAGTTATCTCTTATTTGAAATCAGTACTGTAAATTGAAATTATGGTTGGCCAATATCCAAGGCTCTAAATAACCATTATTTCTTTTTAAATATGTACATGGCCATTTAATAGAAACACCAGAACATCAGAACAATGATGATGATGAATTTTAGTCCTAAAGTAGAGAGTTTATTTGAACTGCCATCTCTTCCTGAAAAAGTGCATATAAAATGTGAGTGTTTGGGCATTTCACTGGATGCAGAAAAAAACCGAAGTGTTGAAATTCAGCATTGGTCTCGCTTGGCTCAATATTTGATTTCTCATCTCTAAATTGGGGGTATTGGTTTTGGAGGCTAACATGTTATACTGGAGAAGCAAAAGCAAAATTGTGTGGCAGGCTGACATCAAAATTTATTTTCATACGGGGGTTTTTAAATCATGTCCTTTCATTTTACAGCCTTGTGCTGAAACTAGAAAAGACACTAAAGAAGTTTGTATAATTAGACTATTTGTTAAAGTTGCAATCTCATAGACACATAACTTGGAATAAATACCACTGAATTCTATTAATGTTATTTCTGAACTGAAAGGTGTAGGACTGGTAACTGATCTTGGGGACAGAACAGTGGGTTTGATTTTAATATTGTAGTCCAGAGATGGGGGAGAGTCCATATTGTATCAAGCTCTACTGAAGCTTGAGGAATTTTTTAAATTAGTAACACCAGGAGGATCTGAGGAATAAATACTTAGCTATTTTCAACTTTCTGGACAATTCAGGCAATTTTTCAACCCTCTTTCATCACTTGTCACATGAAGGGGAAACAATTATGTTAAAGTGATATGTAATGCTTTGTATCCAAAGCATATTATTAATCTTAACACTAGTATTAATCTGGTGACTCATAGTCCCAAAGGTGCTTTTTCAAAAGTTCAGTTCAGTCAGAACTGAAGAAACTTCTTGGATAAGAAGTGAAACATCTTCAAGGGAAAACAAAGTCCAGCTTCCTTTTGAAAAAGCACCTTTGGTACATCCATGACCTGGATGACTGAAAATCTCCAGAGACGCTGGTGACCGATAATAGTGCTGATTGAACAAAAGCAGACAAATTCTTCATATTTCTTCTTCTTTCTTCATTCTTGCAGCTTCATTCCCTGTTATAAGGAACCTGGATAACCCTTTTTCTTTCCCCCCTTTTTTAAATCAGACCCTAAATGGCTTATATAGTGGATACTTACAATCTGGCCTTTATGCCCAGAAAGAAAAGGCCTTTTCTTTCTAAATATAATGAACAGAAACTAAAAAACTTTCTCTTTGTAGGAACACTGTGATGACCCGTAGTCTCTTAAAATAACCCAAAACCCAAAACATATATTAAAGTCCGGTAAGGCCTTCAACTTAACTTCACTGTTTTATTAGGCACAGTTTAAAGTCACAAAAGTAAATAATCAGGCAAAAAGAAAACCAAAACAAACCACATTGACGAGAGTTCCGAAGCAAGCCAAGATAACTAATCATAAACTCCAGGAAAATAACCGAGAAGAATCCATGGGAAGAACGCCAGCAAAGATAAACCTCTTTCAAAGTAAACACTAAATTGACTCCAGCAATTCTGACTGCGCAGTTACAAACTTATATACATAGCTCCCAGCTGCAAGCCACGAGGAGGATCATGATAATCTCCTCTTGAGTAGACCTCGCTTTTCCCTGATCCTCTCCTCCCTGCATGATCTAGGATGGATAGGGGTTGGGCCTGGATCCTCCTCTGACTGCTCAGCTGGCCTCTACCCTTCCCCAGCCTCCTCCACCCCACTCTGGAGCCACACTCCCACTCCCTGTTGGCTGTTCCTCCTCTTCCTCAGAGTCAGTCTCCACCAGGGGAATGACAAACACAGCAGCAAAAATCGAATCTTTGAGCAGTGCCATGAATGGGCCCTATTCAGTAATAAGAACAGTAGAAACCATAATTCCCATGAACCAAACTATCCATCATAGATGATAAATGTTCCATGGCTAAAGGTATGGCAACCTCATAGTGTTGAGAACTGAAGAGAAGAAAGCTGTACCTGCTATTTCTGCTAGCTGTTAGTAAATTGCACCAATTCGAATGGCGATATGGATGTTCCCTTTTTCATTTTCATAGGAACTGAGAACCAGTATTAATCAGGGACAATGATTCAAATCCAACTAAAGCTGGGAAATCACCCTAAGTTTGAACCCTTTATTTTTTTGTAGTCCAACCAAACCACCAATAGCAATAACACTTAGAATTGTATACCACTTCATAGTGTTTTACAGCCCTCTCTAAGCAACTTACAAAGTCCCCCCAAAATCTGAGTCCTCATTTTACTGATCTCAGCCAAATGGAAGACTGAGTCAACCTTGACCTGGTCAGAATCGAACTCCTGGAGTGAACAATGAGTTAACCTGCAGTACTGTACTCTAACCACTGTGCCATCATGGCTCAGCCAAGAGCTGCTGTTGTGAAGATAAAATGAAAGGTGACTCCATGAAATCCCTATGAACAGAAAGTCATAATAGATTACTATAAAAATGAGATAAAAATATGGAAAACTATTGAATTTCTGACATCCCTTTTTTACATATCTGCTAACTTGCAATATTTACCAGCATATATTACCTGGTGTTCTTCAGAAGAAAAGTAGGGTGCAAACAAAATAAATGAACTAATAAATAATCAAGCCCTAGACATCCATGTGGAACTATGACATTGAACAGCTGGGCCAAAGTCTGTTTTCCTTCAAACTGAGCCTGGATCAATGTCAGGAGTGCCCAGAGAAACCATCACGAGTTGCAGGGGAAATGGTGAGAGTGATGGGCCAGCATGCAGCCTGGCCAGAAACTGTGTGGAAGTTGCAAGCCAAGCCTTGGGCCCAGTTGCTTTATGAGAAAAGCTTGTTGACTTGTTCCCAGCTGACAGACAGTGTACTGTACAAACACAGCAAAGTAGAATCCTAATGTAACAATTTGTCACAGCAGGCAAGCCTAAATTATATGAAACTAATGAACTGCAAAGTCTCCCTATTCACTTTAGAACTAAAGCTGTTTGTTGATTGTTAACATTTCAAAACTATGGGTAATGAGCCAACACAAAATTTGTTTTCTGTTCCCCCTCCTTTACTGTCAGAACTATGATACTAATTTAGTTTCCAGGTTTTTAAAAGTAATGTGGTCTTATTTTAGTGAAGATATGCCAGGGTGGTTTCAGATGTTAGCAGTTAGTAACTCTCCTCCCTTTTTACTTGCATGCTTAAACTTCAAAATAAAGCAGCAGACTAGCGATAAGCAGCAGTAGAACCACTAGAGATTTGATACAGCCATGAGTGGCTTGTTTCACACACTGCAGGGAGTGAAGATTTGTTTAATTATGTTCAGTTCAGAAGCCATAGGACTAGGTTATTTCTTTATTTCATTTTTTGTCATGTTCATGCTGATCAACTGAGCAAACAGCAGCACTGGTCCATGTGTGGCACAGTTTCTTTTTTGGGGGCCCTCAGAACCTCCTTGTGAACAAGACTTCTGAAAATCTACAGTATATCACTATTTCCCACCATTCCTCACTAGGAAATAGATGGAAACTGTAGAGTTAGCCCTGTGGTAGGCTCCCACTTAATAGCAACAAAGCAACAATAAAACATCACAAAAGTCCCCTTCCTAATCATATGTGACGTAGTTCCACCTACTTTGGTGCTGTTGTTATTGTTGCATGGTACACATGTGTATAATGTTCCTGTGCACATGTGCACATGTGCATGTGTGTTTTGTATTTGTTAATAAAAGACACAAATGAAGAAATTTTGAAATACTAAAAAAGAAAATGAAAAAGAAGATGAAATGTGGTGTTCTATTTTGCTTGTCCTAAATTACAGAATAAACACCAAGAGTTCAGTATCTCAGCTGATACTCTGAATTTTCATCCTTTTGGTATTTAAAAATGACACACTTAAAATTAAAGCAAATTAAAGAGTTTGGTAACATTAAAGCTCTGGCCGAAGAAAATGAAAAGGCTGAAAGCAAGAAGGTAAATGTAACAAACCAGAATCAGTTCCAGAGATATTTGCAGATAAACAGGCCTCTAAAAGAGTGAATTTCCATAGTAGAGCTTCTTGTGATGATTTTAAGTTTCTTGATAGGTTTATATCAAGATAAGTAGTAAATCATAGAATAGGTAGGCTGTAAAGACTCTTAAAATCAATATCTTGAATTTTGCTCAGAAAACAGCTATAAGCAATGAACATCTTTCCACATTGGTATAATATGATTGTACTCATGTGCCCTATATACAGTAGCATCATGTTGTTCTTATTCCAATGGAAGATTTGGACACTTTTGTGAATATCTCTACATAGCACATATTGCATGATGTACACAAAAGATGGATCACTATTGGCAAATCTGGCAATTGAAGAATAGATGCTGGTAGTGAAGTAGCTGTAGCTTGCTGTCATTTTTCTTGCTTCTCCTGAAGAATCTGGTCTGGGACTTGAGGGTGCCCTGAGACTCATATCTCCTACTAGGTGGAGACTATCACCAGGAGGGTCTTTCCCCAACTTTACCTGAGAGTTCAGTTATAGTTCTAAGTGATCAAGATTTGGCAGCAATAACTTTTCTGGACTACAGTCACAGCACTGCTTCCCAATAGGCTTTTGGGTCCAATATATAGTGCTGGTTATCACCTCTAAAATTGTATGTGGTAGAGGACTTCTGGTTGCAAGGCTTCGGCGGTGGCAGGAATCCGTGCCTCTGCGGGTCCCTGCTGCGCTTGCTGTTGAAGTACTCCCGATCCAATTGGATTTGGGGGTTGTCGCTACCCCGGAGAGTTAGCGGAAGATAGAGGAGACCCGGGCAGGGGTCTGGGGACATCGCAACCCCTTTCCCCAGCCGGCTAGACTCCTTTTTCCTGAGGCAGTGGAGCGGCTGTCAGTAATGGCAGCCACAAAGAGATCTTCAACCGGACAAGATTTGTGCAGGAGGAAGAATTAGAAAGAGAAAGTTTTTTGGCTGAACCGGGACATTAAGATACATTTAAACACCCTGGAAATCTGACTCTTTGATTGATACATTTGTTTCCAAAAGAGGCTATTAAAGCTGCGGAGGAAAGTGCTGAAGGGAAAGTTCACTCCCCTTCCTTACGGAGATAGCAAACGGACATTGAAAAACCTGCTTCTTTACAGAAGGTAAAAATAAGCTCTTTGTTATAAATGGGAAGGGAGAGGACTAAAAAATCTTTAAGAATTTGTTGGAGGAGACGCCTTGAAGATTAACTGTAATAAGGCTTTAAAATATATTTTGGGATTTTGCCCCAGGAGGAGAAAGTGCAAAGAGAAGAAGAGGAAATATTTTGTGTCTGTTTGGATTGCTTGATAACTTTGGAATGCTTGGAAATTACTCTAAGATTAAAAACATTTGGGTTGTTATTTAAAAAAAGAAAAGAAAAAAGAAGAAGAAAAAGTTTTACAATGGCACTATCTGTGGATGAATTAAAAATGGAATATGAAAAATTAAAGGAGGGAGAACAAGAAGGCAAAGATTCTTTGGGAGCTGTCTTCCACTTTTTAGAAATGGCGATTTCTACTTATCAGCAACTACATGGGGAAGAAGGAGGAGAAGAAGAAGAAGAAGAAGAGGAAGAAGCCATCTTTAATGGACAAAAAAGTTCAACTAAGAAAGAAAATAGGAGGAGGGGAAGGAAAATTGAGAATTTAAGATTTAACAAAACAACCAAGAAAGAGAAAAATAAGGTGAAAAAAAGGTACAATGTTAGAAAGCAACAGAGAAGAGAAATACAACAGAGAGGGGAAGTTAAAAAGACGGAGGTTAGGAGGGGGGGGGGGCAAAAAGGCCAGACAGGAGAAGAAAGGGAGGGAAAAAGGGAAAAAAAGTCACAAAGGCTTGAAACAAGATGCTAAAAAGCAGATCTTTTTCAGAGATAAAGGGTAAAGCATAATTAAAGAAAGATTCTGCAAGAGTACATAAGATAGTATTGTAGTATTTGCATTTGAAATAGTGTATTGGAATATTATAAGATTTAATAAAATATTAAAATATTAAAATGTTTAATAATGATAGATCTTAATATTCAATAAAATATTAAAGAGAATGTGTACAATGATTAATGTTTAGTTATAGTTTAATTTGTTATTGTCTTAATGTTATTATAAATTTACTATTTCATTTTCTTATATTAAAATAATGTATTAAGTAGAATTAGAATTAGAATGGAAATTATATATTTAACTATATTATAAATTTATTATTCCTTTATTTTAAAATGCGATGTGTAGAATGTACTAAGCAGAATCAGAATGGAAATTATGTATTATTTTAAGTGTCAATTTAGGGGAAAGATAGAAAGACGTCACACTTTAAAAGTGATTACAGGGGAAATTTTCTGTTAAAGAGAAGAGATAAATAGATAATTGGAAAAGAACGGACAAAAGATACAAGTATAATGATTTTAAAATAAGATGAAATAAACAAAATATAATTAAGAGAGTGAAAAGAAGGGAGAAGTTATATAGAAAATATAGAATGGTAAATAAGATAAGAATGGTATATAAGGTGAGCATGAATTTGATTTAGGTCTGTAAAAAAAGATGTAACCTGGGGCTAAGCCACTTTCCAAAAAGAAGTTTTATGTTTTATGTTTTGTGTTTTGGTTAGCTATGTTTGATTGAGAATTAATAAAACCTTGGAGGAATAGCACTAAAGGGAGAAACAATGAGAAATTTGGAAAAGATATGTACAAATGATAATTAAGGAGGTTTTATGTTTTTATGTCTTGTTTTATGTTTTGTATTTTGTGTGTTTATGTTTGATTGAGAATTAATAAAACCTTGATAGAAAGAAATATAATTGAATAAAAGTGAAGGGAGAAACAATGATAAATTCGGAAAAGATATATATGTGTTTAAATGGAAATGTGATAATTTGGAACTATGCTGTATAAAACAATGTTTTATTTGCTTTGTTAAAATCTATAAGCAGCTTTTAGAAAGGAGGTTTTATGTTTCTATGTCTTATGCTTTGTCTTTCAGAAGTTTTATGTCTTATGTTTTGCATTTTGTGTGTTTATATTTGATTGAGAATTAATAAAACCTTGATAGAAAGAACTATAATTGAATAAAAGTGAAGGGAGAAATAATGAGAAATTTGGAAAAGATATATATGTGCTTAAATGGAAATGTGATAATGTGGAACTATGCTGAAAAAAATAATGTTTTATTTGCCTTGTTAAAACTTATAAGTAATTTTCAGAAAGGAGGTTTTATGTTTTTTATGTCCTATGTTTTGTTTGTCTTTAAAAAATCAATAAAATTTCTTTAAAAAAATAAAAAAATAAAATTGTATGTGGTTCAGTTTTGGATTACATCAGTCTCTGCATTATTTAGCATGATTCTGATCTTTCCTATACAGGCATCAAGGGTGGACCTTCTGATGATCCCATCCAATGAGAAACAAGAAGTATGTGGAAATGAGGCCAGCCTTCCATATGGTGACCCACACCTTTTCCAGAAACCCCAGGAGTGTATCTGGTCCCTATATTTCCACATTCAGACGATGTCAAAAACCAGCATTTAAAACTATTTTTGTGGATATTTTAAAACATCATTAGGAAGAGAAATAGGAGGGTAAGACAAATAATAAAAAAGAGATTTACAAGTATTTTAAAATGGAATACAAATTTCCTTATTAAGCAATACTAGTTTAAATCAGTACTGCTTATTAAGATAACTTGTATCAATCAAGAATGTACACATTATTAAAATCAAATACATATGCAATAATCATTATACAATCAGTATAATGGGAACCATAAGTCAAAGTGAAGAATTAAAAGATTTTTGTCTGATCCAAGAAATCCATCATTATTTAGCAACAGAAAGAAAAGCTTAGACATTGTGTTAAGAGATACCAAAATTTTCGACCTGGTAAAAACCCACAGGAATTCTACATGAAAACTATACTTTTTAAACAGGCATTTATTGCTTAGCAATTCTCTGTGTGTGACCTTTAGCAATATATTTTATGCATCATGGATTTTATGCTGTTTTATGCTGAAAAATTTATGCTTGTATTTATTGTTATATATTGCTTTGTACATTGCCATTTGTTTTGTGTGGGACTGATATTAAAATGACATCAATAATCTAAAAATAATATTTGGAAACATTCAGCTATTTCCTGAAATGTCCAGCTATGCCAGTCAAATGTTTGAAAGGAAGTAAAATCCATATTCTGAATGTGAATTTTTTAATTCTATCTTCAAAGATAGAACTTCAACTTTTCATAAGTTTCATATTTAAAATGTCATTTATAATGATAAATTATTTTATATGAATTAATATTATAAAATGTTTTGTGATGTTAAATATCATTTGATATTTCATATCGTTTGTCCTCAGATGCTATAAAATAATATTGCTATCTATCAAATATAACCTGAGAGCTGAAGATAATAGCCTGAATAAAACTATTTCAAATGAATGAATGAATGTATGTATGAATGAAATCAAATCAGATTACATTCCATACTTTTTTTTCTACTGGTGGAACAATATCTACTAATACAATTGATATTTCTTCCTTCTTCTATCCCATCCACATATTTCCGGTTTGTTCTTAAATATAGGGACTATACAGATTGAATTTATGGATTTCGTAAGTGCAGTGGGGAGAATAAAGTAAAGTTCTATTTATATTGGAATGCATATATGTCCTATTGGATGCATTAAATAGTTTAAATAGATTCAAATAATTAACAATTGGCAGTGATATATATTGATATATTTATAGTGCTGTCTACTCACCGAATTAGATTTGGGAGAAGAGGCATGCTCTGGGTCCTATCTGCATGAAAGTATCAATTGCAACTTTTTGTGCCCTGGGGGCCTGCTCTCTGGAATACTACCCCCCCCATACCTGCTGACCTTTTTCAAGGTACTAAAAACCTGGTTTTGCCAGTTAACCCAGGAAGTTAATAGTATGGGTGAATCCATGTCATGGTTAGTTTTGGTGTTTATGAGTCTTCCCAGCTGCTATTTTTATATCACTTTGGTTGTTTTAATGCTGGTTGTTTCTATTCTGTTTTATTCATAGATGCCCTGTACATTGAATGAATGGATAAATGAATGAATGAATGAATGAATGATACCCTAGAATGGTTTGTAAAATATATTCTAGGATTTGTCGTGGAGATGACTAGCTGAATTTGCTTATGAATTGAATTAATTATGATGTTGTGATTGTGCAGCCTGATTTCTTGGACTTAGGGGCTCCAAGCCCATATAGCAGAGAATTGCCATCAGATCTTCATTAGCCCTGTCAGTGCTAGATTCCACAACTGTATTCAAAGTAGCAAGAACACATATTTCTATTCAGAAATAGAATTATCAATTCCACTGGGGTTTATGAAGGACTCTTCTGCTAATTAAATCCATGCTAAATGGAGCAAGGCCAGAAGAATAAACAAAGGGCTTAAGATGAGACTAGGGTTATTAGAACAATACACAGATTATTCTGTTACATTAACAGTATGCAAATATATGAAAGCAGCATTCAGATCAATCACTTGTGAGATGATGTGGCAAAAATTGCAGTTCTTCCATCAACCATTGGCTTCTAATTATGATGTTTCATGAAGGGACCACAAAAACACAAGTCTAATGCTCAAATAGTGAAGAACTGATTCAACTATTACAACTTCTAAGGCAATTAAACAGAAATGTATTTTTGGCTGCTCTATTATTCAATGTTTGCATACATTATATTGTTCAAGCCCCAACCAATGACAAATTTCATCCTTTTCTGGCCAGTAAACCAATTTCCATTCTGCTATATGGTGATGGTGCTATGCTGATAATCTTGTTTGTTTCCCAAGTAAGTTTGCAACACGGCCTTAATGTCCTACTGCAATTATGAAATGCTAAAATATAAATCGTGTAAAAACCATAATCAAGCAGCATGTTATCTACCGTGTTTCTCATATAATAAGGCTGGGTCTTATTTTTTTTTGAACCCCGAAAAAATGGCTAGGCCATCTTTTCGGGGGTGACTTAATTCCCCCCCCCCCTTGCATCTTCGGGCGGGCGACGATGGCTTGGATGTTGACCTCGGCGTTGGTGGGGCACTTCGTATCGGGGTCAACGCAGGCAGCACCATATCCGGGTGTGCAACAAAAGTACTTCCTAACAGCAAGCCACCCCCCATTCCCCCCCATTTCTCATGTTTTAATATAGGCCTTAATTTGGGGGGAGGGGCTTAATTTCATTTCATGCCTATAAAACATGCTGGGACTTCCTATTGGGGGAGGCCGTATTGTTGGAGAAACAGGGTACCTCAAATCTGGAAGATCAATAACCATCTAACTGAGAAGTGAAGGCTTGCAAATATCTTGTCATATATTTCCAATCATTTTTTTCCCAAATCTTCAGTCAGTATTATTATTTTAGCAAACCCAAACAGCATTAGATAGAATCAACCTATAAGGGTAACAATTAGGAACCTGCATCAATTAATTTTTCCCCATTCTGTTAATTTAATAAATTAAGACAAAGCCATTAGCAACACCTCTTCAGAAGTAGGACATTCTTGGGACTTCTGGTTTGAGCTTGTTCGGCGACAGACCGAAACCGCGACTCTGTGCCGTTTCGATCTGTGCTCGCAGCTGGAGCGCCCCGAGCCGGCTGGTTTCAGGGCTAAGTCACCCCGTAGAGGTGGTGAAGAAGGGGGAGACTGCCTGCAGGGTTGAGGAGAGCCGCATCTCTCCTCCCCAGCTGGCCATTACTCCCTTTCCCAAAGGCAGTTGTAGCGGTGGTCAGAAATGGCCACCACAAAGAAGAACTCGACCAGAAAAGAATGTGCAGGAGGAAGGTAAGAAGAGAAAGTTTTGGTTGACCGGGTCAAACAGCAAAAGCAACAAAGAAGGTACCCTGGAATTTAAACTTTAAAAAATAATAATATTATATATAATACTGTTCCCAAAGAAGATCTTTAAGCATCAAAGGAGAGAGAAAAGGGAAAGGATTTGTTTTTGTTTTTTCCCCTATACTGACAGCTAAGAGACTTAAGCAAGAAATTGGAAAAAAATCCACTTTGACATTAATAGGCATTTAATGCTGAAAATAAAAAGTCAAAGGGGTAATAAAGATTTTTGGATACTTAAAAGCTTTTGAAAACAGGAAAGGAGAGAAAAAGAATAAAAGGGCAGGATCTGGAAGGGAGGAGACTGCCTGGAATTAAAAAGAACTCACAGTAAAAGCTCAACAAGACTTCTAAAAGATACATTTTAACTGAAACATGGCAACAAAATAGTAAAACCCCAGGAAGAGAAAGTGAAAAAAGAAATAAGAAGAAATAGCTCCGGAGTATTGGATTACTTGGTGATCTCTGGATTCTTTGTTACTGCATTTGAATGACTAAAATCAATAGGGTGGTTGTTTAAAAGTGCTTAAAATGGCTCTACTCTTAGAAGAACTGAAAATGGAACTTAAAAAGTACAAAGAAGATGTACAAGAAGGGAGAGGTTCTTTTGGCTTCGTATTTCAGTTCCTAGAAATGGAGATTTGGAACTATGAGAAACAACAAGAAATGCCTGCAGAACAAGAAGATTGGGACAAAGAAGAAGCCATCTTTAATGAACAAGCAATTTTAGGTGGGGGGAAAAAAGGAAAGGGGGGAAAGAGAATGGAAAGTTTAAAACTGGGAAAAACAACCCAAAAAAAGAATAGATTGAAAAATAAGTATAAAATCAGAAAGCAACAGAAGAGGGAAATGCAGAAGAGAGAATTACAAGTAGAGAGACAAGAGGGTAAAAAGGGGAGGGAGAAGAAGAGAGGGAAGAAAGAAAGGAAAAGAAGTTATAAAGGACAGAAACACGATATAGAGAAACAGGGCCTATTAAGAGTTAATGGGTGAAAATCTAATTGAAAAGGGGATTCTGCAAAGGTACATGAGATAGTATTGTTATATTAGAAATAGAAATAATTTCAGAAAATATGAAATAATGTATGATTAAAATGTTTGATAAAATAGTCATCATAATTTAGTGGAATGTTTGTTAATAAATAAATGTAATAAAATGAATATTTAATGATTTATAAAACATATGTGAACAGAAATAAGGGAAAAGTTAATTATGGAGATTATATGTGTCTTCAAGAAAGTATGATATTTAATTGAAAAGAAATGTTAAAGATGTTAAGATTTTAATGAATATTAATGATACAACTGAATTGGAATGGAATGAGGGTTTTTATTACATATATTTATAATCCTTTTTTTAAAGAATAGAGTACATATTAAGCAGAATTCGACTGGAAGTTATGTATTGTGTATTATATTGAATGTTACAACCTTAAGGTATATATTGAAGTTTAAACAAGAGTTGAATGGATAAAATTAAAAGATATAAAGGTGTCATACTACAATTAGTAACTACAGGAGAAAATTTGTTTAATGAGAAAAGATAATATGAAATTGAAACAGGACAGACAAAAGTATAAATATAATGATTTGAATTGAGATGAGATAATCAAAATAAAATTGAGAAAATTAAAAGAGGGGGGAAAACTATATAGAAAATGCAAAATAATAATAAGATATGGAATAGAACACAAAAATGAGCATGAAATTGAGTTTGTGTCTGTATAAAGAAGTGTAACCCGGGACCATGCTATTTTTAAAAAAAAGATGTTCTACTTGTATTGTGTGTAAAAACCCAAATAAAACTTTAATAAAAAAAAAGAAGTAGGACATTCTCAACCTGCTATGTAAAGATTGAAGGTTTAAAGGTTGATTCTGCCATAGAAATGCAATTGCTGATTTTTTTTTTAAAAAAGGGTCTTTTCTTACAAGAGAACTAGAAAGAAAGAGTTCTGTGTATGAAAACATTTCTTATAAAACTGCTGCTTATAGCCATATCAATTGGGTAGAATTTAACACTTGCAATCCAAACTTCCAGTTTCCAGAAGGAGCTGTAATGGAATGTGTGGATTATCTTGAGAGATAAGGAGGTTAGATTATGCCTTGGCAACAGTCAGATGAAACAGAGTGGAGATTCCAGGGGCTTAAAGGGCAGAGGAAGAAACTTAGAAAGGATCTCCCTTAATTGATCAAGTGGTTAAAAGTGATGGCGGGAAATTTGTAACTTGCAAGGTTCTATTAATGTAGCTTTACAGTTAGGTAGAATTAGCTCATCTAAGTCATGCTTCCAGGTTTATCCAGAAGGTTGATAGGAGCCAGCCACATTACCAAAATACATTGATTGGAATAAAAGGTGGAATATTGAACAAGGATTTAAAAAAATAAAATAAAAAGCTGATTCATGCTGTTTATAAAAACTTTTATTTACCAAAGTTTGAAAATATCTTCATAAACAAGATGTAAGACCTTGAAATATTCAAATCAGCAAAAATTGAAGCTAGAAGATTAATATACCACATTTTCCAACAATATATCCACTGTCCATGGTCATGAACTCTTCTGACTTACCTTTGCCAATTCCTGTTCTTCAGCACAAGATAAATTCAGGCAACACTGGATACAGAGACTACCAACTTATTTGTTATTACTTATTTTCAGAGAAGGTATCACTATAGAATCAGGGCACATTCTTTTCCAGCTCGTTCCTTCTTAACGAGAGATGTAAGTTTCCAGTTACCAATCTTAGGAACGAAATGTGTGAAGCAGAACAAAACATACTAAATTCTTTGGCACGCAGCAAGTAGAGTCTTATACCATATGTTTGATGTCACAAGGATTGAAAAATAGAGATAAATTCTGAAAAACTCAAATTGGGTTAAGAGATAATTCAGGGTAATTCATTGGCTTTAAAAAATAGAAGAATTTTATACTTCCTTCAGCTCATGGAGCTGAAGGTGCTTGACAGAGAGAAAAAATGGGTAATGAGGAAAAAATAAATCCAGCAGAAATTTAATCTGAAAATGAGAAGGGTGAAGCAATAGAAGAAAAAATAATTCGATGAACATTTTTACTACAAATTTATTTAATTATAAGAGATAAACAAAAACCATCTTAAAATATTTTGCTGTTTTATAAGCTAAGAAATATGCTGAGCAACCAGGAAGCATTTTTCATTTTAGTACAGGATATAGAAATGTGGAATTAGTATCACAACATGCAAATATTAGATTTTTCAAGTATTGCTGGTCAACAGTAGTTAATTGAAATGTGTTTCTAACATCTTATTATCTGTTTGACATTCCCACAGACATCAACTTTTACAGCACCATCACAATTAATTGGCAACAATCAGGCTTTTGGACTAGAAGGTTAAGTGAATCCTGTGGGCTGATTCATTTGCAGCCAGTCCTTGTAGTAGAAGTGGTTTGACCTAATACATATATTTACATTTATTCTGCTATTTCTGGTTGTTACTTGTATTCAGTTTTAATGTTTACCAGCTAGAGTCACAGGATTTTGAGATGACCATCTATGTAAATTGCTAAAATGCTACATTAAAAAAAACTTCTATTTTTTTTAAATGTATACCCCACTTTTCTACTAAAATGGTGCTCAGGGCAGGGGGTAGAATGACCCACATTAGAGTTTTCTAATTCTACATACAAATAGAAAAGCAATCCATTATGGGTCATGGTCTTAGACATCATGCAGGGGTATTGATCTTAGACAGATCCACACAATTCCATCATCCATTTGCATTAACAGGTCACCTGTTTGGCAATCAAATAACTCTAGGCATTTTAAACAGTAACGTGAATTTCTTAATTATTCTTTGATTTCATTATTTTTTTAAAAAATGGATGTCGATGATGATATATTAAATGTATGTGTTGCCAAAACCATTTAGATTTAATAGCATATTATAAATGATAAGGAAAGTTTGGTACAGAACTATAATTTCTTTACTCGTTTTCATTCTTGTCACTTGTTTTGTCTAATTACTTGTTTAAATTAAATACATACAGTAAGTAGTAACAAAAGGTGTTCCAATTTTTACTACTGCCCTGACCTGGACATTTTAAAGACCACAGCTCATCAAAAGAAAATAATCAGTGCTAATTTTCATGAAAAAGATAATAATAATAATAATAATAATAATAATAATAATAATAATAATAATAATAATAATAATAATAATGGTGGTAATCTCTGGATGCTCTCATCCTTAATAGGAAGAGAAATTGCCTAACATCACAGAACTCAATTTTATCGAGAAGATCCTGCTAGATATTCAGCAGTGAATTGATTAAAAAATGGCCAATTTTTCATTCATGTAAACAGCCAAGGCCAAATGCTTGTCATATCATATACATTCATAGTGTATGTTTTGGAGCAATTGAGGTTGTGACAAACCTTGGAATGTCTTTATGATTATTATAGGCAATGCCGTGAAGGTTGTTTATTGTATACCCAAATATGTACTGGCAGGAAAGGACTAAATAATGCTTCCCACAAGACTGCCATGGTCAATTAGGCCCATAATATGCATTTACAAAGCAGATTACAAATGCATATTATTCACCCAATAAAGCACAACAGGAAAAGCTTTTGTGAAGCCAATAAATATTGTTTTGCATTGTAAATTCTTGCAATCTTATCAGCTTGAACTGGTATAAAGGAAAGTCTTAGTCCTTGAACTCTAAGAGTCCCAAACCATGATGGAGGACTTTGGGAAATAACTAGCAGAGCTTTGGGTCACTGTTGATTGAAATTTCAAAAGGTCAGATATAAATTGTGAGTCAGAATCATAGATGGGCATACAGTTGGGATGTGGAACAGGAAGAAGAGCGAATATAGATTTGTATGCAGAAAAAAACAGTCAATCATTAGGCTGCAGTTACTAAAATCTCAGTAGTGGCTTCCTGAAGATGAGATGAAAATGCCTGTTTTTTCCCAGTGACAAGCAGCTAATGTTATGAAAGTGGTAGCATTTTGTGAAATATTTAATTTGTTGTTATTGAGGAATATTCTCTACCACTCCAATCATGTACTGAAGAATCTAATCCTCATTTCAGACTCTGTAGGTCCTCTAAATGAGCAGGTACGTGTATATATAATTCCGCATTTCCATTCTGTACGAAGTGGCAACTTTCTCAAGTAGCAAAAGAGATTTTCTGAATCTAATTAGTTCAGTCATAAAAAGTCATGCCTTTGCTGGGATGAAAAATGCAGCAGTTCAAATTATGTTGGGAAACTCTTACCTCTTCACCCCCCTCCCCACATGGAGAGATAATATTATGCCCACAATGTATTAAGACCTTTTATTCTGTTTAGATGAGCATTTGATCAAGGAATTCTTTAAAGAATTTGAAATGATTCTGACACATAGTTTTCCTTCATATTGATTTTTTCCCCTTAAATATGCTTTCAGTTTTTTGTCAGTCTATTTTGCAATGTTTCTGAGTGTTTGTGAATTCTTCTAACAGCAATAGCACTTACACTTATATACTGCTTCATAGTGCTTTACTATGGTTGCCAACCTTTGGGTCCTCAGGAACCACCAAACTCATAATTTTAGATCCCAGGGACCACTAACCGGTTCTGTGGGCATGGCCTAATTTGTGGGTGTGGCTTGGTGGTCATGTGACTGGCTGGGCATGGCTTGTATGTAAACATTATAAATATATAAATATTGAATTTTTTATAAAAAAAGAGCAACTTTTATCCAAAATCAGGCAAAGCAGGCAGATTGAGTTGCTCACAGAATCACAGATTCATTCAGAGATCTATCTATCTGCTATTGGCTAGCTCAGTCTGTCACATAAAATTTGCTTGCAAGCAAACTCACAAAATTAACTCACAACACACCATGCGTGTAAATATTGAATTTTTTATTTAAAAAAAGAGCAACTTTTACCCAAAATCAGGTAAAGCAGGCAGATTGAGTTGCTCACAGAATCATTCATCTATCTGCCATTGGCTAGTTCAGTCTCTCTAATTTGCTTGCCGTGAGTCTGCACTGAATTTGCTTGCAAGCAAATCTTCAGTCTCAAGGGAGGTTAAGCTATGCTGAGCCGAAGATCTAAAGACTAGCTAGAAAGCAAGAAATCCAACCATTTCCTGCTTCCTAGCTAATCTAAATCTCCTGGCACAACAGAACAGATGATGGTTAGAAAAAAGAAAAATAGCAATTTAGCAGGAAAGTTTACCGGGTAAGGACTGAGTGGGCGGGGAGGGTTCCCATGGGCCATGTGGGTGGTGCAGCCTTGTGTTTCTGTGCAGCCTGTATTAGTTGCTTTGTGGGGGTGCTCTGGGGGTGAGATTTCTCTGAGGACCACCAAAATTTTCTCACGGCCCACCAGTGGACCGCAGCCCACCGGTTGGCAACCGCTTCTTTACAGCACTCTCTAAGTAGTTTACAGTGTCAGCATATTGCTCCAACAATATGGTCCTCATTTTACTGATATTGGAAGGTTGGAAGGCTGACCTTCATCAGGATCAAATTTCATGCTCTGGGCAATACTTCATTTTAACCACTGTGCCACCAAGGTTCTCTTAATATAGAAATAATCTTTATTTGAGAAACAAAAATTCTATTCAGCTGACAGATATTTTATTCCTCATATCTTGAGATTATCCCTCTTTAACATTAACTATATAAACTACAAAGCAAGTTTGATAATTAAAGACATGAGAGGTATGTGACTATTTTCATTAATAAAAAGAGATTTTTTTTTTGTGGGAGACAATCTATAGCATTCCTGGTTGCATTATGGCTTGGATGCTTTAAATTTGAGCAAGGAGAAGTTTTTGTGCACTTTTAAATCTGAAGTTGTATCACTAATATATTTGACTTATCATTTGATGGAAGACAGAAGCTTAAGGAAATAACTGCAAAATTTATCTCAGAGAGATCCATAGGTGTCCCCAACAAACACCTAGGAAAAATATGTAGATATAAATCACTGTGTTGTGCAGCTGGATTTACTATAGATTCATATCAATATATGGTATATTTAATACAATATTATTGCTGGAGTTCAATTACTAATATTCTATTTGCAATTAAGCAATCATCTCTGCTTAACACAGGCTGAATTTTGTCCATTATTTATTGGCTAATTTGGTCTATTTTGTAGCTTTGCTTCTAGAGACAGCCTTTGCTTCAGTCTGCCTCATTGCAGACTAAATTTTCAGTGGTTTAAAACAAAAACAATAAGATATATAGATATATATAAAGACTGGATACAGAGAGCATTGCCATGTTATATAGGTGAGAATAACATATATCAACCACCTCAGACATCAAATTACTTTATAATGGCACAGGCATGGATCATCAATTTTAAGATCTAATTTTAGTGTACAAACCCATAGAAAATGTGCTGTGGTATCTTTTTTAAAAAAGTTTTTTTATTTTTATTTTTAAAAATCAAATGTTCTGTGGTATCTTAATGGGATGGGCAACCTATTACAGACTGCAGCTTCCACTGGTCTTTACCACTTTCTATATTGGGTAGGAATGATTGGAACCAGAATTCAACAACAGGCCTATCTGAGAAATAAATCTTAAGCCAAATACAATGCATAGCCCTGCAATTTATAATTAAAAAAGAGGACATAGATACGCATAATGTTTGCATTTTCTAAAGTATTTTTGGATGCAGAATTTACAATTACTATAATTTAATAGAATAACAATGTGTCATATCTGACCATTTAATGTTTAAATTCCTATGGCCTAGCATTCAACAGTAAATAATATTTAATATATAAAACTGAATTATATGTAATGTCTGGCAACATTTATCAGATGACATGAGACAATAAGCAATATAAAATTACAATAAAAACCCATTTAAAACATTAAGAGATGGAGATCAAATCTCAAGCACTCTAAAGCATTTAATGCTTGATCTAAACAATTCACAGTAAGAAGACAATCTTCTATTTTATAGCCCCTATAGCAGCCAATTAAGTTTTCTAAAATTTAAGGTATTAATTTCCTTGTAATACTGGAAAGTTTTTTTTCTTTTAAATTGAATTAATGCTAGTCAAACTTTGGCTAAGTCAAATTAGTTTAGTTCAGTATGATTCTGTGGTTTCATTAGGTAAAACAGAAGACTTAAGAAGCAACAGGAACTGGACTGAGATGACTAAGAAGCTTTATTAATTATCTGATGTATTCATGAACAGCAGAATCAGAGCTTCTGATTGTGTTTATATGAAAAAGTCTGACCTAAGGGGGGAAAGGCAGTAGGGGAGGAAAGGAATAAGATTAAGTTACTGACAGCTCTCAAGTGGCTTACTTGCTATAATAAAGAGAATGCTTTTTTCCCCATGAATAATCTTATCTGAAAATCTCTCTGACTGAAATTCAGAACATATCCCCACTGAACAACTAATTAATGTCATCTAATTCTGTCCTAAAGAAGTAAAAAAAATGGAGTTTAAGAGACTAATTCTAAATGGTCTACTTATTTTTTTTAAAAGCAAGATCAAAGTATCTCCTCTGCCAGCATTTACTCCTAAATCAACAAACAAATAAACTAAGCAGACATTTGGGGATCATATTTTTGCCTTCAATGCCTCTATAAAAATCAGTCAATCTCAATTATTTTCCAAAGTGCCAAATTGCCTCTAAAACAAATCCAATGATCACTATTATTCACTGGAATGTTCGTTTGTCAAAATGTGTGGACCACTTGGTGAACATTAACTCTCCCAACTGGGATTGGAATTCCTTCCAGTTCAAGACAAATAAAAAGCACTAAAATTTTACTTAATTTTTTTATACTTGGTTAAAAAGAGGCAGCTGTCCATTTAGAATGAATTGGGGTTTTTAAAATAAAAAAATAATTAATTAATTAAAACAATTTATATGCCTGAACATCCACCTAATGTGACTCTAGGTGGCTAACATATATTTTAAATTATTTAAATATTTTAAAATGTAATTTTAATTACATATTGTGCACCAGATTCACCCAATAAAATATAATTTCAAAGTAAAGTGGTCCATCAAATAACTTATCCGATGTCATTTAGGACTTTACAGGTAATAACCAGCACCTGAAAGCAAATGGGTAACTATTGCAACTCACAAAGCAAATATATAAAATTGACTTCTAGATCAATTGAACATTTCAAGTAGTTTTCAAGGTTAGTCCCATGCAGAGCACATTGTAGTAGCCTGCTCTGGAATG
Source organism: Notechis scutatus (assembly GCF_049901735.1). Lineage (NCBI taxonomy): Eukaryota > Metazoa > Chordata > Lepidosauria > Squamata > Elapidae > Notechis > Notechis scutatus. Next base: position 60,167,210 of record NC_142009.1, on the reverse strand, counting down.
CACGAAGCATGCATGTAGAGGATAAAAAGGTTGGCCTTGACAGAGAAAGGGGATATCTGATACTAAACAACAAAAGAGGGAAATATTTCTGGCCTGATATATATCAATCTCTATCAGCTGACAATGAGTCATTGTACACAGTGCTTCCTGATCCAAAAATGGGTGCAACTGGTACATAATATGATAGCTGTGAAAAGCACATCTAGTCATGGCTGCCACCTGCTCTTTGAACAAGTGACATGAGTTCAGAGGACCAGCAAATGATAGTGCAACTCCATCCAGAAATAAACATGAAAAAAAAATCACCTGATCTGAGAGAAAAGCCACTTCAAAAAACAAAGCCACTTCATCTTGCTAGATATCAGCTGATCCTGTCCAGACTCCTACAGCCTAAGGTACTAAGGTAGGACCTTCACAACATCATTTGGATTGTAGAGAATCCAACATGAAAATTGGATATAGATTAGTTTGTTTGTTTTTTATCTTAGGAAAAAATAGAATAATGTATATACAGGTAGTCATTGATTTGCTACCACAATTGAGCCAAAATTTCTGTTGCCTATCAAGGCAGCTGTTAAATGAGTTATGTCTCCCTTTATGACCTTTTTTGTCATAGTTGTTAGGTGAATCACTGCATTTATTAAGTGATCATGTGATCCTTAAGTGAATCTGCTTTCCCTCATGGACTTTGCTTGTCAGACACCAGTTGGGAAGGTTACAAATGGTTCTTACAGGACCCAGGGACAATGCAACTGTCGTAAATACATGCCAATTGCCTGAATTTGGATCACGTGACCATGCAGGTTCTGCAATGGTTGTAAGTATGAAAAACAATCATTCGTTACTTTTTCAGTGTTGTAACTTTGAACGGTTACTAAATGAATGGTTGTAAATGGAGGCCTGCCTGTATGTATATATGGGCATGTATTTTTTATTTTATGTGTGTGTCAGTGTTTGCATTTGCCAAAAACTTAATTATACTAAGCAGATGTAATCCAAGATTGACTAACAAGCTAGATGAGACAAGAGATATAGAAAATTACTAGAACCCCCAATGCCCAGCGATCTGTTTTTGGAAAGCTTGCATGAACGTATAGGAATAGCTTTAACTTGTTATGCTGAGGTGAGTATTAAACCCTGGCCTGATATTGTCAACTTTTCTATTCTTGAAGGAGGATGAGGAGATAAATGATAGACAGGCGTCATTAACCCAAATTGGGGAAAGTGGCAAAAATTTTCACAGATGGGACAATAAGCACTTTCTTGCTGCAGCTTATTGTTTAGTCAGCTGCAGCAGGAAACATTGGCTGTTGTTGTTTTGTGAGCTGGTCTTTAACAATCTTGATTCCTTTTATGGGTAAAGAATTAGTACAAACAATTGCGTGAAAAGTTCACCTCTTCATATACCAGTATGATTAGGAAACACCACTTCTGCACTGAATGGAATACCTACAGGTCACACCTGAAGAGGATTCTAGTTGCAGACTAATTTTCTGGGTTGTGTTAAATATAAGAATATTTTTTGATATTTTTTTTCCTGTATGCTAGCTGCAGGCACACTCACAAAGATACATACAAGCAAATTGGTAGGTACACCTGATATGTGGTAATTATCAGAAGCTGGAATATGCAACTGTTGATCTTAAGATCATCTTTAAACAAGAAATGTTAAAGATAATTGTTCAATTTTAAATGAACTGGTCTCATTCATACTGCCTAGAATTAACATGTCAGTTTTTCAGACTGCACATTTCTCTGAATTTTGCAAACTAAATTCAAGGCTCAAATATTGCATATAAAATGATTTCTGATAGTAGCACTTCAGTTCAGCTGTCATGGATGATATTTAAAAAATGGAGGGAAAAAATACCAAGAAACACATTATGTGAGATGAAACCTTGACCAAACAAATCAATAAAAGTCTTCAAGGCAACCCATTTGATTAGTTATGTGAATATATATTCAGCCTTAATTAGAATTTATATTTATGAATTATGAATATGAATTTATGAATATTTATGTTCTTGCTAATGTTAGTCTGCTATTGGAAAGGTTTACTCAAACACAAAGGGTCTTGAAAGGTGGAGTTTGCTGAGCTATGTTAAAATATGATAATATGACCTAATGTAGCTGATAGCTTTAAACTGCAGAAGAGACACTTAAAGCTTTAGCTGTACATTCTGTAGAAACAAATATGAGAAAAGATTGTGGCCTAGACACTAGAAAAGAATGATGTATACACAACTGTACAAAGAAGGGAGAATCAAGAAAATTTTCTACTTGCTCTTACTACATTGCTTTTACTCCTTAGGCAAATAAAACTTTGCTTAATGCCTTAAAAGAAAAAAATATAGCTGTATCTGGGTAGAGAAATTCTAGATTAAAAAAAGTATTAAGAAAAGCAGAAAGATACAAGATCATATTGGTGACATAAGAATAATTAAGAGAGCAACTGAACACCAGAAAGAGGTTTATTCATGCTTTAATGATGGCACAAAAGACTTTGATTATGAAGATCATGCCAGGAAACAAAATATACAAATCTTATGGTATATCTGGACATCTGCATAACTGGGTAGAAGCATTCCTGTCAAACCAACAACAAATGGTCAAAATTGGGAGCGTCCTATCAAATTATGTACCTGTCAACAGTGGTGTCTCCCAAGGCAGTGTTCTAGGACCAACTCTCTTCATACTCTACATAAATGACTTCTGTGATCATATTAAGAGCAACTGAATTATCTTCGCTGATGATGTAAAGCTATTCAACACCACAGACAATATGCTACCCTTCAAAAAGACCTTGACTATGTATCAGAATGGTCAAACAAATGGCAACTTCAAATCTCAACAAATAAATGCTCTGTCTTACATATTGGCAAAAAAAAAATCAGAAAATAAAATACAAGCTGAATAGTCAAGACCTTGTTGATGATCCAAACTCTGTCAAGGACCTTGGAGTACTCATTTCTAATGATCTAAGTGCTAGAGCCCACTATAACTACATAGCCAAAAAGGCATTAAGAGTTGTTAACCTAATCTTACATAGCTTTTCTCTGGTAATATCACACTACTAACTAGAGTATACAAAACATTTGCTAGACCAATACTTGAATACAGCTCATCAGTCTGGAACCCACATTATGTATCTGATATTAACACAGTTGAGAAAGTCCAGAAATATTTCACAAGAAGAGTTCTCCACTCCTCTACTCGTTGCAGAATACCTTATGCCACCAGACTTGAAATTCTAGACCTAGAAAACCTAGAACTATGCCGCCTTCGGTCCGATCTAAGTATAGTATATAAAATCATACATTGCAATGTCCTACCTGTCAATGAATACTTCAGCTTCAACCATAACAATACAAGAGCACACAATAGATACAAACTCAAGGTTAACAGCATCAAACTTGATTGCAGGAAATATGACTTCAGCAACAGAGTGGTCAATGTCTGGAATACTCTACCTGACTCTGTGGTTTCGTCCCCAAACCCCAAAAACTTTAACCTTAGACAGTCTACTATTGACCTCACCCCTTTCCTAAGAGGTCTGTAGGGGGTGTGCAGAAGTGCACCAAAACGTGCCTACCATCCCTGTCCTATTGTTTCTTTTTATTTTTCTTATATGTATCCATTTCATGTATTCATAACTATGTTTATACTTATACATATTATCTTATAATCACTTGACAAATAAAATAAACAAACATATATATTAAAACTAATACTAGGTAAATATATGTAGTTCAGAGTTATTATGTGCAAGGTTGATGTTCTCTGAGCTCAGTTTTTGAGTTTCAGAAGTTTCTTTACTACTGTATATTAGTAATATGAATCCAGAAGTTTTGGTGAAGTGTGGTTTGTCAATCAGCTGGGATGGTATAACTTTGAAATGCCCGATTTGTCTATGCTTGGATGGGATAGTCCTATTGATGGATGTTGTCCTGTCTTATTTCTGTGTTGGTAGTTTCCTCTCTAAACAGTAGTCTTGACAGTTATGTGGTGGGATTGGATTGCTGAGAAGATACTTTTCTTGTATTTGCTGAATTTCATTTTTTTAATTAGTAGGTTCATAAGGAAATGGCTGTCATACATCTGAGTGTTGTTTAATTGCTTTGTGATCGTATGAATACTGTTGTCTATTAAGCTGATGTGCTAAAATCAAAATTGGTTATTTATTTATTTAGAAAGTTTATATTGCCGCTTACTTGCACATGGCAACTCAAGATGGCTAAGAGAACATAAAAAAACAATTTAAAAGAAATAAAATAGGAAATAAAAATAATAAAATAATAACCCCCACCCCTGTAACAACACATATTCATATCAGCCATTTAATGGGTTCCATCCCACTTCGGGTTCCCCAGGCCTGCTGGCAGAACCACATAGAAAGGCCTGGTCCTCTCAGATGTATCTCCTTAGGGCATGGGACTCACAACATTCCTTGCCTACCTGCTCTAGTGAATCAGGTAGATGTGTCTGGTAAGAGATGGTCTCTTAGATAACCTGGTCCCAAGCCATTAAAGGCTTTAAAGGTGACAACTAGCACCTTGAATTGCACCCAGAAGCAAATTGGAAACCAATGCAGTTCCTGTAGGAGAGATGATACATGTGGGCACTGAGATCTGCATAAAACATGTGGGCTGCTGCATTTTGCACCAAATGGAGGTTTTGGATGCTTTTCAGGGGTAATCCCATGTAGATCCCATTGCAATAGTCAAGACGGAGGGTGACTAGGGCATGAGTGACTATGAATAGGGATTGTTGATCCAGGAAAAGGCATAACTGGTGCACAACCTGCAGTTATGCAAAGGCCCTCCTGGCCACAACTGCCACCTGCTCTTCAAGCAGGAGTCGTAAGTTCAGGAGAACCCCCAGATTACACACAGGGTCTGTTTGAAGCAATGCCACTATAACCAAGACCAAAGTGGCAATTGTCCATGGGACAAAGAACCCCAAGCCCACTTGGTTTTGCCAGCATTCAGTTTCAACATGTTGCTGCACATCCAGCCCCTAACAGCTTCCAGGCACTGCGAGAGGGAGATCACGGCATTGCTTAACTCACCACAGGCTGAGATATATAGCTGAGTGTCATCAGCATATTGATGATATCTCAGTCCATAGTGAAGGACAATCTCAATCAATGGCTTCATGTAGATGTTGAACAGGACTGGAGAGAATATCAAGCCTTGTGGGACCCCGCAAAGCAGCGGGCAAGGGCTGGATCTCTCACCTCCCTATTAACACTGACTGAGAGTGGCCACAAAGGAAGTGAACCAGGATAACATAGAGTTCCCAACCCCTGAAGCTGCTCCAGAAGGATACCATGGTCAATGGTATTAAAAGCCATCAAGAGGTCAAGTAGAGCAAGGATGGATGCACTACCCCATCTTGCTCCCACCAGAGATAATCAAAAAGTGTGACAAATGTTATTATTTGTTGGGCTCACGGTGGACCCTCTGAGCCCGACACTCAGGCAGGTTGTCCCGACACTCACTAGCTGCCTATCTCTTCACTCTCGTGGCAACGTGCCTACACCAGCCAGGAGGACACCAATAGAAGTGACGCTGATCAGCATCTATACTGCAGCTGTATGAAGCTGAAAAACCAACTCACAGTGTTCAGCAGTCCCATTTTGACAATTGGAGCACGCTGAGAGGAACGCCGAAATGCAGGAGCACTGCTGGCATGGGACTTACTTGCCTAGCTGTCTCATAACTGTTGATTGTGTGTGGGGGGTGTTGGTGATGGATTTGGTTTGGCGGAAATAGGTGTGGGGTAGAGGCATGGTAGAGAAGGGTGGATGTAAATAGTGGGTTTGGTTGGGTTTATTTAAGTCCGGGGTGGAAGGAAGGGCAGATATAGGTTCGAAGGTGGGCTTGAAAGACAACTATAATAAGCACTGGGAGGCAATAGCCTTCAGTGCTAGCATTGCTTGGAATTGATCCAGTGTCTGTCTCCTGTTTCTCAAAATCATTTTCAAATACCTTTACAGGTAGTGGTCATAAGATGGAGTTTTGTGTAATTTTTGACATAGAAATGAAAATACACAGGCCCATTTATTCTTGCATTGTGTGATTTGTCCTTTTTCTATTTTCTGAGGATTGTCTGCTTTTTGTACAGAGCTAGTACTTTATAACAAGACAGAGGATGTAGTAAGAACTGAATTTGGAAATACAGAGTTGTTCAGAATAGAAAATAAAATATTTACCCCATGTTTGTTCAATTTATTATTGATTAGCCACTTATAAATGAAATAAATATATTATTAAGAATGGCAATACAGGAAATCTGGAATTTGAATCAAGTGAAATATATTCAGAATTTAAAATATCCAGGAAACATTTTGCTAAAGAAAAATATTAGGGAACTTGTTGCTGGTTAATAGGTAAAAGAGGTAGGTAGTTTTGTGTTTTTGTGATGGGGAACAGATAAAGATGGTCAGTGTACTAAAATACTATAGAGAAATTAATCTTTAGCAAGAAGACATTGACAAATTTAGACAATATCATGAAGGATTAGGATACTTTTATGACAAGAAAGATCAGAATAATTCAAGCAATGGTACTTCTAGTAATAATCAGTAGATGAGGTGGTCTGTCATAAAGGAAGAGAGGAAAAATAACTTACATGTCTTGGAACTATGGATCCAAAGATAGTTACCAAGAGTAGCATGAATTGCAAGAAGCAACAATCAATCCTCGAGGAAATAAAAACTGATTGATCCCTTGAGATGATGATTAAGGAGCAGTTACTGACAGACTTTGGTCATGTGCTATGAGCAGATGATAAATTAGAGAAAATGACTCTACTTGGCAAGGTTGAAAGAAGCAGAAGATGATGATAATGGACAGTATAAAATAAATTATAGCAATGCCCTTGGAAGATTATTATTGGAGACAAGTTGATGTGGTAAACATTTGTCTACACAGTGAATAGAAGTTGAGCCTGATCCGAGTATACAAAACTAATTAATTAATGGAGAATTGGCTGAATAATCATTTCTAAAATATTGCTTTGAGCAGCTTGCAACATGCACCATGGCTTTCTGGTCTACAGAAGAAAGAAGGTTCAACATGCATATACATGAACAAAAGAGGGACATAAAAATTACAATATTCATTTGGGTATAGAAGATTGTAGTTTCTTTTTTTATTTTTGTTTAATTTTTTTGTTCATTTTTTTATTAAATTTTATTGGTTTTTTAAAAACAAACATAAACAAACAAAACATAAAAACATCAAGCTGTCTTCCATAGGTGTACATACAGTGTGCTGGTTGGTTTACAAATTGTTTTGTGCTTCCATTTCGTAGTCTTCAATTACAATTACATTACATATAATCTCATATTGTCAATCAGAAACTAAATACCTTAGTATCATTATTAATCAATCATTTGACTATACTTTTATTCATTCATGTTTTATAAGATAACCATAATTTACTTAATTTATTGTATAACAGTTTATATTATCATCAAATCTATCCTAAAATCATTTTGTAGTTATAATAAAAAAGTACATCTTTATATATTTATTATTTTCTAGAAATCTACATATTTCATTACTGTACTTTGTTATCTAACCATTGATAGAAAAGATCCCAAATTTTATAAAATTGTTTATCCTCTTGTTCTCTAGTTTCTAATTAGATTACAGTCTAATCTGTCATATCTGCAAGTAAGAACACATTGATCAGTACATTTTTTAACATTATTAGTAGTTTCAGGGCTAAACCAAAGCTGAAACTACCATTTCTTCAAGATGTTGACAACACATTAGACTATGCAGACTGGGGCTGAGACTTTTAGTCCTGACTGGGGTTGCTTGTCTTCCTTCAGGAATTGTACACAATGTGAGAGTATTTTTGACTCAAAAGTCCTGCTGGAGTAGCGAGTGGCAGGAATGGCTAGGACAGCCTTGGCACTAATTCATCTGGTATACTAATTGTACCCATTCCTTAAGTAGGAAACCCTTAGACACTAGAAACTGGTAGCCTTGTGGTTGGACTATTGCAATGAGTTCTACATAGGGCTGCTCTTAGAGATGAGAAGCTGCAACTAGTCCTGAACACAGTGGCATGGTGGACTTATGGACATGCCATGGTGTGCCTGCATAGCATTGCTGCTTTGTAACTTGTACTGGTGTCAGTTATCTACTAGATGCAATCTGCATATAAAACTTTTCAGGACCCAGTTATTTGAGGGAACATCTGACTTCCATGGTTTCTATCCATCCTATGGATAGTAGATCAATATGCTTCAAATCCCATCAATTATATGGGACCTGGGCCTTCTCTGTTAGAAATTCTGCCCTCAAAAAAAATGTTCCCAAGAAACTTGTGTGGGCCACACCTTGATCCTATTTAAACAAGCCATTAAAACCTGGCTTTGTCCTTAGATGTTGAACTAGTGGATAAAGTTCCTCTTTAGATGCTTGTGGCGGTGCTTTTTCTAAATATTTATTTTATATGGATTATCTTGAGGAAGTCTGTGGGTGGTTATTCATTTTTATTCAGCTGAACTGGTGACAGGTGAAACACTTAGCCAACCAATTTTGAAAAAGTTAAGCATGGTAAAACTTGCTTAATAGGTTAGAGGAGCTACAATGAAATTATAGGTGGTAGACCTAATTGGGAAACTGAGAAACATAGTGGAAGAAGATACTGGCAAACCATTTTAATGCAATTGCCAAGAGAGCTATAGGAGCATGTCCATCAATTCATCAGGAGTTGAGCATGATTTAAGAGACCCTTTATCTAAACATATGGTTAGACCTTATGCTTCTTCCTCAAAGTGGCAGAATGCCTTCCTGTTGCTAATTTTTGGCAATTGCCTTTCAATGCATCATCAGCATAGAGAAAAATATTGGGGTTTGCATGTTTTCATCACACTCTAGATAGCTACTTTTTAATAAAGGGGTCTCTGTGCCAATGGATATGCAGGAAGGAAATAAAAAGTTGTTTAAAATGTTCATTTTTAGATAAGTGACTTTTTATGCATACTAGAATAAAATTCTTCAATTCAATTTGTTTCTATGCAAATACGACAATATTGTATAAAAGACAAATGCCAGCTAATATAGTGGCTTTATTTATAGTACATGCAAACCTCTAATTATTATAGAATTAACTAGTAACCATAACTAGTGACTAACTTGTTTGGGAATTAAATTATGTTGTCCCAAATGGAACACTTGATTTAGATCAAATATTTTGATTACTATTCTTTTGTGTGTGTGATTACAAACAATGATTTAAATTACTTCATTAGGAGTCTGTCAGCAGGCTGTGAATGTCATTTCTAACTCCTTTGTCAATTGTGATGGCTTCTCAAAGGCACCATGATACAGGAAGTTCATAATACACAAAGTGTTACTCCGATGTCTTCAGATCAGCTACTGTTTTGCATCTGCTACAGAAAAAATGAGTAGACTCTTAAATATCATTTCTGATCATTTCCTGGTGGGTGGACTGTTTCTAAAGCATTCCTTTTCTTACTGCCAAACACTTGTGATAGCTGCAGATCTGATCTGAGATTGGTCAGAAAGCCAAACAGTTCCTTTCAAAGATTGCATTACAAAAGCATATAACAAAAATAAAGATGCATTTATAATACAAATGTTTTTTTTCATTCCTTACTCCCAGAAGCTGTTCTGATATTTACTCTCCATTTTCCTGTTCCAAATTAGAATTATTCAATTCTAATTTATTTACAGTTACATAACCCATAATTTCATGGTTCTAGAATCCAGGATTCTTTTCATGTATTCTTTTTTAACTTCCATTTCTTTCTTTTAAAGAAGAAGTTTACTGAAGCTCTTGGACTTCTTTTATTCTTTCCTGATCCTTCCTGTCCCAAAGACACTAATGTACCCTCAGAAGAATGGTTTTGGATAGAGAGGTAGCATTTCTATCCTCCTTTTACTGCTCCTTAAAGACTGCAGTTGCTATCAGTACTTAGTCTTCCTGATTAACAACTGGTACTACGCAGAAGTAGCTTCTATCTGATTCTTCACATTGCTAGCACCTGATTCCAGAATAATCAACTTCCTAAATTTTCCTGCTCTGCTGTTATCAACCACTGTGTAACAACATTTTTGGAATGACTGTGTGTGGCTCTTGGTGCTCTGCATATGTCATTTTGACAAATATTTTGTACAGCTCCTACTCAACTGTTACAACTGGATTTCCTCCGATCTAGCAGTGTTGCTGCTGACCCCACACATTCACATCTAGAGGTTCTGTTATTTTTCTCCCCTGTGTTTTAGTGTCTTCAGCCCTCTTTTGGTGTTTTGTGCTTTCTCCTTCTGGTCTTCTTCACCTTCCTTTCTTCTTCACTTATTTTTTTCACTTTTTTTTTATACCACATCTTCAGCTTAAGGGGCTTCTTCCTCTCATAATGGTATATATGCCGAATGGTGATTATAAAATTTTCTTGGAATCAAGGAAATAAATTTAAAAAATGATTTAAAAAATGATCCAAACTCTCAACAAATAAATGCTCTGTCTTACATATTGGCAAAAAAAAAAAAAAACAGAAAATAAAATACAGGCTGAATAGTCAAGACCTTTTGATGATCCAAACTCTGTCAAGGATCTTGGAGTACTCATCTCTAATGATCTAAGTGCTAGAGCCCACTGTAACTACATAGCCAAAAAGGCAATTAGAGTTGTTAACCTAATCCTATGTAGCTTTTTCTCTGGTAATATCACAATACTAACTAGAGCATACAAAACATTTGCTAGACCAATACTTTAATACAGCTTATCAGTCTGGAACCCGCATTACGTATCTGATATTAACACAGTTGAGAAAGTCCAGAAATATTTCACAAGAAGAGTTCTCCATTCCTCTATTCATTGCAGAATACCTTATGCCACCAGACTCGAAATTCTAGACCTAGAAAACCTACAACTACGCCACCTTCGGTCCGATCTAAATATAGTATATAAAATCATACATTGCAATGTCCTACCTGTCAATGAATACTTCAGCTTCAACCATAACAACACAGGAGCAAACAATAGATACAAACTCAAGGTTAATCGCAACAAACTTGATTGCAGGAAATATGCCTTCAGCAACAGAGTGGTCAATGTCTGGAATACTCTACCTGACTCTGTGATTTCTTCCCCAAACCCCAAAAACTTTAACCTTAGACTGTCTACTATTGACCTCACTCTTTTCCTAAGAGGTCTGTAAGGGGTGTGCACAATCACACCAATGTGCCTACCGTCCCTGTCTTATTATTTCTTTTATTTTTTTATTTTTCTTATATGTATCCATGTATTCATAACTATGTTTTTACTTATACCTATTATCTTGTAAGCAATTGACAGTAAATAAATAAATATTAAAAAAGAAAAATCCCATAACAATTGCTTCTGTATCAAACAAAACTTTCAAGTGAAGCATTACTTAACTGCCTAACAGAAATTAAATCTATATCAATAATACAATTATAGTATGCCATTATAGGATGTCATTGGCCCTGCATTAATAATTGTCTGTAATTAATAGAAGTGAAGAGTAGAAATATCAGGTGATTTTTCACCTTATATTACCAAGCTAAGAAATGTTTACAAAAACATTTTATAAATAAATTTTCCTGATAAAATGCCATAAGAAGTAGGCAGAAGCCCTCAGGAAAAACCTATTGGTCAGAATCTACTTGAGCAAATGCCAAGTATCTGGATATTGATTTAGATTGATCAATTAAACCAGAAAAAATGTGAAATTTCTATATCCAGCTCATGGGCAAGCAAGGCAACTATCAAAGGATAAGTAGTATAATGTTCTTTCCAAAGGAATCTAGATGTACCAACACCAATCCAGAAACAATTCTGGTTTTCCAGATTAAAAAAAGGACAGAAAACTCCAGTAATTCCCGAGACAGCAAGTGCACAAGTTCCATCTGCCTCATGTTTGATTAGGCTGGCTATCCAAATATGCAGTGATGCAAGAATGATGGATGGATGACTACAGAATTATATACAGCAGTAAAAAGCTGACTATCATCTGCTTCTTCCTACATTATATTTTTTAATCTTCCTCAATAAAGATTACTAAATGATGAGCAATAATAAATTAATGGTCAGAGTCATTTTCCTTTGAATCCAGTCTTAGGTAACACTAAAGATTCCTACTGTGACAGGAAAATGTGAGCAAAACATACCTTACTCATTTTTAAAAAAAAATAATGTTCCATTTTTATCAAGAATATCTGGAAAAACTTTGAGTATTCAAGTAAAAATTCACCTTGGCTCCTAACTGGACATGCAGGTACTTAATAATACCTGAAAGGTGAAGAATCAGTTGTATGAAGTTAGGACTCTGGATTGTCAAGGAGTGGTTTCTTTTCAATGTTACAACTAAAGTGACAGCTGTGGTTCTGCCAAAAGGACTGTGCTGTCAAAATACTTGACATTTTGTTGCCCAAGGCAATCATATTTCCCCTAGGTCATCCAGTACAATATTCAAGGCTGTTTTGCCACCTAAAAAGAAACCCTCATAAGTGTCAGTTCAGCAATGACTACTTATGTTCTGCCCTTAATTCTTAACATGCAAAATCAACCACTTAGAGCAGACATCTCATCCTATCAAATGTCAAAATCAGTTGCTCTGGGGATGGAATAAAACACAAAAAGTTTTTATGAAAACAAATCCACAGTCCAAGACTGGAAAGGTAATAGTGCCCATTGAATAGATGCACAGGGGCATACTAACTCTAGTATATTCTTAACAGACCTGATCCTGCAGCTTCTTAGGGGAATTCTTAGGGTTTCAGATCCAAGCCCAATTTTATCCACCTTGGTCCCATATACTCAAATGTTCTGGATGCAGTACTTAATGCTAATTCTTAGAATCTTAGTAGCCATTTTAATTTACAATTTACATTTTTTTTTTGAAAGTCAGGCCTCACAGACAAAAATCAGTCCCGTGGGCCATTTATTATATAAATGTACATGAATTAGTTAAATTGGTTGACATTTTCTGAATCATTTGATTTCCTAATCTTTGAACATTCCTAAGTACAGTAACATTTTCTTTGAAAGAAAACAAATTGAAATAAAACATATTGTGATTGGCCTATGGGGTCTGACTTTGGGTACATCTTATGAAAATATCAGCATTCTAGCCATGGAATGTTTGTGGAATATTAGAATATTCCATTTTTATTTCTTGGAACATGTCAGTCCAGCTCTCCTGGGAACAGTGCATCCTTTTCTGGAGAATTCATTTGTTCCCAGAACAGTTAGATCAGAGCATTCTGGGAGAAAAGTGGAATATTCTGTGATGAAAAACACCCACACACAATCTATGGTGCTGTTCAAATGTCAGTAGACTTAACCATGGAATAATATTTAATTAGTTATCTACTTACATAATAATACCTATATGACTAATTATTTCACAACTTATAATTATAGGAGAATTTATCCCTAAAACTCAAGCTGCTGATCCTGTAGGGACAATATTCTAATCCTATATAATTGAGAAGATGTAGAAAATAGCTGCTCTTTCAAAAATTTTGTTTATTATTATGTTTGTGATTCTTAATTGAATGGATTGAACATTCTTTAAATGAAAAAAATATATAGAATTTTATGGTTAATATTTCCTACTTTATGCTGTTTTTCCTACAATGACATTTTATATCAAACTTTTCTATTTGATATTAAAAAGAAACAACCTTAATGTGCATGGATGTCACAGCCATTATTCAATACATGCTTATCAGAAATTGGCAGTCACAGATCATATGCAATACCATCAGGCACACTAAATAGGAGAAAGTGCTCCATTTCCTAGCAACTAAATGTTGCCATTTGAGTGCTGGGATAATATAACATCCCCACAGCAAAACATCAGTTTTGAATGAGGGCATATGGATCCTATGCACACAGAAGTAGTAACAGCTGTCCATTATTGTTCAAACCAGTCATCCTGAAAGAGCCATCAATCTCTGAGAAGTGATCTACATTCAGAAATATTGCTAATCCAAACTGCTATACGATGGTCAAATGTACCAGAAACTTTGAACATTGAATATTCCCTTAAATCAGTTTGCCCTTTCCTTAGAAAATTAGGGACATGTGCTAATATCTGGATTCCATGCACAGGAAGTTATTGAAATACAGGAATATTAGGTAGGTAGGTATCAGACTTCTTTGCCAGTCCATCTTTTGTGGGTGCTCCATCACTGGAAGTTTTTAAGAAGAGATTAGATAACCACTTGTCTGAAATGATATCAGGTCTCCTACTTGAGGATGGGGCTGGACTAGAAGACCTCCAAGATCTCATCATCTCACCTCACCTCTCCTCTCCTTTCTCCTCTTCTCTTTTCTCTTTTCTCTTCTTCCCTCCCCCCCACACCCTGTTAAAAACTCAGTTTGTCAACAATTGTTATTGTTGCTCTGTAATTGTTATTACTATATTGGGGCAGGATATTTTCCGCATCAGTTCAGCATAATATAGATTCATTGCTGGACAATCTAAGACTGCTTTGCTGCATTTTTCTTCACACACTCTCTCTCTGCCTTAAAAGTTATGGAGAAAGAATATTAATATATTATAATATAATACACAATACATATTTAAGACATCTAATTGAACTTAGAAGGTTGATGTTTTCTAAAGAGTCCATCATCCCTGTTATTTTCCTCTTAATCTGTCAAAATATGCATCATTCTAGCCTAAGAATTAATCTTTTTATTATTAAATCTAGAAGTGGCTGGAATTAAATTAGCTTGCCCGCAGATCTTGAATCATAAGCTTGAAGTGATGAAACTTAAATGGAAAAGGACAAGCTATTATTATAATTAGAAATCTGGAACGATGCTACTACTCTTCTGCTTGACTAAGAAGTTATGAACGGAAGTTAAAATAATATATAAATGAAGCCAATAAAAGGAAGTTAGAAATTTTGTAATCTTTTCTAAGAATGAGCTGAGGCAGGAATTAATGAACGAACAGTGTTTATTGTAGCAAAGAAACAGGTTACCCGTGTCAGCCGATATGCTGCCGAGCTGGCCAGCTGATGTCGTATGATAGGTCCCTTTTATAGTTTGCTGTCAGACTGCTCAGCCAATCAGAACATACAAAACTCCCGCTTAAAATGAGGACCAACAATAGAACTTTAGTAGAACACAATACTCCTTTCCCCCAGCTAGGAGCATGCGTAATCATTTAAATAGGTGGAACGTCGCCTCTCTCGGCCCGACCTGCGCAGTTCAGTCTTTTCAGCTGGTTGGAATGGATCGGCTGTTACCAAACTCTCCAGAAGTGGTGGCGCTGGACTTCTTGCCAAAGATGAACCAGAATTCTCAGGAACTCTTCATTAGGTAGGTTTGTTTCAGCACATGCATCACTCATTGGTGTCTCGTACTCCGGTTCGTCATCTCCACAATACATTCCCTCTGTTTGTTCATTTCCCTCTGAGTTACTTTGGGATGAGCCCCAACGGCCTCTCAATTGGTCGATATGGTGGCACCATATTCTGCCATCCTGTAACCCAATTTTATAAGACCTGGGGCCGTGACAGCCACCACTTGCCCTGGAATCTAAAGAGGATTTCCCCAAAAATTCCTAGCATATACAGAGTCATTTACCTGGAACGACCTCACCTGACTAAAGGAATCTAAGGGAATTGAAGGAGAGTAGCTTGGATGGAGCCTATCTAAATTATTCCTAAGCCTCCTCCCCATCAACAGCTCTGCTGAAGAATGATTTGTCACTGAGCTGGGGGTGATATGGTGTGACAGTAAATAAGTGGCTAATTTTGAGTGCCAATCTTCTCCCTCAAGTCTGCCCAAAACCTCCTTGGCTGCCCTTACAGCCCTTTCAGCTTGCCCATTTGCTGCTGGGTGATAAGGGGCTGTCAGCGCATGCCTGACACCCTTCTTAACTAGAAACAATTCAAAACTAGCTGATGCAAATTGTGGACCATTGTCCAAAACAAGAACATTTGGAAATCCATGAGTTGCAAACAAACAGTCTAATGCTTTTATGGCAGCTTCCAAAGTAATAGAATGCATGAGGAACAACTCAACCCATTTGGGGTAAGAGTCCACTACAATTAGGAATATGTGGCCGTGGAAAGGGCCTGCCAAATCTAAGTGGACTTGTGACCATGGGGACTTACCTGATTCCCATTCTCCAGGATTGGCAGCTGGTGGGGCAGGCCATGATAGTTGACATGCCTGGCAGGTCCTGACCTTAGTGGTTATGTCTGCATCTATGGCTGGCCACCAGATATAACTCCTTGCCAGTGCTTTCATTCTGGCAATACCCAGATGTCCTTCATGTAAACTATCAATTATCCCAGGCCTCAACCTGCTGGGGACAATGACACAGAAACCCCATAATAAACACCCCTCCTGGGTGGACATCTCATGCTGCCTGGCTCTAAAAGGTAAGAATTTTGTGTCTAAATTTTCTTTGTGCCAACCCCTTCTCATCCAATCCAAAACCTGTAGTATTACCTGGTCTCTCGATGAATATTGAGCAATATCTGCTGCAGTCATAGGTAATTGTTGATCATCTAATGAGAACACATTTAATGATAGCACGGGGTCAATTACAGGGATTGCTAAAGGACAACGGCTCAAAGCATCTGCATGTCTAAGGTGTTTCCCTGCTCTATGTATTAATGTATATGAGTAGGCAGCAAGGAATATTGTCCACCTAGTCATTCTTGGAGACAGTATTGTAGGACTTGGATGATCCCCAGACAAAATGCCTAATAAAGGTTTGTGATCGGTCACAAGCTGAAAATGGTGATCATGAAATTTTTTAACAGAAGCGACTGCTGCTAGGGCTTCCTTATCAATCTGTGCATAATTTCTCTCAGTACTTGATAAAGTCCTGGAGAAATATGCTATCAGTGCTTCCAGGCCATTTGGCAATTTGTGTGCCAGCACAGCACCTATCCCAAAAGGGGATGCATCGCAGCAAAGTACCAAAGGTAAATCCCTGTCAAATTGTATTAATACACTGTCAGATGATGACAGAGCTTTTACAGCATTGAAAGAAAATTCTTCTTTGGGCCCCCATGTCCAGGAAGCCTTTGCATCCAATAATCTATGTAATGGTTCCACCACAGAAGCCTTATGAGGGAGAAAAGAGCTATAGAAATTCAGGAGCCCCAAAATGCTTGCAGTTCAGTCTTATCGGATGGTTTGGGGGCCTCCTTAATAGTTCTTACCTTTGATTCAATGGGATGAATACCTTTGGCATCTATGTGGTATCCCAAAAAATCTACTTGGCTGACTGCAAATTTGCATTTGTTTTTCTTCAATTTAAGGCCTGCTGTTTTGAAACAGGCTAAGACCCTTCTGAGGTGTTTGAAAAGTTCCTCTTTGTTGCATGCAGAAATGAGAACGTCATCGAAGTAGGGCACTACACCCGGGATGAAGTAGTCTCTCTATAAGGTATTGAAATAACCCTGAAACTCCAAATTGTAATCTTGTACATTTGAAAGCACCACGATGGGTGACAATTGTCTGTGCCTCTGCTGTAAGGTTGTCAACAGGTAGCTGTTGATAGGCCTGAGCCATATCAAGTTTCACAAAAATAGACCCCTTTCCCAGTGAGTGCAACAGATGTTGAATTATTGGCACTGAGTAAGCATTGGTTTGCAAGGCCTTATTTATGGTACTTTTATAATCAGCACAAATCACGCTTCAAAGGTGTCACAATAGGGGTCTCCCACTTTGCAAAATCTGTGGGTTCTAGAACCCCTTAGGCTATTAGTTTATCCAATTCTGCATCTACTTTAGGTCTTAATGCAAAAGGAACTCTTCTAGGTTTTAACCTGATAGGTGCTATATTGGGGTCCAAGGTAAATGATATTGGAGTTCCTACATATTGCCCTAATTCGTCACTAAACACCTATTTAAAATAAGGCTTGTAAATCCTGATCCTGAATGGGATGTATTCTAGATACTGTAAGTCCCAAAGATGTGAACCAGTCTAAACCTAATAGGCTTGGTAGGGTTCCTTCTACTACTGTGAGAGGAAGTAGTCCCTCAAAATTTTGAAATTGGTTTCTAAATTTTCCTGTGCCAATTACTGGAATAGAGCGCCCTTGGTAGTCTTTTAGTTTGCATGGCTAGAGATGTTTCTTTGTGATGGCAGGAACTAACCTTTTTAACGTGCTCCAGGATACAATGGATAACGATGAGCCGTTATCAACTTCCATTGGACACTGCTTTCCTTCTAAGGAGACAGTTACATGAATTTTGTTAGTGTAAATCTGGTTAGAAAAATTGTTAGGTGACTTAGAATTGTAAGAAGCCCTAGTAATAGTAAAACATTCTTCTTTTTGTTTCTGTGATCTAACTTTAGGCTGGTATTGTAGATTAAAGTTTTTTCCAGATTTGCACACCCTAGCTATGTGTCCCTTTCTTTGGCATTTCAAACAAATTATGTTTCTAAATCTGCATGTGGATATTAAATGATTACCACCACAACTCAGGCAGGTTGATTGTGGTTGCATAGGTTTGTTATCAGGATTCTATTTTTTCCGCTGTGGTGGGGGCTGCCCTCTGAGGTGATTTACATCTTCATCGGTTTCAGAAAATTTGTCAGAGAAACTGTCATCGTAATGCATGGTAGCATTTGGTTTGGTTGTAGCAGTGCAATTAGAGCCTTATATCTCAGCAGCAGAGATAATTGACATTTCTGCCGCTTGAGACTCCTCAACAGGGTTAAATCGCCCTTGGCAAGCAAATGTATTTGAAGCCTGAGATCTCATACACCACATACTAAATGATCAAGCAATTGATCCTCGAGATCCCGGAGCCCGCAATGTAGTGCCACTTTTCAGAGGGTGGCCATGTAGGTACTGATAGTCTCTCCCTCAGCCTGTACTCGTCTCCTGAATGCGTGCTGCCTCACAATCCTAGAAGGTTTAGGTGAGTAATGATTACTTAAAAGTTCTTATAAATCTTCCTAGGATACTGCTTTAACAGTCTGTGGCGCCAACAGTGCTGTGGCGGTATCAAAAACTGTAGCAGCTCCACAAAAGCTTAGGAAATATGCTTTTTTCCTATGGTTTGAAATCTCAGACAAATCAGCAGCATCTAGGAAACAGTCAAAATGATTAATGTAAGATTCCCAAGTGTCTGACAATGGGTGGAAACACGGAAATGTCGGAGCAGTCAACATCTTGTCTTTCCTGAGGTAGCAAAAAGGAACGACAATACTTCCGGCTCTGTTCTTCCTCAGCTTTCAGAAGAACCTTGTGGCCAATTTTGTAGTCTTTCTTAAGAATGAGCTAGGCAGGCATTAATGAATGAACAGTGTTTACTGTAGCAAAGAAACAGGTTACCCATGCTGAGCTGGCCAGCTGATGGGTAACAGCTAATGTCATCTGACAGCTCCCTTTTATAGTTTGCTGTCAGACTGTTCAGCCAATCAGAACATACAAAACTCCCGCTTAAAATGCAGACCAACACTAGAACTTTTGTAGAACACAATAAGAAATCCGAAGAAACTTGGGTGGACAATGTTGTAGAGAAATAGGTCCCTAACCCATGGTCTGTGGACTGGTTGTTGCTTTTGTAGAGAATATACATTCAAGAGATCAAGAGACAAAAAACTGAGCTAAAGCAAAGAACAACAGGAGGCTAAACTTCCAATACACAAACTTAACTAAAATTGCCTTGTTGCTACTGGCATCCTTTGTATTATTAGCAAAATGGAAAAGAAATCCTATCATTACAACATTGGATATAGCAGTTCAAATACTTTCTTGTTTATTTCTGGAGAATTTGTTGCATGCAATGTTTAGAGTAATTTGCCTGAACTGTATTTACTTTTTAAAAATGCATGTAAAGAGGTAAGTGGTCCCTTCAACTTCAAAAAATATGCTAAAAGTTAAGTACTTTATCAACAGAGTGGGCTCTTCTCTTTTTCAGTACTTCTAGAATTGACCTTATTAAAGTTGCTTCAGTTATTTACTTAGTTACTTACTTACAAAAAAATTGGTTTCTGCCTAGGGTTGCTCCTGATAGCTCCTTTCTTGGGACAAACACTATGCGTTTTATGTCCCCAGGACTGACTATTATCAGAAAGTTTTGGAAATTCAGCCTGCTTCAATGGCAAAGATTCTTCATAACAATCAGACAGCATTTAGTACTTATACAAAGCCTGTTTTTAATCATTTGAGGATTCAGCTACCACAGGCAGAAGAAGTTGCATGTTTCATAGAGCAACTTAAATATGAGATTCATGCTGTATTGAAAAAAAACTGTATAACATCATGTCTATGGAGATTCTCAGTCATCCAAGTCATGGAGGTAAGAGGCAATTGGACTTTCTCAGTCATCCAAGTCATGGCGGCAAGAGGCAATTAGACTTTCTGGATATATAATGTATAACATTATCTTTCACTTAGATCAGGGGTGTCAAACTCACATCGTCACGGTGGCATCACATGACGTATCGGGACTTTTTCCCCCTTCACTAAACCAGGTGGGGGCGGGGCCAGCGTGGGATGCATCCGGTCTGCGGCCCATGAGTTTGACACCCCTAATTTAAATTATTTGAAGTTCTGTATGTCCTCACAAAAAGTACAGTATAGATATTGTCTTAAATAGCAAATGCTTATGTTGCTGTAAAACAAAAATAGCCAGATTGCTTACCAACTGTTAAATATTGGGGTTAAATATAATAATACTTATTCACCACCCTTCACTATCAGTATCATCGGAATTTAGGTTTGAAATAGTATGTTGATATAGACAACTTCTTCTATTTCTATAGATTCTGATTAAGAATTGCTACAAACAGTTATATTATAAGGGCATTTTTATCATAGTGAGAGTAGGCTAGTAGGATTGTTCTTCCACTTACCATGCAATTATGAAGAAAGAATAGTTGAAATGTCGTGATGGAAATGTTTTTAAGTGACACAGAAAAACCCTAGAGTAACAGTGTGACTTACTCAAGCATTCTGCAAAAAACTAAACTCAACACACTATTTGGCAGCTCATTAGCTCTGTCTCTAACATCTTGTCTATGATGTCAGCATTGCTAGAAGGCTCTTTTTCCTGCATTCATCAAGAACATTTAAAGAGAGGATGCTTTGTATCTGCATGAAACTGTGCTAAAAAAGAATATTGCATTGTGTGGAAGCTTCCACATATAATATGTATAATGTGCCTGATGCATGAAGGACTAATCCTTTCAAGCTGTCACACTAAGTACACAAATACTTCCAGGACCTCCTGTCTGATGAGTATGAAATAAAGCTAGTTGGTCCTTAGGCTCTGGATTCAGTGTATTTCTTTCCAAAATGTCTCAATGAGGACCATAAATGATAATCTGCTTAAGATAGATAGTCTGCCCCATATAGCAGTGTAAAATGAATTTCAACATGGATTCGGTGAGGAATTTGCAGCCTATCCAAAGGGGTTAGGCTAAGGAACATTATTTTCATTGTATTTTTATTTATTTATTTATTTGAACATATTAGTTATCTAGCTCCAATAGACTCTGGGCAGTATACAAAACTGGAAAATCCATAAAAGTACAATAAAAGTCAAACCAAATAGACAATCCAGTTAAAATAATCTTATAGAGAACCGAAATCAAATAAAACAGGGCTCTACACAAACAATAATAAATCAGCCCCAGGCCTGGGATTGAAGCCTGGTTTTCTGAGCTTTCTAGAACTCTAAGAGAGGGGTACAGTCTTAATTATGGTGGAGCGGATATATGCTACTCCAGGGAATGGGGACCTCAACAGACAAAGTATACTTCCTTGATCCCACAAGACAAGAACATTTAATAGAGGTATGTTCTGCTGGAACATACTGAGTGGGCAAAAAGAATAGGAGAGAAGCAGTCCCACTGATATCCTAGCCTTATGCCATACGAGCTTTATAAGTAATAACACACACTTTGAATTGCATTCAGAAGCCAAATGGAAGCCAATGCACTCATTGGGCATACTGAAAGGGGCTTGTTATTGCTAACATTGTTGCGTTTTGAACCAGCTAGAGCTCCTGGGTGGTCTCTGGGCAGACAGCTCCTTGTAGAGGACATTGGAATGATCCAGTCATAAGGTCACCAGGGAATAAGTAATTCTCTGAAGGGCCTCTCAACCAAGGAAAGGACATAACTGGTATACAAGTTAAAAATTGCTCCTGCCCACAGGTATTACCTGCTCTTTGAGTCCAAAAGGACTCCCAGATTGTGCATTTGAATAGGAAACTACAGCCCCATTCAAGACCAATGATGGCAACATTTCCGACTCTCAAGATCCAAACAGCAACAGTTGTTAGGATTGAGCCAAAGACATAAACAGCCTCTAGACCAGAGGTCTCATTCTCGCGGCCCGTGGGCCAATTGCGGCCCGCAGGACGATATCCTGTGGCCCCCACCATGATATGAAAGTATAATATTAGTGCGGCATTTGAGGATTTTTTTTAACAACGTTTTTTGTGGAATCCCTTATGCGGCCCAGCCTCACCCAGACTCTGCCTCCAGCGGCCCACAGCTAAATTGAGTTTGAGACAGCTGCTCTAGACTCTGAATCAAAAATGAACAACTTCACATGTGCAGTTCAGGATTGAGATGTAGATATGGGCATGTTCAGAATACCGAAGATACCAAATCTCAAACCAGTAGATGAGCTTACCCAGTAGTTTCATTTAGATGAACCCCGAAACACTCCATGCTTGGGGGGCTGTGGACCTGATCTCTCCCTATCCTCTGTAGTTGAGAGAACTGGTTGAGGGAAGATGTAAATCACTGGACCACTGTGTAGTACACAGATTCATCTAGATTAATTTGGGATGAAAAATGCCATATGTGTAGTTTAGTTGATACATCAAATCAAATTGATTAAAATATAAGAGCTGTGGTGGCACAGTGGTTAGAATGCAGTATTGCAGGCTAATTCTGTGACTGCCAGCAGTTTGATTCTCACTGGCTCAAGGTTGATTCAGCCTTTCATCCTTCTGAAGTGGGTAAAATGAGGACCCAGATTACTGGGGGCAAGATACTGACTTAGAGAGGGCTGTAAAGAACCTTGAATCAGTATATAAGTCTGCTCTCAATATTGCCACAGTGGAGTTAAGCAACAATAACCTAGAAGAGGAAGCCAAGACACCTCTGAAAACCTATCTAGACCAGAGGAGTTAACATTTTTTTACCAGAGCCTGGAAAGGGTCATATCTAGGGATGCAGCTATAACTTTGAAGTCTCATTCCTGAGTTCTCATGAAGCCTTAGGACTTCAGAACAATAAAATGGCAAAAGAAAACCTAGCTGGAAGCAAGGACATTTCTTCCTTACATCAAGCCACTAAAGATAAGGCCTACATGAAGACCTGGACCTAACCAGGATGTGCAAACAGTGGCACCCATGGTGGGGGAAAATCAAATTTGCAAAATGACAAGTGAAATATACATGTACACAGGGAACAGGGCTTGGCTTTGTGATTTCTTGAAGACTTTGGTATGGACATCTCATGTATATCTTGGCTCTAGAGCCTTTTATTCTGTGGTATAAAATTTTCTGTAAGACACTTGCCTCCTTGCTTTTGTCTGTACCAAATACCATACCGATTTTGTTGAAGTTCATACTAGAATTTTTTCAACATTTCCCATGCTAATTTAGCCAGTTCAGCAAGTCTCCAATAGCAGACTTAATGGGTACTGGATTATTTCATTATTGATAATTAACTATGTGTACAGGCTCTATCTTGGCCAAGGATTACTCACTCCTGGCTATGATGGTTCATATTGCTTAGCATAAAATTATTTCCACTTCAGCCCCCCAGGTAAACAAGACAGCAAATCAACCAAATGAGTTACTTCTATTTTATATAAGGCTTTGTTAACAGAATCTTGCAAGTCTGAAGGTATAAACTTCCCACTACTTCTAACTGCCTGATCAATTAGGGCAAGTCCTTCCTAAGTTTCTTTATCTACCATTAATTCACTGGGGGTTCCTGCCTCCCTTGTCAAATTGTTTCCTAGGCAGAATCTCTTCCATTCTTTCCCTAAAGTAATTCATGTGTTCCTTTATATCTGGTAAAGGGAAGCAGCTCTTCTTGTCAGTTTGAACCAAGTGGCAGCAGGTTTGACTGCTGGTGCAAATCTCATTTGAACTGATTGAGACAAGCTCCAGTGAGCAAGAAGAACTCCCTTCCTATTGTTTACAAACACAGTAACTCTGCAACATTAATTTAACAAGGAACACTTCTGAGCAAAGAGTTTCTTTCTCTGTTGGGTTGTTATGAATGATTGTGGTGTAAAGCTATATTAAGCCAATTAAGCATCTGTTGTTCCCCAATTTACAGTGTATTGTCATTCTCCACATTTGTTGTTTGTTTCCACACTGTAGTCCTGGGATATTCATTTTAATGTTCTCTTTTTTTGTTTCTGTATCTTTAGAAATAAACATTCAGTTCCCTGGAGCAAGAAAGCTACTTGTCTTCATCCCCACCATAGCTTCCCAAAAGTCTAACTTCCTCTGTGATAATCTTCAGAGTCAGGTCTTTAAATATTGAAATATAAAGGTAATGCATAAGTTACTTAGCATAACGAGAACAGAAGACTGAACCATTTACCAGCAAAGAGATAAACCCCTGCTGAAATTATTCCTTTGACTATTAATTTACAAAGAAAAGTTGGGATACAGACTCATGCTCTAGCCAAGGACTGATATGTAGCTTCCAGAGTCTTCCTACAGTACTGAAATGAACCAGGAAGATTTTTTCCCCATTGTTATTGTAGAATATTAGCAGTACATAAAATTTGCAGTATGTTTGTACAACATGAGAAAGTCTTACTTCAACTTAAGTTAACATGAAAAAGATATAGTAACTTTTCCAAACCCTTAGAGATTGTGGGGAGGGAAAGTCTCTGTGCAACTGCATATTATACAAGGCTTCCCTTTTAAAAAGGCATCATCAGTCAAGAATGAGAAGACTGAGGCTGAAATCCATCTCACTAAGAAAGTACACCTCATAGGATTTTGGTTGTTGGGAAACTATGGAGATTCCTATATCAGTTCTCTTGATCAGCTGCATGATAGATGTGAATTAATGTTTACAAGCAAATAAGTTAACAGTGAAACCATTACTCCTTCTGAGAGGCCAAATAAAGTGGGGGCAGTGATGACATTCTGACATTCTCCACCAAATGTTTTCACCAAGAAAAAAATAATTTTTCAACAACTTCTCAAATTTCTCTTTAACAGTGGCCTGATATCTTCTTTCCCTGAGATTTAATGGAAGTGTGGGAAGTCAGGGCTGTTGGAGAGTTCTGGTGCTTTGTAAGAACCCATATAGACTGGCTACCTTGTAATAAAAAAAGTGCAAAAATATCATGAGAATGTCACAAAATTCCCTTCTAAATTTCACATTTAGAACATCTTCATATCTCCTCTGAAAATGTTTGAAAACCATTTTCTTTTCATCAAAATGACCAGCCCTGTTCCTTTTAATATGTATATCTTGAATATATGCAAACATAACTTTCTAAGATGCTATAGTCACATGAGCTGTTAACAGTTAGGCCTACACAATTTATAAATAGCTTGGCAGTCATGCAACTACCAATCCAAACACTTAATTACCTTTTCTTCTTTTACAATCTCAGCCCAGACACACACAAAAAGCCAATATTAAACATACTCCCAAGAACCATCATCTATGTCTGGTGGATTCACTTTTTTATTTCATTTGGCTACTTTTTCTTAATAACCCAAACCCTACCAAAATGCATTAATTTCTATTTATATAATTATATGCATATTGTAAGAATGTATAAGAATGTATAAGAATAAGAATGTATTATATAAATCCATATCCCAGTTCATTTCATGAATGGGGCAAAACTGCTGCTCTCAACAAATCATCAAACTTCACCTGAAGAATCAAATGCTTTCAGACACATTTCTGTTTCTACTTAAAATATTCTGAAATAACACTAATGTTGAATCAACAAAACAAAGAGGAAAATTGATAGTTGGATGTGAAGTGTTAGACTTGATATGATGACTTCTGAATATTCAGTAAAGAGTTTCTTAGAGAGCCTAACATTCTGAAAAAACAAACAGGTTAGTGTTGTTCCTGTTTCTTATCATCATCTCTGTTCCAGCTGATTGTTTAGTCAGGGTTGGCATGGGGTAAGGAGAAGGATCATCTTTCCAAATCTTGTAAGATAGAAAAAGAATTATCATTTTTTATCTTAATTTCGTTTCTTTCAGTAAACCTATTGTTTTCTTTCTAGGTCAAGAAAAGCCAAATACTATCTCAATGAGAAAACTACCAACGATTTCCTGGCATCTTATCCAGTTCACTGGATTGGATGTGGCTTCTTGTGAGAATCAGTGACAATGCATATTCATCACTGCAAGGGACATTAGCATAACAATCCTGCTCAGAATGGAACCCGCTGAATGCATTTGCCTTCATTGCAGACTGTCAATAAGCCAGTGCAGATCAAAGTAGGGATGTTTCATTTCCCTTGGGATTAGAACAAGTTTCTCTATGTTTATTTTTGTTTGTAGGAAAGATCAAAGGCATGTCTCCTTCAAAATTTATTTTCATTGTGTATTTTCAGTTGGCAGGCAGACTTAGCACCCCAACTCCTTGTGATGTCTCCCTCTTGGCCAGCAGTTGGAACCACATTCTTAATGATGCCAAAATCCATGTAAACACCAACTCTTTAACTAGACTTAAGGGAGCCCTTACATTAATGGAGGGGGAGATGTTAAGCAGAATTTTTCTAATGGTTGAAAGAATATCACATGAAAAAAGTAATCCAAGATGTAAAACAAAGAATATTGGGACTTTCTACATGGGGCTCCACATGGGTCTGCCTTTGAAGTGTACCCCAAAGTTTCAACTGGTGGCACAGGCAATTTTGTATGCTGTGGAAGGACAGCTGTTACACCTCTGTTCTGAGAATACATTGGTTGCCAGGTCCAATTCAAAGTACTGTTTTTGACCTTTAATTTGGCATGGGACCACTCAATTATACCAACCAATATTATCAGGTCTGGCAAGAGACACATGTTGCATGTCTATCCACTAAGGCATTTTATTTGACAAGACCTAGGAGATGAGATTTTTCTGCTATAGCATTCACCCTCTGGAACATTATCCCCTCTGAGGTGAGATTAGCTCCAATCTGAATAACCTTTAAACTATTTCTAAAAAAAAAAAAAAAAATTCAGCAGGCCTGGGCCTTGGTAATAGGTTGCCCATGAGTTGGTGATACATTATTGCATGATGTTCTTCATAGTTATTTTAAATAGTATTTTTTTAAAAGAATGGTTTTATTGTTGATTGTATTTTATGCCACCCAGAATCACTTTGTGTGAAATTGGTGGCCATAGACATTTGATAAATAAATGAATAATGGTTGAAGTAACAGAAAAACATACCCCATTGAATATTATAAAAAACTTCTTAACTGTAACAACAGTTTGATGGTTGAACTGTCAAGTGAAGTGGTAGGATCCTTTTCACTAAAATATGTTCAAATATAAACTGGAGAAACATCCGTCATGAAGTTTAATGTAGATTCCTGCACCAAAGAGGATTGATGGCCTAAAAGGCTCCTTTTTATTATATGATTCTAAATATAATTTGTATAATGATGTGGGATTCTTGAATCTTTAAACAGCAATGCTTGGATTATAAAGGTAAAGGTAAAGGAGTCCCTGCAGATTTTATTCTGCTAGTCATTGCCACTATAGGGGTGATGCTCATCTCTGTTTCAAGGCCACTGAAAAGCACTGTCCAAAGACATTTCCATGGTTGTGTGGCCAGCTTGACATCACAGAGTGCTGTTATCTTTCTTGGATTACAAAAAAGTGCTTATTATTTTCCATTTTATAATGCAGGGGTGTCAAACTCATGTGAATGCAGCATCACATGATGTATCGGGACTTTTTTCCCCTTTGCTAAACCAGGTATGGGTGTGGCTAGTGCATGATGCATCCAGCCCATGGGCCAGGAGTTTGAGAGCCCTGTTATAATCTAAAGACCTGATTTATCCATATTTATATAGTATTTCAGAATCTAAATAATAATCCATTTGTGTTGCTTCCAAACTTTGTAATCTGACCATGGAGATGAAAACTGAAGAACAACTTTGCATTAAGCCATCACTGCAAATACTTGTTTAGAGCTTTGGAAATCAGCATATAATGTTACTTTCATCAGAATGTCTGGTGGTGTCATCACAAAATGATTTGTAGTAAATGTCTACCAAAGGGAAATCACATTATCTTCCAGGGAATCAACTTCCATGTAAGGGCATACAGCCAGCTTTATTGGCATGTTAACCAGAAATTTTGGAAATTGTAATCTCCAAACAATTAAAAAATGCCAGACTAGAAAAAGATTGCCATACAGGTCTATGGAGAATCTCAATTATCCAAGTCATGGTTGTCTTGAATGAGAAGTGAACATTTTCAAGGAAAACAAGAAAATCCAGTTGCCTTTTGAAAAGCATCTTGGGATTGCCATACAGGGTCATAGACATAATCATATGCCATGAAAAAACATTATTAATAACCTTAACATATTTAAATTATGTTTTAATCTTACACAAATGGACAAACACATTGTAGGAATCCTGAATATCAGAAAAAGGAAACAGATAATCTATACAACATCTCTCTATCAATGCAACTTTATCAAAATGTGCCTGATTGCTTAACCCAATATAACACAACCAACACAAGCTGTGAAAAGGATAATGCTATCATTCATCAAAAGTATCTCAGAAACAACCAACAAACTGTTACAACCACATGGCATCACCATAGCACACAAACCAACTAAAGTCCTCAAAAACATCCTAAGTAGACCAAAAGGCCCAGCAGTTGCAGAAGAAAAAACAGGAATCATCTATAACAGGGGTGTCAAACTCGCGGCTTGCAGGCTGGATGCATCATACCCACTGGTTTAGCAAAGGTGGAAAAGTTATGATATGTCACATGATAAGGCCATGTCGTTGCAAGTTTGACACCACTGATCTACAATATACAGTGCAGCGTTATAACACATAGGAAAAACAGGCAGAAGATTAGCAGAGCACAACCTTGAAAACCAGTTAGCAGTCAGAAGACATGATGAAAACTCCTTAACTTCACAACTAATGGACAAATTTAATTATAGTTTCACCTGGGAAACTCTAAGTATCCTAGACCAAGCCAAGTCCAAATATGCTAGGAGACGTCTTAGAAGCTTGCTACTGAAACAAATTGGACATATAGAGATAAACAGCATCTACATGTCATTTAAAAGAGACTGTTATAAAGCGAAAAAGGAACAAAAAAATATCAAAATATCTCCCCATCAGCAATTAAAATCCAGATGACCAAAGATTAATATAAATAGTAATGCTAGACCAACATCAAGAAGTAAACAATATCCCAATCAAAGAAAACCAATTCAGACAAATAAGCTAGCAATAAATAACAGCCTAATCAAGGAACCACCCAGACATCTCCCATAAGACTAACAGGGAAAGTTAGTAATATATAAAATGAGATCAAACACCATAACCTTCTAGCACTGATGTTGTTACCTTGTTTGGTAATGTCCGCAAGAAAACATCCCAGCTAAGGAAGCACTAAGGATTTCCCAGAATTATGTTGTAAGGCTCATATGTAAAATTTGCACCAGTAAGGTTGTGCTATTATTTCAACAACAATAACATCATGATAGTCAATTAGATGCTATTGAACCAGGTTTAACTCCTGGTGGTTTCATTGATAAATATTCACCAGTTCTGTCTGTCTCTTCAATATAGCTCCTCCAATAATATTTCTGCAATTTCTTGGATCTTAACCATCTTTATTACTTTCCCTTTCTTTTATTTCCTTCAAATTCTTTCAATCATTTGTTTCTACTTCATTGTATCATATGTTCAGATATAAAGATTTCTATTTTCTAATCTTCACCTATAAGGAACAATCTGTCATTATTTCATCTAAGATTAATTGGTTGGTTGTTACAGCATCTGCCTTACTCTTAGTAACCATTTCAAAATCCATAATTCAAAGACATCTATCTTCCTCTTGTGAGTGCATTTGAAAGTATGCATATATAAGTTGATGGGAGTCAACTGATACTCTCCAATGAAACTGGAAGAACTAGAGATGAATTGGGGAGTGGGATGTGCACCTTTCTGAATGAATGCAAAACAGGGGAAATATTATTCTGCTTGCTGACATGAATGAATTGGTAGAGGTGAGATGAGGGAGAGCAGAAAAAATGATTGGACTGCTTGGAAATCCAAAGAAAATGAACATGCCAGCTGCTTGGGAATATCTGCTTGGAAAAAGACATGCTTCAAATATATAACTTAAGCATAACTGTTTTCATATGTTCACATGGACAGTGAATGAATAGCAAAGCATGATTGATTTGATTGTTTACAAAGAATGATTGCCAATCAGTGGGTGAGCCTTTTGGAGTAAATTTTGGTGGAAGAAATATGGAAGAAAAGAGTAGAAACAGTAAGAGTAAACTGAAAGTAGAATGCAGGAATAGTAAATTAGTTTTGAATTAAATGTGTTAGAAAATTTACCAACACAATGAACAGAAAAAAAGAGGTGGATGTGGAGGCTGTTTCAAAAAGAGGTGGATGTGGAGGCTGTTTCAAAAAGAGAGGACAGAATTGTGTCACAGAATGTTATCGAAGTGTGTGAAGTTAAGTTAATAGCAACATTTTGCCAAATAAGTTAAGTGTAACATAGAACCAATTAGGGATTACTAACAATTGATCTCTGAAAAGACTAATGCCCAGTGCAGACCTCAAGAATTTTTACCTTTATTCAACTACAGAACTCTTGTGCAGGAAATAGTGTCAGTGAAGTAGTTTCACTAGTTAACGTTATTTAAAGGCATGGCACGTTGAATGCTGCCCAGTTATTGACTTTTCATAATCAAATGACTAATTTGAGAAGAAGTATTCTGCCTCTCAAAAGACTTCAAGGCTGTCAAGTAATAAATTATCACTAGGATGTTCATAATCTATAAAATTTATCCTGTGTTGAATAGATTATGGCTTTGTGACAGTCAACTGCTGGTCTTTTGGTATGCAGGAGCCATTGATTGCCTTCTTGCTGATTGTAAACTCTGTTCTCACAACATTATGCTTGGGCAGAATGAAACCCACCAGTCAAGAGAAACAACACAGAACGTAATATTAATGATGAATGCATTGATACCAATAGATGACTCAACTAGCAATCTTATGAAATTCACCTTCCATCCCTTAAAGAGATTTGAGTAAAATGTAGTGAGGCACTCCAAACACAGAGAATTCACAGCTTCAGGACTTGATTTGTTCTCTTGATTTTTCATCTATTTGCTTACACTACTAGGAATTCTGTTATGGAAGGAATTTGAAAGAATGCTTTATTTATTATTAATTAATTTACTACAGTAATTTGTATGCTGCCTCCTCATCAAAATCTAAGTAATCTGTAACATGAAAACAACATACAGTATAACAACTGTATGTTGTTAACTAAACTATCTCAGTTGCTGCGCTCATTAAAAATCTTTCTCTCAAAAATATCTGATACCATTTTCCGAAAAGATAAGAGGATGGGACTCATCTAAAGACAGGAGGCAAGCTGGTCTATTGGAATGAGGATACTATTGAAAAGGTCATCTTTGGCCCCAACTCCCTGGGTGTAAGCAACCAGTTCATTACAAGAAACAAAGCAACTAATGTGCAGCATGGCTGCAGTTATAACTGAATATCTAGAATGCAAAATTAGCAAAGAAGAACAAAAGAGCCACAGCACATGATCAAAACAGAAGGTTGGAAAATAAGATCAGCAAACCAAGGTCGGATGCAAACAGATGAATGAAAAGAAGCTGAAAAACAAGAAAATCAAAGAACACTGATCTAGAAACAAGAAAGATTTAGGAAGCACTGGATATAATGAAGCAGCAAATAAAGGTACACAACATATTGAAAGGAGATGAAATTGAAGATTGTTTAATATCTGGCAAAACCTTCTTGTGTCTGAAAGATCAATAAAAGATGCAATATCAAACAACTACAGGACAATTACCTGCTTCCCAACAACTTTCAAATTATTAACTGGTGTTGTAGATGATGCAGTGCAAAAAAATCTAGTTGCAAACAAGCTCTTTTCCATTTGAGCAGAAAGGAAATCACCCAATCAACAGAGGCACAAAAGATCAGCTCCTAATTGACAAACTGATTTTGGAAAACTTCAAGAGAAGGAAGACCAATGTGAATATACCTTGGACAAACTACAAGAACACATTCAATTCCCTGCCATATGACTGGATAATCAAATGCCTAAAAATAACATCAGATGCTTTGTACAAAGATAAATGGGACAATGAAAGACACAGTTACTGGTCAATGGTGATAGACTGGGAGAGGTTAATAGTGAGAGAGAAATCACCATTTCTGTTATAAAATATAAAGTAGAATGACAATGTAAAGAAACAAAGATATTATCAATAAAATAAGTACCTTGTATGCAATTCTAAAACTTCAGGAGCACCGTTTGAACCCCACAAGCACAGAGAAGATCACCACCTGTCAATTGCAGAAGGCAGCTTTACCTGGAACAGCAACCCATGGCTCTGGAGCTGCATGCAGGTCTTTTGGCCCTCTGCTAATCCCACTACTAGCTGGCTCTCCCTTCCCCTCCCCCCCAAGTCACTCCTTGCCTGGCCTGAGAAGGGAAGGGTGACATCAGGGGATGGAGACTCGCTCCATATTCCAGAGCAAGAGCGAAACAACCCTGTACTTGCCTTGCACAGCAACACCATTCCACCTTCATTGTGGTACATTTGTGGTCAAGATAGCACTTGCCTCCCACTGCTTCAGGCTTGGAGCTGTTGCATCTTCATGGCCTGCCCACTGCTCTTGCAGTACCTTGTGCAGCAGTGAAATTTAGCACGCTTCACAATGTTGAGATGGTGTCCCCTCCTCCTTCTGGAGCCCATTACAATGCAGAGACACAATGTGAACCTGCCCCACTCACTCCTGGCAACACAGCGGCAAGGGAGATGGGGGGTGAACAATAACCATGGCTGGGTATGTCAAGAGGTGTCTGGGAGGGGAGGGGTGAGGCAGGGCCGGGCAGGGCAAATAATTTAACAACTAGTTTTCTGCCCTAATGACCAGCTGGGTAAGCATGGCCAGGGGTGTCATGTGACTGGGTGGGATTGAGTGATGTCGAGTTGGCCATTCCCACCCAGTCACACCAGTTGTTAAATTATTGGTTCCTAGTATTTTCTTTTCTGTGGGCTCTTTGAGTGTTTAAGGTTGCAGACTCCCCCGACCTTAAACAGCATCTGCCTTTCCCAGGTCCTTGATAAGGACTTGATAGTTAATTATAAACAAAAATATCAAATCCAGTCTAAACATCTGGTTAACAATATGACTATAATATAATATAATATATTATAATATAATATAATGTAATGTAATGTAATGTAATATAATATAATAATATAATATAATATAATATAATATAATATAATATAATATAATATAATATAATATAATATAATATATATTATAATATAATATATTATAATATAATATAATATAATATAATATAATATAATATAATATAATATAATATAATATAATATAATATAATATAATATAATATAATATAATATAATATAATATAATATAATATAATATAATAATATAATATAGTACAGTACAGTACAGTACAGTATAATATAATATAATATAATAATACAATATAATATAATATAATATAATATAATATAATATAATATAATATAATATAATATAATATAATATAATATAATATAATATAATATAATATAATATAATATAATATAATATAATAATATGACTATGCGACGAGTACCAAAACCAGAAATTCTGCAGTTCAATATTCCCAACTCTTCTAGTTACACTGACTACTGTATATCACTCTTTGGCCACTTTGCTGGGCTATTTTCCATCATGCTAGACAGCTTATTGTAGATTTATATCTGGCACTGGTGGGCAGGGCATGCTGTTATAGGCATCTGTGCAGAAAAATAGTTGTTCCTTGATGGAGGTTTGCCTACAGTTGTCTCCTTTTTGTCCCAAAGGTGCTGTTCAAATAACACCTTTGGGACAAACATGACCTAGATACTTGAGAATCTCCACAGACATCCTCTCATTTGTGTGCTTTCTGAATTGTTTGATATCCAATGTGGTACCAATACAGGAGAATATAAGTAGCTCAGGGTTGAATTTTGGAGTCTTTGGTGCAATATGTAAGCATTGCATAAGAATTGTAGCAAAATAGAAGAGAAATAACTAGTTTTGATTGTTTGCTTGCAAATATTTCATTACCCAATGAAATAAGTAATATTATCAGAAAAGGTAAACATGGGGTTTGCTCCCTGTTTATATACAGTAGTTTGCCTTCCCAGTTTTGGTGGACCCATATATATTCTCTTTTATTGAAAAAGGGCCCCTTTTAGCATTATGATTTTACCTTATAAAATGTAAAAACAATTCACATCCTTGGTATTATGGATATTCATTATGATAAAATGGCTCTGCATTCAACATGCTTAGGAGTTTCCTTAGATGACTGTGGCTTCATCCATGTCTTAATATTTGATTCCTCTTTTATGTCTATTCTAAATGAGTAGATCACTTTTTATTTACATTAAGAACCTTAAAACAAGTAATATGCCCAAAGCTAAATACCGTTGCTTTTAAGATGAAGAAGTAACTCTCAATTAGCAAAAAGTGTGACCAAAGGCTATGGCAAAGCGCAAATTGCTAGACTGCAGGATCTTAATTTTACATCCAGAATGTATGTAAGTGGTACAGCTAATTAATCATAAAATATGTGTAGTGTGGCATTATTATAATACTTTATCTACATTTAATTGTTATTGGCTTTTAAAAGAATAATTAAGAATTAGGTCTCATGCACTTATCTACTGAAACACAGAGTAGATTGGACTGGAAATAATTCTGAAACTTATTTATATTCTCATAAACAAGGGACTCAATAAGATAGCGATGCTTTACTTTCAAACTCCCACCTTCCTTGAAAGAACCACGAGGCATAAACCTTTGTAACATTACAATAAGTAAGCTAGCTAAATATCATGCATTGAGAACTTCTGTTCTAGATCCTCTGTTTTGAATCTGTGTAACAAAATCAAGCTGCCCCTCCCCCCACACAATATATTTTTTTTTTTTTAGAACCATGGAAAATCTAGCTCTATTACTAATTTATTAGTTTCTTGTTGCAATGAAAACAGGGCAATACCTCCAGACATTAAAAATGTTTCTTGCCAAATTTCAAATATAACCTTTTTTGGAGAGTTGAAATGGTCCATTGTTTTGTCAGGTTTCTTTCCTTTCTTTTTTTTAGTTTAGATACCATATAGCATTTGTTGTGTCCAAGTTTTGGCTTGATTTGGACATTGTTGTTAAAATCTATTCCTGATTATTATTGCCTCACACAAAGTTGCTGCCCGGTTTATAGTATTCTCCTTTATTGAATGGTATTTAGAGTGTATATCCAAAACCAAAATCTTATTTACTGATTCCCAGTGCTGAATATGCACATATTGATTGTATCTCCACTTCCAATCTTTCATGATGCTTTAGTATTCTCAAAAACATTTCTGTCCTGGCTAAACTTAGACCTGGCTTATTTTAGCACACTGGCTGTACCTCTAGTTTAGGGAATCCCATAAGAAAGTTGGGCTTTTGATTTTATTTATGCCATCCTGATGCCTTGAGTAAGTCCATCATTGAGTTAGGCCTCTGGTTCCAAACAAAGATTAGAAGAGATAAGGTCTAAATCATACATTTTATGTATCATTCTCCCTCAGCGTATTCTTTCTAGTTTAATGCTACAATGCCTGCCAGCCCAACCAGCATATCCAATGGTCAGATTTGATGGAACTGAATTCAAAAATTTAGAACAAACTATATTGGACAAAGCTATTGAATGACATAGAAAACCATTATCACAGTGAGTTAAAAGAAAAGCTGTCATGGCCAGCCAGATGAAATGGATAATGATTCTAAATATGGCAAGTAGTAAATGGAGTAAGTGGGAGTAAGATTACCAGATCACAGAACACTGTCCCACTGACTTAAAATGTATGTTATGAGCATATCCCTAACTTGTTTTTTTCATATACAGAAAAACTGTACAATGAAATGGATACATAATGAATGCTATGCTTCATGTTATCCATTAGTAAACTAGACACAATATAAAGGAAAGATGTAAGCTTCTATTTGTCAGAGATATTTGAAAGCATATACTTAGCATGATAGCCCCTTTTACAGCTATTCATTTTCTTTTCATTGGTTACTGCTGTTCCTTCTGTCACTCAATATGAATCTCTATGTCTTTGTCTCTATTATGTTTCTGTTTTTATGGGGTGAGAAATCTGACCCTTCATTTTGGGAACATAGCCAACTTCTATCAGTGTACTGAGAGAGAAGTGGTGTTGGTGCAAGAACAACAACAAAAAGAAAAACCCTGTTTAACAGATG